>NC_089493.1:165234424-165551210 GCF_036850765.1 Saccopteryx bilineata | reverse complement strand
AGAATCATGGAGGAAGACACTTTTTCACTTTCCTGGAAAGTTGTTAGGGGAGGGCCAAAGAACAGAGAGTATAATAGCCAGGATTTGGTGAAATATCACCAGTGATGTTGGTTGCTCTATGGAAACCATACCTCTCTAGACTTCTCTAGACATCTCCTATTCTTAAGCTTTTGGAAATAGAGCATATCACTTCTCGGATAGCTAGTCTCCCCCCTTCCCTCAGCTAGTGCGTTCCAGACAGTGTGCCCAGTTTATCAAGGAAAAAGCCCCCAAACGCTGCCCACCATATGCTTAATGGCCAAGGGTAACCTCCCCCCAAGTACGTGCTCAATGGTTAGAGCCCTAATCAATTGTGCTTTGGGGGCAGTTGGGGGCAGAGTGGACATTAAGGTATCTGTTGAGTCCAGGGTTATTATTGCTCTTTCCCCAGAGCCTCATGTGGAGACGAAATAGCTATGAAAGGAGATGCTGAGACCCATACAGTGGTGGGAGATACAGGAAGCTAAGGAGGAGGGTTGGCAGCAGGCAGAGAAAATCATCTCATATTCAGGGTCCTTGTCTTATCCCACATGTGGACCAGAGGTGAAACAAAACAGAATAACAGTACTTGCATTCAAAGTGGATGAGGAAGTCAGCCCCAGAGGCACAGCTGACTCCCAGTAATGGCCTGGACTTGCTGGAATCCAGTCACTTGGCTAACAGACGTCTGTTGAGAATGTGCTATGTGCCAGACTAGGCTGGGCACTAGGCATGTCTTAATGAGTCCTACCCTCACAACATTAGCTCATCAATAGAAAAAGAAAATATTTTGGACAGTGATAAACTCTAGGAAGAAAACTGAATCAGAACAGTTAGAAAGAGTGTTTAGAAGGACCAGTTCAGTTTGGGTTGTTTGAGGAGGCTTCCTTGCAGCAAGAATATAAAAGCTGAAGCCTGTTTATGTAAAATGGCCCAGTCATGCGGAGATCTGGGCAGAAGTATATTCTAGGCAGAAAGAAAAGCAAAGCCAAAGACCCTTATGTGGCAGTGGGCTCTGTGCATTCAGCATACAGAAGGATGTCCAGTATGCCTTTTTAAAATCTGTTTCCATTTATTTACTTTATTTATTTATTTATTTATTTAGTGTGACAGAGACAGAGAGAGGGACAGCTAGGGACAGACAGGTAGGGAGAGAGATGAGAAGCATCAATTCTTCATGGCGGCACCTTGTTCATTGATTGCTTTCTCATATGTGCCTTGACCGGGGTGGGGGGGAACTACAGCAGAGCGAGTGACCCCTGCTCAAACTAGATGAGCACGCGATCAAGCCTGAGACCTCGAGGTTTCAAACTGGGTCTTCCACATCCCAGTCCGAAGCTCTATCCACTGCGCCAGTGCCTGGTCAGGCCCAGCATGGTTTAAGAGAAAACTAGAGAATTAGGCAGGGGCCAGATAGAAGAGTCTGGTAACTATATTTACAAACTGTGTGTGGAGAGTGGATCACAGGGGGTAAGCATGGCAATAAGGAGACCAGTAAGAAGGCTACTAGGTAAGAAAATGGGTAACCATATAATTTATCATCCAAACAGGATACTTGGACAAGTAAACAGGAATGCCACAATCAATCAATCAGGGACAAAAGGCATAACTAGGACTTGCTATTGATGAAGCTCTGGCTGCAGTTGACATGCTCTAACCAGGACTGTCACAGGAAGTTCAGCAGTTTTTAGCAGTTCTGCTCTGACACAGAGCTCCAAGCTCCAGGAGAAGGAATCACTTTCTACTTGGTCCCAGGCTCCTGGCGTGGTGCCCCATGCCTGAGCATTTGTTTTTTTTGTCTCAGTGCCATGGGCTACAGTTACAGCACATATAGGGAGCAGCAAGCCTTTTTCTGTGTTACCTGGTGCAGGGGCTGCCCACTCTCAGCGACAACCAACAGCACAGAGGTGAAAGAACAAACCAAGAGTATGTGCCCACCCATTCTCAAGGTTGTGCTGAGAGGTTAGAAGCCACAGAGGCATGAACAAACTCCTGAGTTTAAGAGCAAGGGTTCTTAACTTAGACCTCAGGGTGTCTGGAAAGCAAGTGAGAGGGTCCCAAGCTCTAATCAGATTCTCAAACCTAGGACTCCAAAAAAGATAACCTTTGCTTCAGAGAGCAGTGGTTGTTACACTTCAAGGTGCATCAGAATTACCTGGAGGGCTTGTTACAGTGGGGATTGCTGTGCCCTAGCAGGTTTTCATTCAAGTTCCTCTGGAGTGAGGCCTAAGAATTTACATTTTAAATAATTTCCAAGGGGATGCTAATGTTCTTACTCTAGGGGCCACAACTTTGAGAATCACTGTGTTAGAAGATAGAAAAAAACAACACAAGGGGTTCCAGTTTAAATTATGACATTCCCTTTTCGGATAAGAGTTCTATAAATGCCACGGCTCTCTGAACCACCCGTTACATCCCAAGGAATTTCATATTTTATTTTTGGAAGAAGCCCCAGGAGAGTGACAGATCTGGACCTCTTGGAGGTCAGGAAGCATCTGGGAAATAGCATTTTAGAGGACACAGGAAAATGCCTTCAGAAACGTAAAAGCCCAAGCAAAACTCTTGAGCTGGAAACTACAGGGCTGGTCCCAGCGGATCTGGGCAAACCCAGATCTTCTAGAGACTGCCTCCTGACCCTTTTTGAGCCTCTGTCTGAAACTAAATGGACCAAGATAGGAGGTCTGTTGTAAGGAAGATAGGGGTGTCTGCTGGGGGGTATAATCTGGGAAAAAGAAAGAAATCAACAACTCCACTAGACAATTCAAGAGCTTCATTCACAGAGCCCTTTGATCAGGTCATTGTGGTAAGGGTGGTAAGGAGCAGGAATAGTACTCAGGGCCGTGCTTACTTTAAGCAAGAGCAGCAGAGAGAGGCCTGGAAGGGCCATTTGCCAGCTTTCTTCAGACCTGCTCTAAGTCATTCCCTCATGAAAGGTAGGGTGGGGGAATGAAAATGTGAATTCATTCATGAATCAACCTTCCAAACAGGAATTGGGGCCTTTGAGCTTTAGAGAGGATTCTTTCCTTGCTACAGAGAACATTGGCTTTGCCATCCAGCTAAATATATATATTTGATACATCCTAAGGCAAGGCAACATCAAAGTCAGGGAGACCCTACAAGTTAGGGGAAGAGAAGGCAGAATCTCACAGGGAAGGCAATACACAAGTGATAGAAATGAAGGATGTGCTTTGGCAGCAGCTGGTTAGAACTGGTGACTTGAATTCTGTCTATGTGACCCTGGGCATGTTACATTTCTCTGTACCTTAATTTCCTCTTCTGTATGATGGGGACATTAATGGTGCCTATCTCAAAGGGTTGCAGTCAGAATTAAAATAACAGAAAAAACACTTAGCTTGGTGCCTTGCATATTTTAAGCACTCAACATTAGTTTTGAAAAAATAAAAAGTGGTGGGTTTGGAAAAATTTGGGATGGTGGCAGTACAGATTCACCTTGGTGTCACAGCCAAAAAAACAAAGCAGAGCTAGGTTGCAGCTACTGCCAATCACCCCAGGAAGCTGTCAGAGAAACTCCTGTTCCCTGCGGAAGGTCTGAGGTATGAACCGGGTATACAGGACTAGTCCTGATTCTTAGGATGGTGGGGTTAACTGGACAACCCTGTTGGCTATAAGGTGGGGATATCCTGTTCTTTTAAACACTGTAACATTTAGTGAGTGTGCTGTGACATTTTCTCACTGCCAACGTAAGTGCCAAATGGCCTGATTTGAACAAATCAAGATGAATGAAAATCAGAGTTGGTAGGAAAATTGGAATTTCGTTATTAGAAACACTCTAGAGCTGCAATATTAATGTAGAATCCCCATTTTGGGGGAGGGGGAATGGCTCCTCCTCCTCAAGTCCTGGAAACGTAGGGGATAATACTGAGGTGAAAGCAGTGATGATGTGTGCTGGCCTTGAGGTTAGCAAGCAGTCAAAACCTGAAAAAGAGATCTCTCCTTACTCTGACCCTGAATGAACAGAACCATATCCAAAACTTAGTTCCTAGATCAAAAAGTCCTTTCTGCTTAGAAAGAAGATGTTACTGGAAGTAGGAACAAAGAGATTTCTAAAAACCATGCAAAAGAGCCAAAGTAAATGACAAACCACACGCTTAAGTAAAAGGTAACATCAATGGGAGGTGGCGGTGGGGAGACATTGCCAATTGCATCACTTTAGAAACTAAAGAGCTAAATAAAAATGACCAATAGTTCCGTTAAACATGTTGGGTTCCTTAAAGGGTTCCTGTTGCCCTATAAGCCTTGCCTTATTGTTCAAACCTATTTTGAGTCTGGGATGTTCCCCTGCAGCCCTGTATTTGGAGACTTGAAAAGATTAAGGCCACAGGCGAGTTAGGAAGAGGCCTGACTTCTGGCTTTTGACTTCCTAAACTTACTGTAATTCATGGCTAGAGTTTTCACAAGCTTCTGTACTTGAAAGCCCTCCTCTCAGCCAGAGATCCAGGAGTTTGTCTGATTCCCTTTGAGAAGAAAAAGGAGTCTAGTTTCCTCTTAAAGAAGTACCCACCTGTCCTCTGTGTGCCCCCCAAACCAGAGGCACTGCAAAACAGGGAAAACTAGAGTTTCTTAGCACCTCACCTACCTTTCCAAAACAGTGACTGCATACTTTTGTTTTTATACAGCAAAGTTTCTGCATTATTTTTTTATTGGAGTTGGCAGCTTAGTCTGCTGTTCTCTACAAAGAAGGAACATTTTAGCGGGAAAAACAAAACAGTTAACATTAATAGTTTCTTGGGATTTACCCAGGGAAGCCTGGAACTGTGATACTGTGAATGAACTTGAGATACTTCAATGGCCAAGCATCAGTTTTTAGAATTCAATCACTGTCATACACACTTAAATAACAGTGAAATTTTTTCTACTGTGTAATTTTTGCAAGAATCCTGTTCCTGCAATTACTTGTTCCAAGCCTTCCCATATCCAGCCTGAAGGTCAGTGAAAGCACTAGAAAACATAAAAATGAGGTGAATGCCACAAATAAAACTTCCAACTCCATTTTTAAAGGTCAAAGAAATATCATACACCTGAGGTCTTCACTGATTTTTGAGTTAGAAGCCAAAATGGGGATGGTTCTTCTTGGTCAGATAATCTAATCTTGCACAAGAGGGTCCCATTAAAATAATTCTGAAGGATCATTTCTGCGCCACATTTTAAAAAATTACTTATTGATATTAGAGAGAAGATAGAGAGAAAAAGGCAGGGAGAGGAATGGGAAGCATCAACTTGCAGTTGCTTCTTGATGGGGCAAGCCCCGGGTTTTGAATTGGTGACCTCAGCATTTTAGGTCAATTCTTGATCCACTCGGCCACCACAGGTCACGCTCCTATGCCACATTTCTATTTTTAACTTTATTCACTGTCTTCCACTCTATTTACTAGAAAAGCAATTTTAAAAGAGCTTATTTTCAAAGACAACTTCTATTTTCTGCAGAAGATTCTCTTCATTTTTTATCATAATGCTCTTTTGTAACCCTTCTATTCAATACTATCTGAAACCAACTTCAAATTTAAAACAACAGAAAACAAAAACCTTCCATGTGAAAGAGGCATGATCTATGGGGAAAGTTTCTCTTACTTTTTTTTTTTTTTTTTCCTGAAGCTGCAAACGGGGAGAGACAGACAGACTCCCGCATGCACCCGACCGGGATCCACCCGGCACGCCCACCAGGGGTGATGCTCTGCCCACCAGGGGGCGATGCTCTGCCCCTCAGGGGTGTCGCTCTGCTGCGACCAGAGCCACTCTAGCGCCTGGGGCAGAGGCCAAGGAGCCATCCCCAGCGCCTGGGCCATCTTTGCTCCAATGGAGCCTTGGCTGCGGGAGGGAAAGAGAGAGAGAGAGGAAGGAGGGGGTGGGGGTGGAGAAGCAAATGGGCGCTTCTCCTATGTGCCCTGGCCGGGAATCGAACCCGGGTCCCCCGCACGCCAGGCTGACGCTCTACTGCTGAGCCAACTGGCCAGGGCCAGTTTCTCTTACTTTTCAACCATGATAGCTAGGTTAACAGTCACGCCATCAAAGAATTTTTAAAATTGACTCAAGAAGGAAGACAGGGAAGCCATTCACATAAAAACTTTAAAAATAAACCTTTGTTTTAAAAAGTAGTTTTCCAGTGTGAGAGAGTACACTTAATTCTTTCAGCCAATGAGTGATCAGGCAAGTACACCTGATAATGAGCCTTAAAAATGGTTTCCATCTATCAAATATTAAAAACAAACAAAAAAACCCAAGAGCAGAGAGACCCCACCCCCCAAAGGCACTGAAACAAAAGACTGATCTGTTTATATAGTCACATGAAAAATAAACATCTTTATTTTTTTGCCTACTTTATTTCATTTTTTCAAATAAAATTTAAATCTGTACAAAGTATACTGTTACAGTATATATTTTGTAAGAATCAATGCCTAAAAGAATCACAATACTTCAATAAGCAGTACAGCAGACCTCGCTAGTTTCAGCTTTGATATTGAACAAACTCAAGCCGGCTGATGCACAACACATTTGCTTGGTTTCCACATGGTGAGTTCCCAGCACTGAGATGGGAGAACATGACAGCAAGTATGGTTTATATTACAGCCTGACACACTGCGCTTCTTCATGTGATAATAACTGCACATATTTAATACAGAATGCTCAAATTTACTTTTTAAAATGCATTTGCTTACTTCTTAGTTGGCAAAATTCAGCATTCTTAATGGGGTCCCCAAACAGTGCAAATTAATGATATTCTACTGTATAATTGGCACATTTCCAATAAGGACTAATGTGTAAACTCAAAGAATATCACAACTTTGTCCTAAATTTTAACTAATATACATCTGGTCCATTTAACCAAAATCATTTTGGAAAGATATTAAAGGACAATTCTATTTCTGAAAGGATATTGTTTTGACCATTCTTTAGAGAAGATAAATTTTTAAATTGTCATTAAAATCTATTACTATAAAAATTTTACAAACTTGATTAAAAATTTCAAGATGATTCACAGCAGACAAATACAAACTGTTTATATTCCAACAGTACCTACTTTTAGACTTTCAAACAGAGCACAACCATGTCAGCTGTGTTAACTAAAATTCTGAACAATGTACTAAATTTATAAGTGGTGCTGGGTCTAGCAAGTGTAAATACACAGTATATTTTAATGAAAAGAATTGTCTTCTTTATACTTTATTTGTTTTCCCATAAGGAAACATTAATGTTTACATTCTTTAATAAAGTTAATCTTACATCAGAATATAACTTAATACTGTCAGCAACAGGAACCACACACAGTAAATAAGAAGCACATTTAAAATAAGTCTGAATTCACATAGATTAACATTTGTTGGTTAATAAAATATCGACAGTATTACAATCTTACAATATTTACAGTAAGAAAAATCTAGAGTAATATATACCTTTCACAGCAGGATTCCTTTTTTTTTTTTTAATTTCTTCCAGTTTGGGATTGTGTATACACAAAAAGCTCAAATAAAGCAACTCTGCAATATAATCTTAAAATAATGGCTACTGGGGGAAATTCTATCACAACCATTGAAAATAATGGTGACTTTTCACGGAGTCTGTGGCATCTGAGAATCCAGTTAATTAACCAAAGCCTTGCTCAAACCAGCCTCAGTTACCCAGATTAAAGCTGCAGAACTCCGGCCTTCCCTGACTACTGAAAACCCAACAGATTTTCTCAAAATGCTATAAGAAAAGAGGAAAAATAGGTTTTAGCTCATACCTCATGGCTAGAGGCCTCTGGCCAGTGCACATTCCCCACCTTATGCTAAAAGAGGGCATTTCATCCCCAAAGCATTACAAGAGTTTACTCTCCAACTACAGGGCACTTGGACACCAAACTTGCTCATTCCTTAACTCTTGTACACTTAAGATAAGACATGAACTTGGCCCATATAATACACACCAGCATCATAGAGACTTGGGACTGGGGTTAAGAAACAGACTAGGTCCTACTGCATTGACATCAACAGGGAAAATGGGAAGCAATGCACATTTCCAATTAGAATGGCAAGAAGACCCACATCCCTAAACTGGAATTTTGCCAGGGCATCAGAGTTAGCACCCCCTCTCTGAGTACCACAGCAATTAGGATGTGTGCTCTGGGCCTCCTCCACGAGAGAGCAACTACAGTAAGTAACACCATGTAGGACATTATTAGTTCAGTGATGACTCCCAAGAAAGCAGTTACAATTCTTGAAGCTGGGGCTGTCCACAGCACCTGAGGGCACTCATCTGAGCTGTGACTTGTCCCAATCCTGCTTACTTTAAGAGATCTGATGGGCACAGAGCGCTCAGGGATACAGCTGCTGGCTACTTCGGACTCTAGATCTCACAGGTAATCAACAGGTATCTGAGATTGAATTAGCAATCTGTACCATAGCTCCTTAAACAGACACTGTCAGGTTTGAAATCAGGTGAAGTATGAATCTTCACTGTCAGATCAGAAATCAAAGTGGGAGTCTTCCCACATCAGCCAAGGTTATTTTGTCAAAACTGTAGAGGAGTTGAACAAAGTTTTTCTGTTGCAAGTGACTAGTTTACTTATTTCAGTCAAGCTGGATTGGCAAACCAGACTGATCTATTTAGTTAGCTTTGTTTTTTTGATTCTTAATGTATGTGTAAACCCAAAGCTGTTCTATTTGGGCTAAATACACTGACAGAGAAAATTCAAACAACAAAAGTTTTCAGCAAACTTCTGTGGCATTTTCGTTTTGGAAGTCAATGCAAGATCTAAAGGTATTTCTACCCAACAAAATCTGTTTAAGTGTTTAATGTTATTTCCTATTTGGTCCTATACAGAATGCTATGACTTCTATACAGGTCTGAATGCTGCTCCATGTAGATTCCTTCTGTATATCTAAAAATATATACTTTTCAGTAGTTCAATACATGGTTAATCTTCCCACAGAGGAAGATTTTTGTAATCACATGTTGCAAAGTAGAAAAACATCTCCTTTCTAAGAAAGGAAATATACTTTCCTATTGTACACTTTTGAATAAGCCCAAAGGCATGCACCAAAAATCATTATTAAAACTAATACATGCACTAAAATGGTGTAGAGTTAGACTTAAAGTGCTGCTTCTCAATTTTTAAATTTGGAGAAGACATCTTGTCAGTTGTTGACTCAAAGATCTCCCCCCACCCCAACCACCCCACTCCATGGAATCAAGAGAGAAAAGTAAAACGTTTGCATAAATCTTTAAACTATTCTTTATATGGGGGAAAGGACAGATATACCATGTATCCTATTATAAACTGGATTCCCAGTTTTAAATAAAACCAATACCTACTGGTAGAAATTGTCAAAGCTAATACATCCAAAGAAATGTTACTAGTAAATAATGTTCTACATAGAGAATAATTTACTTTGGTTTTATGCACCTTCTTAAAAATAATACTAGTGTCCCATACATCACCAAACTTATGTGTTCCAGCACAGCTGTAAGGCAAATCTTTTTAAATTTTTTTTCCTAGTGACATCTTGTTTCCCAACACACAAAACTAAAATCTTTTGGTGAAGAAGGGGTTAAGATAATGGCTAACCCCTTGGCATCCTGAGCATTGTGGTTTATCAAACTCTACCCTGCTAGAAGCTGTCAGGCACCTTGACCCCTGCCTTGAACCAGGAATGGCTCCCATGTCTAGAGATGCCCTGACTCCTTATAAGTAGCTCTCAGAACTTTGCTTCTTTTTTCCTTCTGTCTGGATGTTATAATGTCTAACAAAGCTGGTTGCAATGTCACATTTTGCTAGTAGGGGCCACCATCTAACATTAATTCCAATCTGAAATGTTTTAGGCCAATAGATAGTTCTTAATTTTATCAATTAATGGCATTAAATTTTCTCTATAGACTTTACTTAGTGCAGAGATCCTTACCTTGGGTTTCAGAAGATGTGTGATGCCCCTGAGGTTGTTTGCAAAATTATCTATGTGCATTTTTTTGTGGGGAGAGGGTCCATCACTTTTATAAGATTATCAAAGACATCTGTGACCCCAAAAAGAGGTTACAGGTACTTAAAGGGATACCCGTAATTCATTTTATAGGAGGACTGGGAAATGGAGGCAGAAAATTAAAAATGGCCTCAGAAAAAAGAGGGGGGCAAATTGCTGATCTTTTCCTTTATTCACATTTGGGAAATAGTGCTTCAAACTAGGAAAAATAATTAATCTGGTTAAACTCCATTAAAAAATAATCAAAGCCACTTTCTAAAAATTTTTTCATTTGCCATATATAGTAAATTCAGTCTCCAAGAAAAGATTTAGAGATTGAATTTTTCTCTTTTCCCAAAGGAAATTCATAGATATAATGCTGATCATCATCATCCACATTTAAAGATCTGACAACATAAAACTTAAGACAATTCTAATAATGTAAGCCTTCAATTTATGATTTTGAGTAAAGGATTATCTGGACTCAGATACACATCTGTCAACCTTCATTTCCCAAATTGGTCCATATTCAGACAACTAGCAGACACACAATTCCACTAGGTAAGCCTAAAATCCAAACAATGAAAATTTAACTTTCTACCCAAATTAAAAACAAAGCGATAGGGTTCCAGCCACAAACATTCACACTATGTCATAGAGGACTTTCTCATTTCAAACACATCACTAAATTTTCAACAAGATTTGTAAACATAAGATTCAGAATGACTAGCAAAACATGCCAAGAAGAGCATGTCAAGAATTAAAACACTACCCCCTGCCTGCACCCCAATCCAGAAACACACTCAGGCACTCCAAAAATAAACCAGATTTGAAGAGGCCTCTCACTTGTTGGTTTTAGTATGAAGCGCTAAAAGATTATGGGAAAGGGAATATAAAATGAAATAAATAATTTACAAAAATAATTTTAGCCAAAACACATTTCTGTTCTATTGACAAAACTATCAACTTTTTTTTTCTTTTTTCTTTTTTTTTGCAATTCTGAACCTAACTGTGTTGCACAATCTTACAAAGACAAAAAATATGTTCACAGGTACACTTTTTGTTCTCTTATTCTTTCTAGAGCACATCTTGAGGTTATAAGAATGCCTGTAGTTAAAATAAAGTCTCTTATCCCTTGCCACACCCCCCTCAAAAAATGAGTCAACCTTAAATTCCAAAAAGGAATATTCATTTAATATAATTATTTCAATACCAGTTATATCACATAGACCATGAGAAAACTCTATGAGCATTATGGACAACTACATGAAAGAGGGAGCTGCCACTTGCCACCCACTTTACTTCCAGATTTTTAAGCTAATATCCAGCTAGACTCAAATCTCATTGACTTCAGTGAAAACAAATCATTCCAAAACCAGGTGATCTCAGGCTGGAAGCTGGATCTTAAAGAAATTATTATATACTGCTCACAAAAATTAGGGGATATTTCAAATTGAATACGAAGCTATAAAATATTCCCTAATTTTTGTGAGCAGTATATATACATATGTATATACATACACACACATATATATACATATGTATATATTTCCATCCTAAGCTTTCACTTTGTCTATTCAAACAGCTTAATAAAGCTCACTTCATAAAAGGATTTTATTGGCAAATAACGGCCCATATTAAAATTTTCATCAAAACAATTTTTTTCTACATAGCGAACACTAAGAAATATTTTCTTGGTTTATAAAGCATATTTAATTGCATATAAGCTTGCTTTGGGTGGGATACTGAAAACATAACTAAGAAATTAGAAAAGACTAGAAACAAAAGTGAAAGTGACTAGTCTTAACTTTCAAAAAATCAAGTGCAAAGGTAAATAGTGCAAATAATGAAAACTAGAGAATTTACAGGCAGTTTTACATAGTTTTTCCTGCTTTTGCACTTTTACATACTGACAACTTTATAAACCCTAACAACTATGCAGCATGGAAATGGGCTATCATTTATCTCCATTGACTAGACTCAAGGAAGCCTTTCAAAGACATTTATATCACTGGTTTTTGACATGGGTTTGGGCATTCACTTTCTGCCCAATTTCTAGGGGCAGGGGCTATTTAAGAAGGCTCTGGACTGACTTGTAACTATTATAATTTCAAATCTGACACAATGAATTGTGAAAATCATACTATCATCTCTACAAAATAAGTTATAGAAACAACTGTTAATGAAGTTGACAAAAAATTACCTTTTAAATTCAAAGTCAAAACCTCTCTTTTACTATCTTTAAAGAGATTTTATTACTAATATATACAGATTTGGAAAAAATGAAACTTGAAAGTAATCTGTCTAAATCACTGAGAGTAAGTCTATATACTAAACTAGAAAACAAGAGTTCGTCCAAATATACTTGAATTATATAGCCATTTTTTATCTTAAATAATTTCAAATGCTTCTGGGATATTGGGAACAGAAATCTAAACACAATCAATTTACTCTATAAAGGGCACAAGAATTTCCAAGCTGTACTAAATTATATTACTAACATCTTCCACCAACAAACTCTTGGGAATTCTACAATTTTAAAGTAATAAAGAAAATGGGGAAAAAACAGATAACTTGAATTTGGGAACGTATGTTGACTAATTTCAGAAATGTAGTATTCTGAGAGTCTCATAATGTTCACAATGTTCAATGGTTGTTGGGACTGCAAATGTAGTAGAAAAGAACCTAATATTGCAATTTAGTGTTTTCATTGTTTTCTTTTAAGAAATTTATGTGGACCAAAGGCTCAAGGTTCTGTGACAGTAAGATATAATATAGATCTTCATGGACTGAAAAATCAAATGATTTTGATGTAAGGACCATTCTGAAAAGTAAAGGTAAGCTACATTGTAACATGAGCCCAGAATAGATAGTACATATGATATATATTCCTGATAGTTTAAAAATTATAACTGTGAAAAAGTTCACTCAAAATAGGAAGTCTCCAGTACCAATGTGCCATAACCAGAAAAGTTGCCACTCCACAATTGTTCTATTTAATTTGTACAGAAAAGCAAAAATCCTACATCTGAAAACAGCTTTATATAATGCAACAACATAACATTTAGCTACAAACCAACAAGGGACCCATTTTCTCTGGCTTTATTGAAACTTCCTTACTGAAGATCAACTTCATTGTCCTTAGCAAACAACTAAGACTCTACCTTAGTATCTTTCTACATCCAATAAAAATTTCTCCCACTCTGCCTTCAAACCATTCCCTGATATTCTGCTCACACTCCCATATACAAACACAACAAACAGCTCTCCCCTTTCTCCTCTCAGATTTCCAAACCAGTAAGTCTCAGCCCCAGTAACTTACTTAAATTACACATACTTCTTACTCTCTCCAATTCACGAATTTCTTAACAATTTTGATGTCTGTCAAACTATCAATTTAAGACTATGGGGAAAACGGCAGTCAGAAAAACTGCCTCACTACCTCATAATACAAAAATCTTTCTGGGGTCAGTTATATTCTAAGGCAGGAGTTAACAATTACTTTTTTCTCAAGGGGTAAGTTTGAGTGCCACTGGCAGGCCTATGGCAAGTAGAAGAATAAAGGAAGAGATAAAAACAAGGAAAAAGGAAGATGGGTGAAAGAAAATGCCAGATGTATATGGTAGGGAGGTAGGTGAAATGCCACCAACAGCTACCTACACTGGAAACTGTCAATCCACTCCAGCTGAATGAGAGTTTGACTCAATCCCAACATGGTCTAATAATCCATTAGCCGTTATTGTTTGACTAAGTCAAGGTGAATACATAAGTCACCTATCCCATCAATTTGCCAATTTACAATAAGGACTTAAGTCCTCTTAGGATCCTTCTACATTAATCCAGTTTAGATCAAAATACATGCTAACAAAAGTATTTCCATGTTTCTGAAGATAAAGTTTTGGTCCTTGAACTTGGAGGCCTCCTGAATTAGTAAAGTGCACCCTAAATCAAGAAAATTAAACTCTTTAGCTTAAAATTTTCCCATGAAATGCTATAAAATTTAATAAACAAATCATTAATAATCATTGAAACCAAGTATATATTCATAAAAATGCAAAAATCTTGTGATGCCAAAATGAGAAGTATTTCTAGTCTATAAGAAGTAATTTTATTTTACATAGAGCATCACCACCATGTTTCCACCTATCAAACAAGACAATTTTCCACAAAAGCAAAGCACATCAGGAAAAAGAAAGAAAATAAATTTCAAACATAATATGGGGACAAAACAAAAATAAATGGGTAGCTATGAAATTCTTTTTAAGAAAAATGTTTCTAACACATGATTTTTGCTACTTTCAACTTTTCTAAAGACATAAATAGCTTAAATCATTCAACGTAAAAACTTGGTAGTTAGTTTAGCAGATGAAAGGTGACAAATTATTGGCTTGAAAATAATCATCTTTCACTTTTCATCTGGCTGTTCTTGCATCAAGAAATGCTATCTGATTCATGCTAAAACTAGTATAGATGATCTTCACTTAGCCCATAATAATTAAATTTATGTTCAAAAATATCCTGTCAAATGACCTAGGCCTTGATTTTAGATTTTGTTTTATGATCAATAACTTTTTAAATATTAGAATCAGCTGTTCTTAAAAATGTTGTAAATTATGTATAGTAATTAATGTTGCTGGGTGAAAACAGTAATTTTAATAGCAGTGGTCACTTTAGTTTTATAGTGTACTTCATTATGCATGGCCTATATTCAGTTATTTGCAATGAAAAAAACAATTACAAGGTCAGATTTAAAAATGAATCAACTTTAACGGACTTCATACAAATAATTTCAGTGAATTTATTCACTTAAGCAATTTCAATAAATTCTCTTTCCTATTCATTCCACTTTCCTGGGGAAGTACATATATCTCCAAATTATTATGATATTCAAATTTAAGGATAATCAACTATAAATGTTATACTCAGAGTTATCACCAATTGTTCCAAATGTAAGTTGTTAGAGATCCCCTTGTTTTAGCATCCTTTTACGCAGAATGCAGATCTAATTCTGATATTAAAAAGACTCTGAAAAGGGGGGGGGAAGTCATTAGATTTGGTATCTCACGTTTTAGGGGAAAATATGTTCACATGTATAATAAAATGAATTGTGCAGCTATGAAAGCATTCAAAGCAACAATTTCAGAAACCCCCATTCTAAAATCATGTGTATGTGTATGTGTGTATTAAGTAATATTTAAAAAATTAGTGGGAATATGAAGAAGAGAGGGTGAGCCATTTGAGGGAGATAAAAATAATCATGCCCAAGGTAGGGTCACCATAGTTGGCAGATAACCCAAAATGTCATTAAAAAAAATGTGTTTAGAAAGTTTCAACAATGCAAATGCAAAATGTTAAAGCACAAAGCAGTGAATGAGATAACCTCCACAAACATCAATTTCCATTACAAAAAAAACAGGAACAAAAAATTGACTTAAGCATCTTTTTTAATATACCAAATCTTAACTGACTTAGAGATTATGTAAAGTGCTTGGGCCATAGTACCCACCCAAATTCTTATTATCAATAGACTTATCTTTTCCCCTCCCTTCCACCCAAATTTAGTTCAGTTTTCCTCCAGAAAAGTACAGCATTCCTATATTAATAAGAAATGAAAACAGTGAGTACAACTGATATAGATCCATTGACTTTTATTACAAATGTACTTGATCACTTGGCTTCAAAAAGTTTAAAATCAATACCCTATTTTCTGTATGCCAGTACAAAGCAAACTGTTTTACAAATTAAATACCTAAAAATTTGACAAAAATATTAAAATTTGATGAAAAACAATTATAAAAATCCTTAATTTCTCTCTTCAAAAAAGGAGGCAGTCTTCCCAGTCCTATTATACAATATTAATAATATTCACCATTTTTAGAATAGGTAGCTAAATTATATTTTTCTGTTATCATACAAAACTCTTAGACTAATAGATTTTATTTGTATATGCTCCAGTTAAGTTTGTGAATGCCATCTGATTGCAATATAATCAACTATCTTTGAGTCCTAATTTACACTTGTTTAATAATTTGCATAGTTTAAAAGGGATAAAGGTTATTCTACAACTAATTATCATAGGCTATTACAGTGCTATTTTTCAAGGCAGTAAGTATTTGCTCCCAAATGAAACTGTCTTCTTTAGGCAGGGGTTAAAATTACTAGCAGCTTTCTCCATTACCTGAAAAATCAAATTGAAATAGTTATCCATTTCTAGATGTGAAGACCTAAAGAACACATTTATATACTTTCCACTTAAAGTCAAATTTCAACCCCTGCATGGGACAACTAGAAAGTGAGACTTTCAAAGGTTTTTTATTTTCTCTGTTGATCTTGGTTTCTACTCTCCATGGCTTTTGAGAAGCTGGAAAAGTCTATCTTTCCTGACTAGCATTGCTGTTTTTTCCATTTGGCAAATATTCATCTACCTCCAATCTGTATCTAGTGGAGGAAAAGCCGACATGGCTTTTCTTATAAACTTCCTTTGTTGTCAAAGACATGTATAATGATTTCTACAGTTCTGGTTAGTTAACTTTAGCTCCCTCTGTGGCTGGATGACTGCTGCTTCTAACATCAGCATGATAAATAGGAGGCACAAATAAAAAGTAGCTTAAAAAAAGATTTGGTGATTTAAAAGAAAAACAAACAAACAACACCAAACATATACACATATATATGGGCATTTCAAATCTGGTGGCTGATCTCTAAATTAAATTACTCGACAGTGTCTCTCATTTTAAAGAACATCAATATTGCAATGCATTTCAAGTTTTTTTTTGTTTGTTTTTTTACTTAGGCAAATGATAGTTTAGCCAAGCTCTTGGACCTTAAATGTAAGACAAAGCAGATCATTAAAAATAAGGCATACTTGTCAGAAATAAAGTTTTGTTTGCTTGTTTTTGGCACATTTGATCATACTGTCTTCTATATAACACATATGGTCAAATATACCAACCATTTCCTTTTTTTCTCAGCACAAACAGGGTTTACCAGCTAGTAAAATAAAAAAATAGGGAAAAACTCCAACATAAAACACTGAGATATAGACCTTGGTAAAGTACCGAGCACCTGGGGGAGAAGGGTGGGGAAAGGATGAAATTGGAGAGAGGAGAAGGGAAGATTTGGGAGGGTGCTTGGGGAGGTAAAGTGAGATGCAAAAAAGAACATCTTTACAGTCAGTCTGTTCTATGATCTTCTCTTAAGTCTTAAAGATTTGCATGTGGATTTTTTTAAACCCACTGACAATAATCAGACAATGGTTTTAAAACCTTAGTAAGATTGTGTTTAACTGTTAAGAGTGTAAAGACAATTGCACAATACATGTGCTTCTTGATCCGGTAGGATTCCAAGCAGAATCTGAAGTCTATAGGTAAGAAAGGTTTCACTTTAGGTATCTCTGACCCTAAAGAGAACCCCATGAAAGAACTTGCATCTCAAAGAAAGGACACTTTGCCTAAGTTTGCTGTGTTTTTGTTGACCTGCACTACTTATTGCTGGCTACTATGAAACACTGATCTAGGAGTACTCCAACAACCTGTAGTACAAGGCTTAACTTTAAGAAGCTATAGTAAACAAGAGACAAAATCAAAGCAATTCTCTTTCCTAACTAGTAACAGCACAGAGAATGCAGTCTTTTCCATATCACAGTTAAAGTACAGTGAACAAAACAGCTCAACAAACCTTAAGACAAAAAAGTGCAGGTTATTAATGTTTACATGCAGTTGATAAGCATTCCAAATGTCACATTATGCACTGTAAAAGCTCAACTTTACTATGTGGAAATAAGAAAAATGCACCTTAGGGAAAGGGGAAAAGCAATTTAATCATTTCCAGTGATTTTGTAAGTAAAGAAACTCCTAACTATTGTACGGTCACCTCATATTTAACATTGTATGAATATTAAAAGCAAACAATTTAATGGGAAAATGCACAGTACAATGGAAATAGCTTGTTATTCAACACATACAGTAGATCTCAAAAACAAAGACAACACACTCAACCAGGGAGCTTAAAAATATCAAATCAAACCCAAAGAACCAGCAGAAAAAAAAAAATCCTTCAAACAAGACAACTGTTTCACCTTCCTAGGCCAATGCTTTACAATATGAGAAGCACTGACACCTTCCAGGCTCCTACAGGTGATATCTCCTACATACAGCAGTTAGATCTATACGTCTGGATTTGCCAAGAAACAATTACATCCCCAGAACTCTCTCTGTCAAACAAGATCCTTTTTTTTAAACCAAAATACTTTCTACAGAATTCCAAACCAAATGTACTGTTTAAGGCATCTTTTTTCATAACATTTTCTCTTCACTCAAAGATGATAGTCATGCAGCAGTTTAATGATAAAAATATATTAATATTTTACTATACAGCAGCAAGAAGTTAGTTGTCAATTAAAAGCACACAAACATCTTTAAATGAAAACCTGTAAAAGACTATCGTTACAAACAATTTCAGTTTGGAGGACACCAGCTTGGTCAAGTGCTCTCCTAAGCTTTCCATTTTCATACCCTACACCTTCAATATATGAATTAAAAAACATACTTTTGATAGAAGGCTTGTATACTTGGGGAACACAAATACACTTAGCATATAATGTAGCCAGTAATAACTAGCACCACAGCTACATGGAAATCCTTTACATACACCAACTTAACTTGGCTTTCTCTTTTAAAATGAAACTCAGAATCCATGGCTCAGTAGGATAACTATAATTGTGTTGCTCTGCTTTTTAACAGGTCTACATAAGTTAATAGCACTCGCAAAAACCAAAGGATAGCTTCAGACCTCTTACAAGTTTAGGAGACAGTGCTAGTGACCACAAATAGACTCACTACCTGATGTCCAAGTACAGGTTCACTGGAAATTGCTGCACGTTAGTTAAGTTTTTAAAATCTTTCTACACATAATAAAAAAAATATATTATGAATGATACAAGTACATCTCATATACACAATAATGACAAAACGCCTACTCAAAGCAAACAGATGCAGAAAAATATTATGGGAGATTTCCTTTTTCTCTTTCTCTTTTTCCTTTTGCTATTTGAATAACTTTGGTTCCAACCATAAAAATCACAACTTAGCAAATTTCATTTAAATGCCTTTTTTAATAATTTCTTCATGTTCACAGAAGTTTCACTGACCATTTTTATATGTTTAAGGTCCAGATGCAATGCATATTGTATAAAAGAGAGCACTTATTGTTTACCTTGCATGAATTAAACCTACGTACCTTTAACTCTACAAACTTCTGCATAACATTTAGACAAAGCTCAGACACACAGCATGCCTAGCCCTCATATATATACACATCTCTAATCACAGGTATATAGGGTGTCAAATATACTATAATAACCTCCATGTAAGGTTTGAAATTTGGTAACAAAATGAGAAAAACTAAAAATATTATTTTACGTGTTCTAAAATATCTCTTTTTTTGTGCTAAAGTCAAATGTTAGCTCAACATGAAAAGGACTTTTATATAATTCAGCAATATTATAATCTTGACCATTTTGCAAACACTTTTAATAATAATAGCTTAAACGTGTACAAAAGTTCTTGGTTAATTAGGGAAATAAACACTCAGTTCTTTATATTTTTTAATCAAGTAGGAAACACAGTTCATATAATGTTATTACTTTTTGTATTTTTTTTGTTTTAGCAGCTGCTTACTGTTTTATATGGTGGATAAAGTGGACAACATCCAGCGATGGGTGGCAAGTCAAGAAGAGAAACTGTCAGTTGGTGCAGGTTCTGTGGGTGGTGCTCCCTTGGGTTTTTTTTTTGTTTTTTGTTTTCTTTTTTACTTTTTTACTTTTTCTTTTCTCTCTTTCTTTACAGTATATTTTCTGTGTGTGTGACTCTGTGTGTGTGTGTGTGTGTGTGTATGCATGTGTGTGGGGTTTTTTTCCATTCAGTTTGATCAATCTTCTTCTCCTTCTTCTTCACCCTGCAGTAGCAGGGTGGCAGCGGCGGTCTCCTCCTGCTGCTGTTGCTGCTGCTGGTGGAGTTGCTCACATGCAGCTCGCTTCTCCCTCTGCTTCTCTTGAATCTTCTTCATCTCCTCCGAGTATTTGCAGAAGGTGTGTCCGAACTTGGCCCACACCTTGTAGGGCACGGTGATGGAGTTGCGGTAGGTGGGCTTCACCTCGCTTACTCGCATAAACACGCCGTACTTGTTGGAGCCCACATCGAAGAAAAAGCGCTTGTTGTCCACAGTCAAGGAGGTGCCCTCGGGTAGCTCGGCCGGCTCCTCCTCCACTCCGTAGTCGTCGATGAGCTTGGCCAGAGCGTCGCGGAACTCGATGAGCCCCTGTGCGGGCAGTGCTATGGTCTGGCCCTGCGTGGAGCCCAGGCCGGGCCCCCGATTGACCGTCTGGCGGATGCGCAGGAAGCGGCCGCGCTGGTTCTCCTTGAGATCCATGTAGTACTTGCGGTTCTCGCGCACCAGGAACTCACTCTTAAGCGCCCGGCGCGGCTCGTCCTGCGCCTGGGCCAGGTCGGGGGGCTGGCTGGGGCCCAGCTGCGCGTAGTGCTCGATGAAGTCGCCCAGGTAGTCGCGGAACTCCACGGCCACTGACATGGAGAGAGTGAGGCGGCTCTTGTTGCCGCCCGCGCCCACCTCAGCGATCTTCAGGAAGCGGCCCTTGGCGTTCTGCTTCACGTCCAGGTAGAAGCGCTTGTTCTGGATGTCCACTCGCTTGGAGGCCAGCTCCTGCGTCTCGTGCTGCAGCCCCCCCGGGGCCCCGCCGCCGCCGCCACTGCCGCCGCCGCCCCCGCCGCCACCTCCGCCCCCGCCGGAGCCCGAGCCTGAGCCCGGGTGCCCCAGGGAGCCGCCCGAGCCCAGCGCCGCACCACCCTGCTCGCTGCCGCTGTCTCGGTCCGCCATGATGCTGCGCTCCGCCGCCTCGCCGCCGCCGCCTGCCGCTCCGCCCGCCGCCGCCTCAGTCGCCTCAGCCGCCGCTGCTTTCCCTCCCCGGCTCCGCCTGCTGCCGCCGCAACCCCCACAGCCAGTCAGCCACTCTCGCGAGATCTGCGGGAGAGACGAGACAGACGAGACCCGGTAACAGGGCACTGACTCCCCAGTACAGTAGCAGGACGCCCTACTGTACGCGCCCACCCTCCCGCCAGGCACGTGACCTGTGCCCCCTCCCCAATGCCAGCCCCCTTCCGCCCGCCCGCCAGGCGGCGCCCACCCACTAGCCCTCATCCCACACCCCTGGCTGGGAGGGGGGGGGGGGGCAGGACGCGCCGCGTCGTCGCAGCTGCCGCCGCCACCACTGTGACTGTCGCTGTTGGCCAGACCCTGGGCGGCCTTGGCCCGGGGAGTTGGGGGACTAGAGGTGAGAAAAGAGGGCTGCCCTACTAAGCACAGGGGGCGGTCCTGAGCCCTGCTTCCCAGTGACCCCCAAAGAAAGAATGTGGGGGCAGGGGCCTGCGCAGCACAGCTGAGCCCGCTGCAGAGAGGGACACCAAGTCACACCACCCCCTCCCATGCCGGCCCCTAAAAGACCCAGACCCAAACCTAGAACGGCCCACACGCCGCCTGGCTGGGCTGTCTCCTACCGCAGAGCTCTGGCCGCAGCGGTGGGTGAGGAAGAGGAGAGGTGGTGCGGCAGTAACCCTTAGCTGCAGAAGGGGCTGCCAGGGATGAGGTCGGGGCACCGGCAGCAGTGGCGCGGAGCAGCAGACACCTAGCCGGTCCCTCCCCTCACTCCCGCCGCTCCCCCTCCCAGCGCAGCGGCTCTGGCCTCAGATGATCCCGCTCCCCCCTCCCCCCAACCGCAGCCCCGCACAGTCGGGCGGGCACACTCACCGGCGGGGGGTGGGGGGGGGAGCTGAGCAGAGGACGGCCGCAGCACCAGGGCCGGGATGCCCGCAATGCCAGTTCCCGTTGGCTCTGCTCTTCCCCCTCAAGCAACAATAAAAAAAGGAAAACCCACACTCACCCAAAAACCTTCAACCAGTCCCCTTTGGGACCAAGACTGTCTGCCTGTCTCCCCCTCCTCCTTCCGAGATTTGGGGAAGGGGGGCAACCCTGCTCAGAGCTGAGCCCAGCCTGGGTTGCCAGCCAGCTCTGCGGATGAAGCAGGCCCTGCCGAGGCTTCAGCCCCTCTTCTTCCCCTCTTCTTCCACTCTTCTTCCTCTCTGGAAGGACCCAGAACGGAGGAGAAAACCAAGCAGGCTTTAGGATATTCACGAGCTAAAAATGCCAGGAATTTCCTGGGAAACGCAGTTCCTTACGGGATTCATTAACGCAGGTTCACTCATCCATTTCACCTCTGTTAGAAACTCCTAAGTGTCAAGGAGAGCCCCCATCTCTCAAAAAGCAAAGCATTAAATGATCGCTGATTTTTAGGCAGACAGCTAGGTTACCGACCATTAGTTAACCAATGAGTCTGGGCAGTGACAGCTAAAGGGTCTGTCGCTGGTCTCCGAAATCATTGATTTTTCTTTTCCTATATTTGAGGCATAATATAAGGCCTATTTTATCTCTCCTAGATATGTAGCAAATGTTCATAACTACCTCACCACAGTTAGCAGTCCTAACAGCTATAGGAAAGCTAAGGCCTATCTTCAGAGGACCCCCTACATTATCCCCATAACCTTCTACAGGGGGCTCAGAAGATACAGACATCGCAGCCCTATTCCTGACTTTCTCAAGCTGGATCACTGCCTCCATCCTGAGAAGAGTTTGCCTATCCCATCTATGGGTTCCATTTCCATTGAACATCCTCCAACCTCCAAAGTAAGGAGACTTGCCTCCCTCACTCTTAGCTCCAGAGACAGCTGAGTACATGGTTGCCCAAGCTTCCTAGAAAAGGGAGGGTTAAAAAGAGAACTAATAATCAAGGAACCCAGACCAGTCCAAGGCATAAGCCTTGTCAATACCTGAGCCTTCAAAGCCCCCTAATATTTCTCATTACATCCTGGGCAAACCTGTCTGCTAAGTATTCACAGCTTCCTTTTTCTCTTAGAAGGGGCCCATTCTACCCAGCATTAGATACTTCAGCTCTGCTCTGACGTTTGCTACTCCCGTTAAAAAGGAAGAAACAAGGCAAAGCACCCTGGCTACCGAAGAGCAAATTGGGGTAGCCCTCTGAGCCAGCTCTAGAATCATCCACCGGTTCAGTAGTCTTTGAAATGACTCTAACGGGGAGGCCCACTAAAAGGTAGAAATACAGGCTTTGAGCACCATAAAGAACTTCCCCTTAGTATGGGGGCACATCTTCCAGTACCACATAGTACCCTTTCAGTGCTGGTTTTCTGCACTCCTCTCACGTCGGGAAAGGGACATACAAACTGTTAGCGCACTTCGCACCACACACACAAAAAATGCATGTGGAAAGAAGCGGATGCTCCTCTAGGTTCCCGCAGCAGCGATCAGGACCCTGGATAGACCCCGGCCCCAAACAGGGAGGCAAAAGCTGAGTGGCAGGGTCTCCGCACAAAACCCTGCAGGGCATCACGGTCCCACTTGAAAACTGAGCCTAAGCTCTGTAGAAGTTCGATCCAGAAGAGCCGCTGCTCTTCTTCAAGGGTTTATCGCGCGCCATACCAAGACTTTATCCGCTGAAGAGAGTTCAAAGTAGCAGCAAACCCAATGGGATTGCAATGAGGGGGCACGCGCCTGTTGGTCCCCGCCATTCTTCCATGCTAATGATCGCTTCCCCCAGGACAAAAAACTAGGACTTTAAATTGCCAGCCTCCTTGGACCACCTTTGGAGTCTAAATTTCTTGCCCTCCGTCCCAAACAATTTATGTCCAGGGGTTCTGAAGCAGTTTTAGTTTGGGACTGCTCTGATTTTCTGAAAAAGTGTCACCAGCAATCGAGTTCTTAGATCTCCAGTACAGAGGCAACTGATGAAGTTTCTAGACAAAACAGAAGTTAAATATCATTTGTACTCCTAAACTGGGAATTTTAAGCTCAAATTATCAAACGACTGAGACCTGGATCTCTCCGCATAAACATGTACTTACTTATTTTATACTATTTATTATATATGTATAAAATTTCTGCTATTATAAACTAGATTCTTGCCTACTTTTTAAATGTACCTAAAAAGCAAATAAGAGTAAAAATGCCTTTTCCGAAATAATTTAATGATAAAATGTATATTTAGTACATTTTTCACTACTCTAACAAGAGAGTTAATTTCAGGATAAGCCTGTAAGCCTGGGCTTTTGGTTAGCCGGGTGAGGGGTGGGGTGTGGGGTGTCAAAGATAGCTTTCCTTTGGCTATAGAACACAGTAGCCCTAAAAAGGAAGTCTGAGAGAAATGAATATTGACTCAGGTAAAGTCTTAAAACAAAAAGTTTAGAACGTTAAACAATTTCAAAGTTATATTTGCACCCTAACATTGAAAATTCATTAGAAAATTTGTGGATTTAAAATGACTTCTAACCATTTGTTAACTACCTAAACAATATACTCACTTGGTAAATGAAAAGCCAGTTTTAGTGTCTTGCTATTTGAATATGTAATTTTAAAACAAATACTTGTAAAATTAAAATTAAAATTTCTATGCAATGTAGAAAAGACAAAGTGAAAACGAAATATATTAATATGCAACAAAATATCCACGTTAATAAAAAGAATCATAAAATATTCTCTTTCTAAATTCCTTTACATTTTAAAAAATAAGTGTCTCTAGATTTCTTGTGCTTTTATTAACACTACACACACATTTTGGAGAGAATAGAGATTGCTTTATTTTTAACCCATTATCTCCATGTCTTTAACAAACTCTTACCAACAAAAAATTGTTTGCAAGTGAAACAGACATTAGGTAGAACAAGAATGAAAAAAAAAGGCTCAATTTTCTTCCACCTGAATTACAGGTGATTCTTGAAATAACCAATTCAACTTTGGTTTTTAAAAGTGAAAAACTAACACATTTATAAAATAAACTTGGAGAGAGGGAATCTATTTCTGGGCAATAAACCCTTTTGATTATAGTTTCCAATAGAAACAATATGCTGATTAATATTTCACAAAATCGCAGATTTCCAAAATAAAAAAGAACAAGAATATTAAAACTTGAGTTTTCAACTGCTGCTTAGGTTAAATGACTATCTTAAACCAGACAATTATCTTCAATACCCAAATCACTAAAACTAACTGGAATGTTGTACTGCAAATGTTTAAAGTAGAGGAATTGTCCACTTCTTCTCAAGGCTATCTACCAGAAAAATAAGAAACTCTCAAGTAGATCTTAACATTTAATGACAACAAAGACTAACAGTAAAAGTATTTCCCCAATCATTTAAAAAAATGTATGTCCTCTCTCCATATCTCATCTGAACTTTAAAATTATGCCTCTTCAATGCTATTTTAATGTTTAGGGTTAAAGATATGAATTAAACATTTAAAATCTGAAGAGAACAATCCATGTGATAGAATCTCCGCATTTCACAAAATGTTTTCATTTTAAGCATTTACAGAAGAGTTAAATAAACATACCACACATTCTAAATTCGATAAAAATTTTCAGAAAATCCGACATTTTATGCACCCAAAAGGTCCAAACAGAACCGATGCAAATATCAACAGCCCTCTCTCTTCCGGCTGATACTTAAATGGTTTTACTAGTACCCAAAGGAATGAAATCAGCAACTCTCTCCACACACTAGCCAACACTCCAATTTTAAAAGCCGCAATTCGCAAACGTCAGTTTGAGAGGGGAACAGTAGGAGGGTCTTCAGGTAATCAAAAAATTCCTTTCCTTCTCTGACAGTCTACCAAAAGATGTCAAACCGAATTTAGCCTATTGTAAACTACAGGGACCTCCCTTCCAAGGACGCGCAACACATAAACACCACTGCAGAAAGCTGCCCCAAAGCGACTGGTCCGACATAAACGTGAGGGCGCTGATAAGAACGAATTAGAACCTTCAAGAGGGTCCACAGAGACAGCGAAATTAAGGTGGCATTTATTCGGGAGTAGCCAGCAATGAACCAAAGAAAGTTGCCCCAGTCGGTCTCTTGGGCCTTTCTCTTTTTCTATCCAAGTTCAGGCTGAAGGCAGATATATTTGTGTGTCTGTGGAGGGGTACCTTCTACCGACATCTCAGCCGCTTCTGGGACCCACTGTCGCTCAAAGGGAAGCCCCTCCGGCTTCACAACTATTCCTTTTGCCTCTGGACAAAGGCAGAAGAGGCTGTTGAGCTGATAGTTCAGCGGGGCAGCAAAAATGCCTTGCCCGGGCCACCCATCCTCAGGCCTGGCTTCGTCTACGATATCAGCATCAATGAATTATTCTTTATTTTTACAACGCATCCTAGACGGGTGTATGTATTGCGGGGGGGGGGGGGCGGGGGGAGATTGAACACAGGAGAGGAGGGTTTAGTAGTGGAGCCTAGAACCCTCCTTCCTCTCCCCACCTGCTAGGGTTGCTGTGCAGGGAGTGTCGGCCACGTTTGGCGCACTGTCCCAGGCCCCAGGCGAAGGTAGCCAGGGAAAATGGGGCTTAGGGATTGCTAAGCAAACGGCACCATAGGTGGTCTCCAGCGCCTGCGGAGGTAGGATTGTCTTCTTTCTCTTAAGGGGCGTGTGATTTTGTTCTTTTTTGGACGTGGGAGGGAGGGAGTTCGTTCGTGCGCTACGGAAGGGGGGGGGGCGTTGCTGCACTACCAGGGTCCCGGAGGGAGGGTGCGGGAATGCCTACAACGGTACAGTAATTATTCCTGGGGCTCAAGAGGGCGATTAGAGAAACAGGGTGGGCGGCACCTCGAGCTGTGGCAGTGGCAGCAGAAAAGGTCGCGAGGGGCTTACCCAGGCGGGCGGGCGCTGTCCTGCCGCAGGTGAGGGAGGGCGCGCGCTAGGCAGGCGCGAGGAAGGGGGGGAGTGGAGGAGGGCGCGCGCGCGCGCACACCTGCCCTGGACAGCGGCGCGAGCCGAGCTGCGCCTCACTAGAGCTCTGCTGGCTGTGGAGGGAGGAGGGCGGGCTGGCAGGCGGGGGCGGGACGCCGAGGGGAGGAGGAGGAGGCGGCTCGGATGGCTGGCTCGGCTCTCGCTCGTTCTCAACTCCCGCGGGCGAGCCCCGCTCACACCCTGCTTCTCCCGCTCACTCACAGCCCCCTTGGCTCTCCCTCCTCCTCCTCCTCCTCCTCCTTCCCCTGCGGGATCCGCTCGTCGCCGCCGCCGCCGCCGCAGACGGCAAGTCGTGGCAGCCAGACGTCGGCGCGTAACCCGGCGCTCCGTGCGTGACTCCGGGCGACGTCAGCGCGCGCTCCGCGCTACCCACCATTCTCCACCCCCCCCATCCGTGGCTCGCGCCCTCCGCCCTCGCGTCCCTCCGTTTTAGTTTGCCGCGGCGGCGACAGTCGAGCGCGCTCCCTCCGCCCACATCTCGCGCGTGCGCGCGCCCCCTCCGCTGTTGGCGCGTCCACAGTCAGCGGCCCAGGCCTTGAGGCGCGTCTGAGGAGGGGGCTGCCTGTGGCCTCTGCCCGCATTTCCTCCACTCGCTGCCGGTAGCGGCTCCTGGAGGACTTATCCCTCCTTGGGCTTTGAAGGCCGAAGCCAAGCTCAGGCGGGAATAGAGCCCTATAGGGCCTGCGTCAGCTCTAACTTAGGGCCCTCAGCGTCGTAGTTGGTGCTGCTACCACCGCGTCACCCTCCTCGGCTCCCCCCTCCGGCCCTCGTTCCGCCCTCATCTCGCAGGAGGCAGTGGGCCTTTTTCTCCCGAGGGGCTCACCTTGGCTTTCAGACGCCCACCAAGAGGGGCTAGAACAGCAGAATTAGCATAAATAAGAAAGTGGCCAGACCACGTTCAGGCTCCAGCCCCAGGAGTCCTTGACAGGAAGCGTGGGGTTGCTGCCCAGCCTCCCACGCAGTGTAGGTGAAAGTGGGCCCCTTTGAGGGACTGTGACTAAGGACAAAACTCTGATAAATATTATTTATGCGTCCTTGGGTTGAGAAGGAGAAAGTAAAAGGGGCGAGTTAATTTTCATGAATTGCTATGCAGAAATTGAAAAGCAGAACTATAAAGTGTCTTTTAAGCGTTGTTCTGAAATCTTACCGAAGTTTAAGAAGATTTTTGGTGCATGGCAACTTTTTTTCCCTCGCTTTGTATGGTGTCACATCTCCATTCTGCAGCACTGCGCACATAGAACACCTTTAATTTCAGTTAAAAAATTATTGGCTGCACAAGAGAACTGCTCGTACCATCTTTTATCA
Organism: Saccopteryx bilineata; assembly: GCF_036850765.1. Taxonomy (NCBI): domain Eukaryota; kingdom Metazoa; phylum Chordata; class Mammalia; order Chiroptera; family Emballonuridae; genus Saccopteryx; species Saccopteryx bilineata. The sequence continues at coordinate 165,523,060 of NC_089493.1, read as the reverse complement.
TTTTAATCTCAGAGAAGTCAATCTGTGATTTAGGAAAACTTAGTCATTGTCTTAACTTTAACTGACTGTATTTTATTTTGAAGTTACTTAGCAATATACCTTAAAATACACTTTTATTAGACAATAGTAGACTTTTTTGTGTATGTTTATTTTTTTTAAAGATTTTATTTATTCATTATAGAGAGGGGAGGGGAGAGGAACAGGAAGCATCAACTCCCATATGTGCCTTGACCAGGCAAGCCCAGGGTTTTGAACCGAACAATAGTAGACTTTTAATCTCACTTATAATAGGACCTTTTCCAAGAAGCTTATCTAGTTAACGTACAAGGCAAGTAAAGCAAAGTGAAATTAACCTCACTTTATAGATGAGTAAATTGAGTTGCAAAAATGTCAGTTCACAGTTGAAGGAGTCTGTTACTGATGGAAACACCATGGCTCTATTATCACCTACTTTATCCACTAAACCGGAAATCCCTTAAATGTTTACTTCCAGGTATCTTTTGATGCCCCGCCAATCCCCATGTATGGTAGGCAGTGCCTACAGTCTGAGAGAAACATATCGGGGAGGCATTCCCGGAAACCCCCAAATCATAGAGACTCTTAAAAGTTCTTAAATTTAAGCTTGAAATTTTCTGCCATAGAAAATTGCAACGCAGCAACTAAGTTACTGTGAAAGAAAGCAATTTCCATACTAACAAAATGTTTATTAATCCCTAGTTAGAGGTGAGAAAATGTTTGAGCCAGGTTTAAGAATGAAAGGTAATTTCTTTTGAATTGCTTCTTTATTCACCTCATCTTTAGGTGGCAGCACTACTATATAAATATCTTTTAAACTACACTCTTCTGCAACTTGATATCCTAAAGAATGTTTTGTCTTAAATGTTTCCAACTATATATCTTGTGGAGATTAGAAGCCAATGAAAATAGGAAATCATAGCTGAGAATTGGAATACTTAGGAATTTCTACAAGAGGGAAAATAGGCTTTCAGAGAAATTATTAAAATACATGGAGGTACTGAGGGAAAACTTGAGAAAGTTTTCCCCCAAAAAAGCCTTTTTAAAATCTATATGAGAAGCAAGCATCTTTACTGTAAACCTGATCTCTTATTGAAACATAGCAAAGACAATCTTCCAAAGCAAGCCATAGTTTCTCAATACTGCATATTTATCAAGCATTTACAATGTTAAAGTTGCTAGTTGTATATTTGCCAATATTCTAAGTACAATTAATAAAAATTAAGTGCAGTTTTTCCTCACTAAATTGATCAAATTTATAAAGATCTACAATAGGACCTTATTGTTGAAACTTGTGGAAGAGAAGAACTCTTCTTGGCTTCTTTCCTCACTTCCTAAATTGTTCATATACAAAGGAAATGATCACTCAGAGAAGTGAGAAGACAAGCTAAACCAAATGTAAAATAATAGCAATTTACAGATATTCTGTATCTTAATTAGTCTCATGTTTTTGAGGGTAATAAACTGTGATATATGGGGATTATTTGGAGCAAATGTTTTCTAAATAGAACTTCGTCATAACTAATTTATTTCTCCCTGTGCCCCTTTATCAAGCAACCAAACAAAATTGAATTTACATGCATTGCAAAATAGACTGCATTAGATTTACAGCATAAACACAACCATCAAGGAATATAGAGGTAAGACCATCAAAATAATTAAATTATTTCTGGATAGAGGATAAGTCTTAATAAAGTCTTTCTTGATGGCAGCTTCATCTTTCTCAGGTCAAATTTGGGGAAGGAGTCTCAAGCAAATTGGTAGAGAACTCAAACTCAGCAGTATTATGTTAAGATTTTTAAGCTCTCTGGTGCCAGCAAATCATGCAGCCTGGGGGCCTTGGCTCCAAACTTCTGCCAACTCCATTTTGGCAGTAAAGTGTTCTTTTGAACAAAGTTTGCACGTGTTTGGGGTGTGAAGTGGTTCCTCAGGCGTTTATCTGGTTTTATTCCAGTTTTGGGACTTGAAGACGAGGGTCAAAAGCATGAGATTTTTGTAGTTCATATGTGCCCTGACATAGACTATGCTAGTGATCTTGAATTTTCATTTAAACAAGGGCAGCTTTTTATTCACTGGTGTAGGAGTTATTGAAGTGGACCCTTTGGCTTACTCCTTAAATGCTAACACTATGTTGAATCAGATCTCAGAAGCAAGTGTAGAGCTGTGGAAATTTCCTCCTCATCCTCTTATTTACAGTACCACCTAAATGTGTTTATCCAGATGAAAAATCACTAAATAATAATTTGCAACTTGAGAGTGAAGGGGCCAGTAATTATTAAAACTTGATATTGTCAGATTATAACTATGAGCCTCTGATCTCTTTTTGGTATGAGTTGTCTGGCTTCATCTCTTTTAACCACCTCCACCGATCATAAAGTCATTGATTAGGAAACAACACCTGGCCCAGATGTGTGTGCTAACTTATTTCAGGGGTTCCTCTTCTTAAGGAAAACATATACAATCTCAATTTCCATTAGTTTTTCAAGTAATTCTAATAGAAAATCCTTGCATAATCTGGGTTAACACAGTTTGAAAGCCATTAAAGTGCTGTTAGAGCATTCTTTTATTTTTTGTTTTTTCCTCCCCTGATTTAAGCGTAACGGGGCCCTGACAGGATAGCTTGGTTGGTTAGAGGCTCATCCTGAAGCACAGAGGTTGCTGGTTCAATCCCTTGTCAGGACACATACAAGAACAGATTGCTGTTCCTTTCTCTCTCTCTTCCTTCATCTCTAAAATGAAGAAAATAAACATTAAAAAAAGATTAATGGAAAGGAAAAGTGCAAAAGTAAAAGTAACAAATGTTGAAATTATTATCTTACCTTTACCTTGAATCATGAACAATGGAATGCCAATTTTTAGAATACAAGTATGGTAATTTTTGAAAATGGTAGTTATTCTTGATACTTTAGCCAAGAGTATGGCCTAAATTCTTTTTTTTTTTTTAGAGAGAAAGACAGGAAGGGAGAGAAATGAGAAGCATCAGCTCATACTAGCTCATTGATTTAGTTGTTCATTGATTGCTTCTCATATCTGCCTTGGTGGGGGCTGAGGCCACATTCAAGCTGATGAGACCGTGCTCAAGCCAGCGGCCTCAGGGTTTCTAACCTGGGTCCTCTGCATCTCAGGTCAACACTCTATCCATTGCACCACTGCCTGGTCAGGCAACCCACTTGATATTTTATTTTATTTTTTTTTAATAAATTTTTATTAATGGTAATGGGATGACATTAATAAATCAGGGTACATATATTCAAAGAAAACATGTCTAGGTTATTTTGTCATTAAATTATGTTGCGTACCCCTCGCCCAAAGTCAGATTGTCCTCCGCCACCCTCTATTTAGTTCTCTGTGCCCCTCCCCCTCCCCCTAACTCTCTCCCTCCCTCCCTCCCTCCCATGTCCTCCCTCCCCCCACCCCTGGTAACCACCACACTCTTGTCCATGTCTCTTAGTCTCATTTTTATGTTCCACCAATGTATGGAATCATGTAGTTCTTGTTTTTTTTCTGATTTACTTATTTCACTCCTTATAATGTTATCAAGATCCCACCATTTTGCTGTAAATGATCTGATGTCATCATTTCTTATGGCTGAGTAGTATTCCATAGTATATATGTGCCACATCTTCTTTATCCAGTCTTCTATTGAAGGGCTTTTTGGTTGTTTCCATGTCTTGGCCACTGTGAACAGTGCTGCAATGAACATGGGGCTACATGTGTCTTCACGTATCAATGTTTCTGAGGTTTTGGGGTATATACCCAGTAGAGGGATTGCTGGGTCATACCACTTGATATTTTAAATAGTATGACCAAGGAAGCCTCTCTGAAGAGGGAGTAACATTTAAGCATAGACCTGAAATAGTCATGGTACTATCTGGGGAGACATTTCAGGCATTGTGAACGATTTATGACACATAAAATTCCCAAGTATAATCCAGGTAACAACCCATGTGATAGCTACATATACATCTTTTTAAAAATATTTATTTATTTATTTTTAAGAGAGAGGAGTGGAGATAGTGAGACAGACTCCCACATGTATCCCCACCAGGATTCACCCAGCAATCTCTGTCTGGGGCTGGTGCTCGAATCAACCAAGCTATTTTTAGAACCTGAGGTTGACCCTCGGACCAACGAGCCTATCCTCAGTGCCCAAGGGATGCTTGAACCAGTTGACTGCAGGAAGGGAACAGGGAGAGAAGGGGGAGAAGGAAGGGAAGAGTAGCAAATGGTTGCTTCTCTTACATGTCCTGACTAGGCATCAAACCTAGGACATCTATATGCTGGGCTGACGCTTTATCCATCTTTTTTTACTTTTTAAGGAGAAAAAAAGAAACTCATTAGATTTTCTAGGTACTCATTAGGTTTGCAGGAAGAAATCTCCACTTAATATCACCATTGCACCTGACCTGTGGTGACGCAGTGGATAAAGCGTCAACCTGGAAACACTGAGGTTGCCGGTTCAAAACCCTGGCTTGCCTGGTCAAAGCACATATGGGAGTTGATGCTTCCTGCTCCTTCCCCTTCTCTCTCTCTCTCTCTCTCTCTCTCTCTTTCCCCCCTCCCCCCTCCTCTCTAAAATAAATTTAAAAAATCACCATTGCTCTTTATTTCCCATGATTATTATTTCATTATTTAATACAATAAAATGTATGGCTCTATAGTAAGGTGACCAATCGTCCTCCTTTAGGGAGGACAGTCCTTCTTTTGTAAGTTCCGTCCTCCCTTGAAAAATGTCCTCCTATATGTCCTCCTTTTTGATATTGGAAGACTAATCTGTAAATGTCTGTATTCGATCGATGCAGAGTCGATCCATTGTGTGTGATGTGACATATTTGTATTTGACATGATGATTCATCAAGGATCAGTATCTAAATGAGCACTTTTTCTTACAATTATTATTAAAAATTAATAGGCATGTAAGCGTAATTATGATATAAAATATTACAAATGTTTTATTATGCATTTATATTATAGTGTATTATTGTTGCAATGAATAAAATGTTTCTTTTATTTACGAAATTGTTTTTTTCAATTTATTTTTGTTCTTTCCATTGTAAAAAATGTTGGTCACCTTATCTATAGACAAAGTGTCGTAATAAGCCTGACCAGGTGGTGGCGCAGTGGATAGAGCGTCGGACTGGGATGCGGAAGGACCCGGGTTCGAGACCCCGAGGTCGCCAGCTTGAGCGTGGGCTCATCTGGCTTGAGCAAAGAGCTCACCAGCTTGGACCCAAGGTCGCTGGCTCCAGCAGGGGGTTACTCGGTCTGCTGAAGGCCCACGATCAAGGCACATGTGAGAAAGCAATCAATGAACAACTAAGAAGTCGCAACTCGCAACGAGAAACTGATGATTGATGCTTCTCATTTCTCTCTGTTCCTGTCTGTCTGTCCCTGTCTATCTCTGCCTCTGTAAAAAAAAAAAAAAAAAGTGTCATAATAAGATATCTGCAATTTTAAAATCCAAAAAATGTTTTCTTAATTTATTAGTGGCAAAACTGGAGCTGACATGACTCTAAAGTCTTTATTTAAACCATTTGATGTGATTGTTAATGCATTTTATTGTGGAAACATGTATTTGATTAAGGGCTGCTGCACAGGAAAACACATGTTAAGTAAATTGTAGATAACATAATATATTAAATTCCTAAAATATTAAAAATTTTTTAATTTGGAAACTCATCTGGCCCCAAAGATTTGGGATAAAAGATTGCATACCTGTGTCAGATTTCTTCTTGATTCTCTGATTAAATATCACATTGATATTAATTTTTATATCCTTTATTAAAGTTAAATGTTTATATAGTGCTTTCAGTATGTATCTGGTGCTATGTAAACACTGTATATATTAACTCATTAAGTTCTCACAGCAACCTTATAAGTAAGTTCTATTATCTTCATTTTACAAATGAGGAATCTGAGGCACAGATTAAGAAAACTTGCCAAAATCATACAACTACCAAGTGACAAAGTAAGGAATTGAACCTAGACAATTTTCTTTCATAGTTTGCACTCTTCCATTAAACTAACTCTCCCTTTCCCCATCCCTCTCTCCCACCCTCTACTTTGGAGAAGTTTTGACTCTGAAACATAAAACATCAAAACTGTGTCTTTACAAGCAAATATCTTTCAATAATTTTTAAAGTTTTATTTTAATTGGTCCTGCTATAATTTAAGCCATTTTTATTTCCAATTGAAATTAAAGATTTACTTATCTTTATTCTTAGTCTGATAAATTCTCATGTTAAAATCTTGCCTTTCGCCTGACCTGTGGGTGGCGTAGTGGATAAAGCGTCGACGTGGAACGCTGAGGTCACTGGTTTGAAACCCTGCACTGTGTGGTCAAGGCACATATGGGAGTTGATGCTTCCTGCTCTTCCCCATCTCTCTTTCTCTCTCTCTTCCTCTCTCCCCCTCTGTAAAATTAATAAATAAATAATAAATATTTAAAATCTTGTCTTTCACTGTCTTTTTTCTTTTCGCTGAATATTCTTAGATAATAATGAGGCACTACCTTTATTGTGGTCTTGTCAGGTTACATTAAAAATTTGGATCTAGTTTAGTGAGCAGTAGCATCTGCTAAATAAAGCTCTGTCAGTACTTTGTGGGTTTCCCCACTCAATGAATTACATAACTTGCCTCAGATCACTTTATTCTAGGCATATTAAATTATAATTTTTGAGGTGGGATTGATTTTGTTTTCATTAGTTTGTTGTCAGGTAAGTGTTCTTCCATAAGCAATTAGAAACTGAAATAGTTTCTGTTCCTACTTATTTGTTTATTTATTGGTTATAGAAAAGCAAAATTGATTGAATATATATCATGAGCTTGGGCAAAGACTCTATTATGTATAACTCTGTAATATAGGTAAGGTCAATCTGAGCAAGTATAATATATTGAACTTTCCAAGTATCTATTCTTGATTATCCCAGAGATTCATTTTGAGAGATTAAACAAATCACTTTAGTCATTTTCTGTGAAAATTAATGTGTTGTCCTTGAATACAAAGATGAAGGTTCTGACACACACTCAGTAAAGCATTATCTTTTGTAATGTTGATAGACTTGTTCTGAGCCAAAAACAATTTCTCTGGGGTCATTCAACAGCTCATGTTTGCTAAGTTTAGGGGTGTAGTTTATGGCCACCCTAACTAAAAAGGAATTAAACCCATCAGTTTTGTCTCATTAGCATACTGATAAACCAAATGATCCTAACAAGTCAGTTATTAAATTGCTGGGAAAGAAATAAAAAAGAGACTGAAAAAAAATATATGCATTGAATTTGGCCATAAGGTACATCAGTTTATTATAAGAAAAACTGAGGGTTTTACCAAGGTTTACCTTGAGTAACTTTCTGTCTCCAATGAGGGACCAAAAAGATGAGATTCTTTCCTAAGTTCATGATCCTGGAGACACAGCTTTTATTCACTAGTTTCTCTGCAATATTCTACATTCATAATCTTCTATACAAGAGTTTTGAGGCACAACATTAATATTTACCAAAGTGTAATAATTTCTGGGGATAAAAATTTAATATTTACAATTCACTTCCCCTGTATATAAATAAACTTGGATAAATTTATGCAATAAACAACTTTTTCTAGCTCTTCCGTTTTTCCCAACTTTTATTTAAGAAATCTTTCCTGTGTGGTAGTCAAGATTTGGGCTAGGTGATCCAATCTCCTAGGTTCAAATCTCTGCTTTGAAAATCTAACAATGTGACTTTGGGCAAATTACTTAACCTCTGCAGGCCCCGTTTCCTCATTATCAAATGAGGATAATAACACCAACTTTCACATAGATATATTATGAGGGTTAAATTAGTTAATTCATAAAAAGCATTTAGAAGAGGATCTGGCACATAGTAAGCACTCCATAAATGTTAACTCCCACCTGCTGTGGCATAACTTTTTCTGCCTCTCTCTAAAGGCCCAGCTCAAGTTCTCTCTCTCTCTCTTTCTTCTTTTCAGATTTCAGGCCCACCAACTTTGGCCTAAGTTTAAAATTGTCCTCTTCATCACTCGATTCATCAACTGCATTGTTTTGAAAACTTCCAAGTATTCTTCCCTTTTCTCAGTGTAGGGCCATTTTACTCTCTCTCTCTCTGAACACTTATTTTATTGGTTCTTTATAGTAAATAGTAAATCTTCAATTAACACATTGAAAGATTTTCCTGTGATTACTAAAGTATAAGTTCCTTGACAGTAGGGACTGTGTCTTAATTATCTCTATTACTCCAGTCCCTTTGCCCTTCCCTGCTGCAAGTTTATGCTAAAGAAAGTTTTGTTTAGCCTGACCAGGCGGTGGCGCAACAGGGGTCCCCAAACTTTTTACACAGGGTGCCAGTTTACTGTCCCTCAGACCGTTGGAGGGCCGGACTATAAAAAAAACTATGAACAAATCCCTATGCACACTGCACATATCTTATTTTAAAATAAAAAAACAAAATGGGAACAAATACAATATTTAAAATAAAGAATAAGTAAATTTAAATCAACAAACTGACCAGTATTTCAATGGGAACTATGCTCCTCTCACTGACCACCAGTGAAAGAGGTGCCCCTCCTGGAAGTGCGGCAGGGGCCGGATAAATGGCCTCAGGGGGCCGCATGCGGCCCGTGGGCCATAATTTGAGGACCCCTGGGATAGAGCCTTGGACTAGGATGCAGAGGACCCAGGTTCAAGACCTCAACGTCACCAGCTTGAGCACGGGCTCATCTGGTTTGAGCAAAGCTCACCAGCTTGGACCCAAGGTCACTGGCTCAACAAGGGGTTACTCGGTCAGCTGAAGGCCCAGGGTCAAGGCTCATATGAGAAAGCAATCAATGAACAGCTAAGGTGTCGCAAAGAAAAACTAATGATTGATGCTTCTCATCTCTCTCCGTTCCTGTCTGTCTATCCCTCTCTCTGACTCTCTCTGTTTCTAAAAAAAAAAAAAAAAAAAGAAAAAAGAAAAGGAAAAAGAAAACTTTAAAAAAGAGAAAGTTTTTTAATACATGAATTACTTTATTTAGCCTTTGTATTTATTTATTTATTTTTATGCTGGATATTCTATTCTGAACCCTCAGTTTTCCTGAAAATTCTCTTGCCCTCTTTATCTCTGGAAATTTAAACTTCACTGGGGGATGCTGAGATCCCATCCTGGACCATCACAATTTCTTGGTAGGTAGGAGGTTAAGCACCACATACTCCTTTGTATGTTAGGAAAAAAAACCCCAACCCACCTGACCTCTGGTGGCACAGTGAGTAAAGCATCGACCTGGAATTCTATGGTCGCCAGTTACTTTGCCCTTCAAAGTAGGTTGTACCGCCCTTCGCCAGTTACAACCCTGGGCTTGCCTGGCCAAGACACATATGGGAGTTGATGCTCCTCCCTCTTCTCTCTGTCGTTTCTCTCTCTCTCTTCTCCCTCTCTAAAATGAATAAATGAAATCTTAAAAAAAAACCCATTAAATGCACCTGAATTTAATTTTACTTACAGTCTCTTGATTCTATTGTAGATAGACTAATGATTCTCTCTCTCTCTTTTTTTTTTTTTGTATTTTTCTGAAGCTGGAAACAGGGAGAGACAGTCAGACAGACTCCCACATGCGCCCGACCGGGATCCACCCAGCACGCCCACCAGGAGGCGATGCTCTGCCCCTCCGGGGGGGCGGGGGTCCGCTCTGCCTCGACCAGAGCCACTCTAGTGCCTGGGGCAGAGGCCAAGGAGCCATCCCCAGTGCCTGGGCCATCTCTGCTCCAATGGAGCCTTGGCTGCGGGAGGGGAAGAGAGAGACAGAGAGGAAGGAGGGGAGGGTGGAGAAGCAAATGGGCGCTTCTCCTATGTGCCCTGGCCGGGAATCGAACCCGGATCCCCCGCATGCCAGGCTGACGCTCTACCGCTGAGCCAACCGGCCAGGGCCTAAAGATTCTCTTTTAAAATCTATCAGTAGCTTTGAGAGGGGTTTTATTTTGCAGAACTCTTTGTCTCAGTCTTTATGTAAGAATAGGGCCATACCACCCTCAGTTTCTTTACATGCACAATAAAACTCAGCTTTCTCTCACTTGGAGGAAGTGAGGATGAATTATATAAGTATTTTAAATGCTTTTTAAAAAATATATACAAAAGATATATGTAACACATAAACAATAATATAATAAAATACCCAACCTGAGAGCTAGAACATTTTTCAGTAACTTGCATCTACTTTTTTTTTTTTTTTGTATTTTTCTGAAGATAGAAACGGTGAGAGACAGACTCCCGCACGTGCCGACCGGGATCCACCCGGCACGCCCCCAGGGGGCGACGCTCTGCCCACCAGGGAGCGATGCTCTGCCCCTCCGGGGGGTCACTCTGTTGAGACCAGAGCCACTCTAGTGCCTGGGGCAGAGGCCAAGGAGCCATCCCCAGCGCCCGGGCCATCTTTGCTCCAATGGAGCCTCGGCTGCGGGAGGGGAAGAGAGAGACAGGGAGGAAGGAGAGGGGGAGGGGTGGAGAAGCAGATGGGCGCTTCTCCTGTGTGCCCTGGCCGGGAATCGAACCCGGGACTCCCGCACGCCAGGCCGACGCTCTACCACTGAGCCAACCAGCCAGGGCCTAACTTGCATCTACTTTTGAGTTTCTTCTCTATCTCTTCCTCCCGCCCTCAGAGGTAACCAGTATTCTATATTTTGTGCTTATCATTCCATTGATGTTTTCTTTTTTAAAATGTAGATTTATGACAATTTATATATACTAAAACAATATTTTGTTTAATTTGTGTGTTTTTAAGCTTTAAAAGATATTCTCTAATATATAGTCTTCTGGGATTTACCCTATTTAAAAAAATTTTTTTTATTGATTGATTTTAGAAAGAAAGGAAGGGAGAGAGAGAGAAAGAGAAACAGGAACAGTGATTTGTTGTTCCACTCACTTATACATTCATTGGTTGATTGTTGCATGTGCCCTAGCCAGGGATCAAACCTGCAACCTTGGCACATAGGGACACTGCTCTAACCAACTGAGCTACCTGGCCAGGATTACCCTATTAACTTTACATTATATTTCCAAGATTCATTCATGTTGTTATATATAATGTTTATTAATTTTCAATACTATATAATATTCCACTGTTTGAATACATGCCTGACCTGTGGTGGTGCAGTGGATAAATCATTGACCTGAAACACTGAGGTCACTGGTTCAAAACCCTAGGTTTGCCTGGTCAAGTCACATACAGGAAGCAACTATTATGAGTTGATGCTTCCTGCCTCTCTCTCTCTCTCTTTTTCTCTCCTCTCTTCCCTCTAAAATAAATAAATAAATAAATTATTATGCATGCCTCCTGGTCACACATTCAAGTTTTCTCTTGGTTATATATCTATGAGTAGGATTGCTGCTTTGTGGAGTCTGCAAATATGCAACTTTGTGAGATAATGACAAATCTTTTCCCACAATTTATGAGAATTCTACTCATTCATCAATATTTGGTATTTTTACACTTAATTTTTGCCAGTCTAGTGGGGGTAAAATGGTATATATATATTTTATATAATGGAAGAGTCATCTTTATGTAAAGCTTTTTAACTTTCTCTTTCTTTCTGTATTAAGAGTCTGCAGGCCCTGGCTGGTTTGCTCAGCGGTAGAGCGTCGGCCTAGCGTGCGGAGGACCTGGGTTCGATTCCGGCCAGGGCACACAGGAGAAGCGCCCATTTGCTTCTCCACCCCTCCGCCGCGCTTTCCTCTCTGTCTCTCTCTTCCCCTCCCACAGCCAAGGCTCCATTGGAGCAAAGATGGCCCGGGCGCTGGGGATGGCTCTGTGGCCTCTGCCTCAGGCGCTAGAGTGGCTCTGGTCGCAACATGGCGACGCCCAGGATGGGCAGAGCATCGCCCCCTGGTGGGCAGAGCGTCGCCCCATGGTGGGCGTGCCGAGTGGATCCCAGTCGGGCGCATGCGGGAGTCTGTCTGACTGTCTCTCCCTGTTTCCAGCTTCAGAAAAATGAAAAAAAAAAAAAAGAGTCTGCAGCCTGATTTGACATACTGAGCTTGGGATTCTGTTGAGAGAAGGCCATTTATTTGTGTGATGGTTTTTGTTAAGGGTATAAAGCAGAGTTGGGGGGCTACTAACTGAGTTGTCTGAATGTTGCTTTTAAGTTGATCTTACATAAAAACCAAATTACACACAGTCTAAAATTTCTTGTTACTATTTTACAGAAATGGAAATTTGTTAGATTATATTCTTTGCTATTAGGCCATCATAAATTAATCAGGTCTTGAGTTTGTATCTATCTGTAAACTATTTAAAATAAACGGCTTCTTCAATCTGTTGATCTGTAATATTTCTATTGAATCAAGTTTAGTAAAGCTGTCTTTATATATTTCCTTGTATTTTAATTGTACCAAAGAGATTCAACTTACCCTCTTTTGACATGGTTATATGATCCAACACAAATTAGTCTCTCAAAGAAATCTTAAAACTTCAATTGTTCATCTTACTACTGTTATCCTCTGAATTGACACAAACATTAACCAGGAAAATAAGCCCAAACAGATGGTACTGCTACATTGTGCCCTAAAACATGTGAGATTTTTTAAAATTGAAAAAGTCATCTTGTATATAATGGTTTTTCTCAATAACTAAAAACACATGGAAATGGAAAAAGAATCTAAGGTAAATGACAATATATGTATATTTTAAATAACTTTTATAGCTTATGTTTATTGTCTTTAAAAAACAAACATTAGTTTGTCATTTGTCTATTTTTTCTTGCCTTTGAAAGATTTATTTACTTAAAAAAATTTATGGATTAATTTTAGCAAGAGAGGAAGGGAGAGAAAGAGAGACAGGAATATCAATCTGCTCCTGTATGTGCCCTGACCAGGGATCAAACCAGCAGCCTCTGTGCTTTGGGACGATGCCCTAATCAACTGAGCTATCCACCCAGGGCTGAATGAAAGACTTAAGGGAAGGGACTCTGTATTTGTTTTATGTTTCTTTATTGTATTGTTAAATACAGTGTCACATTCCAAAGGGGAACTCAGAGAATATAAATTCAATGTAAAAGTCCTCTCTGTACCATCAATATTTATTGACTGACAAAATGCCTAAGTGGATATTCATGATCAAACCATAAGAAAGCTGCAGTTTACTTTCTTCCTATAGTCTGTGGCATTATTGGAAATAATTATTCATCAGGATGAATACACTTATGCCAGGTGTGTATTTTTCAACTCTATTTATATAGCTAACACTGTGTTTAGTAAAGTTGCTATCAACGTTTGGTTTCTTTCTATGTTCTCTTTTCCAGCCAAGTGTTAATCTTCATTTTCTTATTTCTATAATGCCAGGTATCCATCTCTATACTGATCAAGGAGTTGTTGAAAGAAGACTGACTCCTGTAAAATTCCCTTCAAGTGGGGGCTTTTTCTTTCTACCATGCAATGTAAGTGAGCTTCTTCTTGTTTGCTTGCTTTTGTTATTCTGTAAGTGATAATCTATAAAATGGGACAAAGCTAGAGGTTAAGCCCTTACTTCTCACATGGATTGTGACATGACAACATCCTCACCATAGTAGACAGCCTCCAACAAGACCCTCAGTGATTCCTGCCTTCTAGTATTCACACCCTTTTATAGTCCTCTCCCATGTTGGATAGGGATTGGTCTATATGATAACAAAATATGGCAGAAGTGGTGGTATGTCACTTGTAAAATTAGATTATGAAAGACTGCAAGGACACAGGGACCACAGGCCAAATTGGAACCTCAATTAGTTCTAAAGAGGTTGGAAAGTGCTAACCTGATCCCAAGCCAGGAAGATCCAGATCTTTCTTTAATCTAGAAAAAGTGAGAGAGAAAAACAGATATGTAAATAGAAATAAGTAGGAATTTCACTAAAAGATAGGGGGGAAAAATAAAGCACCCAATAAAAAGAAATGAAACACTGATATATGCTACAACGTGGCTGAACCTTAAAAACATGCTAAGGATGCCTGACCAAGCGGTGGTGCAGTGGATAGAGCGTCGGAATGGGACACAGAGGACCCAGGTTCAAAACCCCAAGGTCATCAGCTTGAGCGCGGGCTCATCTGGTTTAAGCAAGGCTCACCAGCTTGAGCTCAAGGTTGCTGGTTTAGGCAAGGGGTCACTTGGTCTGCTGTAGCCCCCTCCCCCATCAAGGCACATATGAGAAAGCAATCTATGAACAACTAAAGTGCCACAATGAAGAATGGATGCTTCTTACCTCTCTCCCTTCCTGTCTGTCCCTCTCTCTGACTCTCTCTGTCTCTGTCACAAAACAAACAAACACACACCATTCTAAGGAAAGCCAGTCACAAAAGAAAAAAATGTATGATTCCTTTTATATGTAATGATCATAATTAGCTAATCTATAGAGACAGAAAATAGATTGATAGTTGCTTAAGGTTGGGGTGGGGGTGGGGTGGGGGTTTGGAGTATGATGGCTTAGTTCAAAATTTCTTTGGAAGTAATAAAAATGTTCTAAGACTGATTGTGGTGATGGTTGCAAAATTCTGTAAATACACTACAGCCATTGAATTGTACACTTTGGGCGAATTGTATGGTTTATGAGTTATATTTCATTAAGGCTGTTAAAAAAAAAACTGGCTTCTATCTTGGGCTTTCTCTTCTATCACTTTTTTTTTTTTTTTGTATTTTTCCGAAGTTGGAAACGGGAGGCAGTCAGACAGACTCCCGCATGCGCCCGACCGGGATCCACCCGGCATGCCCACCAGGGGGCGATGCTCTGCCCATCTGGGGCATCGCTCTGCTGCAACCAAAGCCATTCTAGCGCCTGGGGCAGAGGCCACAGAGCCATCCTCAGCGCCCGAGGAAACTTGGCTCCAACGGAGCCTTGGCTGCGGGAGGGGAAGAGAGAGACAGAGAGGAAGGAGAGGGGGAGGGGTGGAGAAGCAAATGGGCGCTTCTCCTGTGTGCCCTGGCTGGGAATCGAACCTGGGACTCCCGCACGCCAGGCCGACGCTCTACCACTGAGCCAACCGGCCAGGGCCCTATCACTTCTTCTTAAAGAAGTCAGCTGCCGTGTCTTGAGGACACTCAGACAACCTAAGTATGGAAAGACTTATGTGGCAAGGAACTGAGGTTTCCAGCTAACAGAGAGGAACTGAAACCTGCCAAATAAACTTGTCAATAATCTTTGCTAATCCTAAGAGTGTAAAGTGGTGTCTTAGTGAAGTTTGAATTTGCATTTTTCCATTATGAGTGATATTAGGCATGTTTAATATGTTTAAAGGCATTTGTAGAACAAAAATAAAAACACGGACGCCATATTCATTGATGTGAGGAAACATCTTTAATCCCAAAGCATCAAATATGAGAGTTAAAAGTGGGTGGGGAAATGACAAATAACTTAATTTAGAGAAAGGTAAAACCTAAATACTGTACTGCAGAAAAGGAGGACACCAGCAATAAGCACACAGATTTGTCCCATGGAACCTCAGAAAGCCATAAGCATCGGAGGGGTAAAGAATATGTGCAGAGAGGGAAGGGGCTGAACAGGGACGGGTAAATTATTTAAAAGTCTATATAAGGATCAGGTAGAACCCAGATCCTCATCCTCCACTGCCACCCCAGAGAGTTGATATTTTCTTCTCCTTCACTATACAGGAGACAGAAGGTGCCTTCTCTAAAGAAATTGAACTAGGGAACCTTTGAACTTGGTTACATCAGGCTCTGAGGCATGAGTAGGAAAACAAATGTATGGGATGAAAACATGGAAGTCTGTGTTCTAAACAGGACACTGCTCTTTTCCTTACTCAGCTTTAGAAAGCTAGCAACCAGATTGCTATCTCCAGGCAAAAAATAAGAGGACCTTTCTCTGAAGAACTGAACTAGACAGAGAAAATATAATTTTTTCTAATTTTAAAAACATCAGCTTCATGACAAATCCAGAGAGAGAGGGGGAGAGAGTCAGGGACAGACAGGAAGAGAGAGAGATGAGAAACATCAACTTGTAGTTGTGGCACTTAAGTTGTTCATTGATTGCTTTCTCATCATGCCTTGATGGAGTAGGGGTGGGGGGCCTCTAGCCCATGTCTATGATCCCACGCTCATAGCTGGATGAGCCCACGCTCAAGCTGTGACCTTCAGGTTTCAAACCTGGGTCTTCAACATTCAGGTTGACACTCTCTATCCACAGTACTACTACTGAACCAGTCTCAAATGTAATCTTAACAGAGAGGCCTTCCCTGGTTACCCTATATTAAAAAATATCCTTAAAATTATTGTCTCCCTTTATTTTTTCATAGTACCTAATTCCAGATATTATATATTTATTTGCATATCTATATCTATCTATCTATCTATCTATCTATCTATCTATCTATCTATCTATCTATATATCAACCTTGACCAAAATGTAAGCTCTCTAGGGTAGAGACTTTTTCCATTTTTGTTGACTGCCAGATTCCCAGAACCTAGCAGAGCACCTGGTACACAGTAGATGCATAATGAAAAATTGCTGGCTGAAGAAATTAACCAATAAACCACTGAAAGGGGATGATAATATACTTTTTATTTTAATTTTTAAAATGATTAGTTATTGCAAAAAACTTTCTAATGCTGAATTATCCTTGCATTCCTAATGTGATTCCACTTAGTTTGGTGCTTAATTCTTTTAAGGTGCTGCTAAATTTTATTTATTTATTTATTTATTTATTTATTTATTTATTTATTTATTTTGTATTTTTTCTGAAGCTGGAAATGGGGAGAGGCAGTCAGACAGACTCCCGCATGCACTCAACCGGGATCCACCCGGCACGCCCACCAGGGGGCGACGCTCTGCCCACCAGGGGCGATGCTCTGCCCATCCAGGCTTCACTCTATTGCGACCAGAGCCACTCTAGCGCCTGGGGCAGAGGCCAAGGAGCCATCCCCAGTGCCTGGGCCATCTTTGCTCCAATGGAGCCTTGGCTGCGGGAGGCAAAGAGAGAGACAGAGAGGAAGGAGAGGGGGAAGGGTGGAGAAGCAGATGGGCACTTCTCCTGTGTGCCCTGGCCGGGAATCTAACCCGGGACTTCTGCACGCCAGGCCGATGCTCTACCACTGAGCCAACCGGCCAGGGCTATTTTATTTTTTAAAAGATTTTCTTTATTGATTTTATGGGGAGGAATGGCAAGAAGTATCAACTCATAGTTACTTCACTTTGGTTGTTCACTGATTGCTTGTCATATGTGCCCTGACCCAACAAACCTAGGGTTTCCAACCTGCGACCTCAGTATTCCAGATTGATGCTTTATCCACCGCACTACCACAGGCCAGGCCAGATGCTAATGAATTTTATTTGCTAATAGTTTACTTAATATTCTCTCAGTAGCTTTTCTTTTATTGTGGTGCCTTTACTAAATTTTGTTCTTGTATCTGCTTTGGATCAAAGCAAAAAAGCATCTTTTTTTTTTTTTTCTCTGAAGGCAGCCTAAATTTATCTTGCTTAGCAAAGGATAGAAAAAGAGTTTTCTTTAATTTAAAAAACAAGGATTGTTCCAGCTCATATTCTTTTTCAATATCTGAGGCTTTGGTTCCTCTCAACTCAAGTCCCATTATTGATCATGTCCATCAAAGATAGTGAAAAATTCTCTGAAAAGATGTTTATCTCTTTCAGAGGATTCAGATCTTCTCATTTGCCTGGTTAGAAATAGTCTTTCTAGGATCCTTAGATTTCCCTTCATTACACACTTTCTCTGGGTGAAGCTTCTGGAAGATGGACCTCTGGGCGAACCTCTCTTAAATAGAGTGTTGACCATAATTTAACCCTTTTTTTTTTTTTTTAAGAGAAATACAGGAAGGGAGAGAGAGAGAAAGGTGAGAAGCATCAACTCGTAGTTGCATCACTTTAGTTGTTCATTGATTGCTTCTCATATATGCCTTAACTGGGAGGCTCAAGCTGAGACAGAGACCCCTTACTCAAGCCAGCAATCTTGGACTTCAAGCCATCAACCTTTGGGCTCAACCAGCGACCATGGCATCATGTCAATGATCTCATGCTCAAGCCAGTGACTCTGTGCTTAAACTGGTGAGCCCACGCTCAAGCTGCATGAGGTAGTGCTCAAGCTGGCAACCTGGGGTTTCAAACCTGGCACCTCAGCATCCTAGGTCCATGCTCAATTCACTGCACCACTACCAGTCAGGCATAATTTAACTTTTAATTGATGAATCAGGATAATTATTAGGAACGTTAGTTATATGTGCTATAACAATGATATCCTCACTGGTTGATCCAGAAGTTGTGTGTGTTTTCCATTATTACCTTAAAAGACTTGGTGCATTTTGTTATTTTGTCAGCATTTTTGCTGTCCCTCCCTTCTTAACTTCTCTCCTAGAAATAAATGTCTTATTTGTTCCTTTTCATTTCCTATAGGCTTAAAAATAGCAACACGCTTGTTAAAATTGGTCCTAAGAAAAAAGTCAATAGGCCTTGAGCCTGAGAAAATTCCAATGACAAAATGAAAGACATTAAAAACTTTTGACATCTCATTTGGCTGTTCATTTTTTTCTTTTATGTTTATTATTCTATCCTAGATTATCTACTACACCATTAGATAATTAGAAAGGCAGTATAGAGCTGCCTAGGTTCAAATCATGGGTAGCTCTGGGCTTTTGGGCAAGAATCATAACTTCTCTGTGCCTCAACAAAATGAGGATAATAATTATATTTACCTCATAGGGTTGTAAGGCATAAATGGTTTAATACATTTAGAACGACACCTAGACCATATTAGTACTAAATTTTAACTTTTATTATTATTACTATATTCCTAGAGTAGCTTTTCTTGATATTCTTTAAGTGCCTGATGAACATAGATGAAGATGGTCAAGGCCATATTTACATCTCCTTTTAACTTTTGTTCAATATTATCATTTTTCTATCTTTTAAGTAGGGAAATTGAGTCATAGAGAAGGAAAGTGATTTTCTTAATCATACAAAGCTGTTAGGAAACCATGAGAAAGACTCAACCCTTTTGAACTTTTTTCATAAATCAGTTATTTATATGATTATTTATGTACATTGAAAACATGAGATTCATAGTTAGTGGCATGGTTTTACTTATTTATTTAGCAAGAGATTGAGAGGCTGGAAGGGAGAGAGATGAGAAGCATCAACTCAGTTGCAGTTTAGTTGTTCATTGACTTCTTTCTCATACAGCCTTACCCGGGGGGGCTCCAGCCAAGCCAGTGACTTCTTGCTGAAGCCAGCGACCTTGGGCTCAAGCTAGCAACTTTGGGCTTCAAGCCAGCAGTGATGGGATCATGTCTATAATCTCACACTCAAGCTGGCAACCCTGCACTCAAGCTGGCAACCCGGCACTAAAGCTGGTGAGCCTGTGCTCAAGCTGGCGACCTTAGAGTTTCAAACCTGAGTTCTCAGCATCCTAAGTCGACACTCTATCCACTGTACCACCACCAGTCAGAGTGGAGTGGTTTTAGATGCACCATTCATATGGTATTATATTCTGTTACATTTCATTGGTTGTTCTAATAGACAACAGTATCACTACCATGAATTCATTCATACCCATATTATCTTAAAGATATTATAAGGTGGTCCATAATCTAAAAAATTCACTTGTTCAAAGCCTAATGGGTTCTGTCTCAAACATGGACTAAGTAAAAGATAAGGTTACATATTTGAGAAGTATCAAGTTCTAGTTACAACAGAATGACATAGAGGGTAAACATCCTAGGTCCAGAACCTAGAAAGTCTGAGACATAATCTCATTTCTACTCTTACAGTCTATCCTGTCAAATTACTTTTGGTGAGCCTGACCTGTGATGGTGCAGTGGATAAAATGTCAACTTGGAATGCTGAGGTTGCTGGTTCAAAACCCCTGGCTTGCTGGATCAAGGCACACACAAGAAACAACTACTACAAGTTGATGCTTTCTGCTCCCCTCATTCTCTTTCTAAAATCAATAAGTAAAATCTTTAAAAAATATTACTCTTAGTGGTAATTTTCTCCATTGAAAATTTTTTTTAATAAATACATTTTTATTTTAATGGGGTGACATCAATAAATCAGGGTACATACATTCAAAGAAAACATTTCCCGGTTATCTTGTCATTTAGTTCTGTTGCATACCCATCACCCGAAGAGAGATCGTCCTCCGCCACCCTCCATCCAGTTCTCTCTGTACCCCTCCCCCTCCCCCTCTCCCTCCTTCCCTCCCCCCACCCCCCGTAACCACCACACTCCTGTCCCTGCCTCTTAGTCTCGCTTTTATGTCCCACCAATGTATGGAATCCTGCAGTTCCTGTTTTTTTCTGATTCGCTTATTTCACCCCGCACAATGCTACCAAGACTCCACCATTCCACTGTAAGTGATCTGATGTCATCATTTCTCCTAGCTGAATAGTATACCATGGTGTATATGTGCCCCATCTTCTTCATCCAGTCCTCTTTTTTTTTTTTTTTACAGTGATTAAAAACCTTTAAGCAAACTCTTGGCCAATACAGCAAGAATCCATAAAAGAGTAGTGTCCTTAACATGTTCACCAAGTCCAAGTTGGCCCCATCACCATGCCAAATCCCTGAAAAATGCAACCCAACCCCAGTTCAGTCTGTTAGGAGCTGTCACAGGGAGCAGGAGTCCAGGAAAGTTCCCCACAGGAAAAGTCCGCATGGCACTGGAATTGTCACCATTCTATACTTTGCAGCTCATGTCCAAGTCCCAATGACCACTGCTTCTAGCTGGTAATGATTCAGGTAGACTGGAAAAAGCCATTTGCAGCATGCGTGGATATGGAGCTTCTGCTCTCCTCTGCCTGGAGAGTTGAGACCAGGTTGCTTTTCCCTGGAGCTCTGTGACTGTGGCATGGTAAAGAGAACCTTGGGATACACTAAGCTGGGTGGCAAAGGTAAATTCATAATACAAGTTGGCAAAAGGAGGAAAGAGAGCTCTAAATTAGGAGTAGGTCCCAGCCTGAAATATGAGTGGGGCATTGAGGTAGGAGGAATAAAGGAAACACTATATATTAAGCAAAGCAGCAGAAAATAGGACTATCAACACCCACAACAGAGATCTTTGAGGGAAGAATAAAAAACCTGACTATTCAGGCAAAACATAGTTAAATGGCCCTTGTGCAAATGAGATCAGTTTACCTGCTTCTTGGAAGAAATACCCTAGGCTTGTCCACAGTGTCGTAGATGGGGCTGACGGCCCTGGGCACCTTCAGCCTTCAGTGGCAAACCCCAGCATTCTGGGCAAGGTTAGGTCATAGGTGGCTGGAGCAGGGCTGGAAGAGACTGAACCCTCCCTTAGAGGAGCGAGGGGGAAGCCCACCTTCCAGTGTCCCTGTTTCCTCACAGCAGAGGCGTGTAAGCCTGGCAGGCTTTAGTTCAATGACCTTCCTTTCCACTATTGAAGCAGGACCCAGATGGCATCCTATGAGACCCCTTTGGGGTGTTGGAGCCTTTAAGGGTGTATCCTAAAAGCTGGTAGTTCCCCTGATCTCTATTGGGCTTTTTCTGCCTCTAGGTATCTTAAAAGCCATTCTCAGAAGATCTTGCTGAGGGGTTTGAGGATCCCCATCCGCCTATATAAATCTTTTCCATATATCTGGAGCTATTTGGAAAAAGACAAAACAGTGTTATTAGCTAGATCTAATAAAGGAGGTAGTAGTTTGCAGGTGAAAAAGATTTGGTGTCTCCTATTCATCAACATTCAAAAGAAATGTAAATTTTTTTTTTTTAAGTAAAAAGCATGATATGGTAGACCCGTTGGAGTCATTGGCCTGGTGTGCAGGATTTCCGGGTTCGATTCCTGGCCAGAGCATACAGGAGAAGCGCCCATCTACCTCTCCACCCCTCCCCCTCTCCTTCCTCTTTGTCTCTCTCCTCCCGCCCGCAGCCAAGGCTCCACCGGAGCAAAGCCACCCCGGGCACTAAGGATGGCCCCATGGCCTCCGCCCCAGTCACTAGAATGGCTCCGGTTGTAACAGAACAACACCCCAGATGGGCAGAGCATTCCCCCCTGGTAGGCATGCCAAGTGGATCCCAGTCAGGCGCATGCAGGAGTCTGTCTGACTGCCTCCCCATCTCCATCCTCAGAAAAATACAAAAAATAAATAAATAAAAGAAAAAATACTACCAAAAAAGGGGGGGCATTCCCTTGTGCTAAAGCTCCAGAGAGCATGGAGTGAGCTTGAGTATGTCCTATGAAACATGGAGCTCTATGTTGACATATAAGTCTTTAAAGAAGGAGGAACTGCTGAAATAGTTTATCAGCATTTGTCCCTAAGACAGCAGTTGGGAACACCATACATAAATATTTGCTGTCTGTCTATAGATTAAGGGGGGAATATGGCAAATGCTGAGAAGCCATGATCTTTGTGCCCCTCCCCTCCCCCAACTCCCTCCCTCTCCTCCCCCCACCCTGTAACCCCAACACTGTTGTTCACGTCTCTGAGTCTCATCTTTATGTCCCACCTATGTATGGAATCATATAGTTCTTAGTTTTTTCTGATTTACTTCTTTCACTCAGTATAATGTTATCAAGGCCCATCCATGTTGTTGTAAAAGATCCTATGTCATCATTTCTTATGGCTGAGTAGTATTCCATAGTATATATATACCAAAGCTTTTTAATCCACTCGTCCTCTGATGGACACTTGGGCTGTTTCCAAATCTTTGCTATTGTGAACAATGCTGCCATAAACATGGGGGTGCATTTCTTCTTTTCAAACAGTGCTATGGTGTTCTTGGGGTATATTCCTAACAGTGGTATAGCTGGGTCAAAAGGCAGTTCGATTTTTAATTTCTTGAGGAATCTCCATACTGTTTTCCACAGTGGCTGCACCAGTCTGCATTACCACCAGCAGTGCAGGAGGGTTCCCTTTCCTCCACATCCTCGCCAGCACTTATTCTGTGTTGTTTTATTGATGAGCGCCATTCTGACTGGTGTGAGGTGATATCTCATTGTGGTTTTAATTTGCATTTCTCTAATGATTAGTGATGTTGAACATTTTTTCATATGCCTGTTGGCCATCTGTGTGTCCTCTTTGGAGAAGTGTCTATTCATTTCTTTTGCCCATTTTTGGATTGGATTGTTTGTCTTCCTGGTATTAAGTTTTACAAGTTCTTTATAAATTTTGGTTATTAACCCCTTATCAGACACTATGTCAAATATATTCTCCCATTGTGTAGTTTGTCCTTTTATTCTGTTCTTATTGTCTTTAGCTGTGCAGAAGCTTTTTAGTTTGATAAAGTCCCATTTGTTTATCCTGTCTTTTATTTCACTTGCCTGTAGAGACAAATCAGCAAATATATTGCTGCGAGAGATGTCAGAGAGCTTACTGCCTATGTTTTCTTCTAAGATGCTTATGGTTTCACGGCTTACATTCAAGTCTTTTATCCATTTTGAGTTTATTTTTGTGAGTGGTGTAAGTTGGTGGTCTAATTTCATTTTTTTGCAGGTTTTCCCAACACCATTTGTTGAAGAGGCTGTCTTTACTTTTTTTTTTTTTTAATTATTTGTATTTATTTACTCATTTTAGAGAAGAGAGACAGAGAGAATGAGTGAGAGAGAGAGAGAGAGAAGGGGGAGGAGCTGGAAGCATCAACTCCCATATGTGCCTTGACCAGGCAAGCCCAGGGTTTCGAACCGGCGACCTCAGCATTTCCAGGTCGATGCTTTATCCACTGCGCCACCACAGGTCAGGCTGTCTTTACTTTTTTGTATGCCCTTACCTCCTTTGTCAAATATCAGTTGTCCATAGAGCTGTGGGTTTATTTCTGGGTTCTCTGTTCTGTTCCATTGATCTATGTGCCTGTTCTTATGCCAGTACCATGCTGTTTTGAGTACAATGGCCTTATAATATAACTTGATATCTGGAAGTGTGATACCTCCCGCTTTTTTCTTCCTTTTCAAGATTGCTGAGGCTATTCATGTTCTCTTTTGGTTCCATATAAATTTTTGGAATATGTGTTCTATGTCTTTGAAGTAAGTCATTGGTATTTTAATTGGTATTGCATTGAATTTATAAATTGCTTTGGGTATATAGACATTTTAATGATGTTTATTCTTCCTAACCATGAGCACGGTATATGCCTCCATTTATTCATATCTTCCCTGATTTCTTTTATCAATGTTTTATAATTTTCCAAGTACAAGTCTTTAATTTCCTTGGTTAGATTTATTCCTAGGTACTTTATTTTTTTTGGTTGCAATGGTAAAGGGGATTGATTCCTTGATTTCTCTTTCTGACAGTTCATTATTAGTGTATAAAAATGCCTCTGATTTCTGAGTATTGATTTTATATCCTGCCACCTTGCCAAATTCATTTATCAGGTCTAGTAGTTTTTTGACTGAGACTTTAGGGTTTTCTATATACAATATCATGTCATCTGCAAATAATGATAGTTTTACTTCTTCTTTTCCAATTTGGATGCCTTTTATTTCTTTTTCTTGTCTGATTGCTGTGGCTAGGACTTCCAGAACTATTTGAATAAGAGTGGTGAAAGGGGGCACCCCTGCCTTGTTCCTGATCTTAAGGGGATTGCTTTTAATTTTTGCCCATTGAGTATGATGTTGGCTGTGGGTTTGTCATAGATGGCCTTTATCATGTTGAGGTATGTTCCCTGTATTCCCACTTTGCTGAGAGTTTTGATCATGAATGGGTGCTGGACTTTATCAAATGCTTTTTCTGTATCTATTGAAATTATCATGTGGTTTTTCTCCTTTCTTTTGTTTATGTGATGAATCACATTGATTGATTTGCGAATATAGTACCAGCCTTGCCTCCCAAGAATAAATCCTACTTGATCATGTTGTATGATTTTTTCCGTATATTGCTGGATCCGGTTTGCTAATATATATATTTTTTAATCTTTTTTTTTTCATTTTTATTTATTCATTTTAGAGAGAGAGAGACAGGGGGGAGGAGCTGGAAGCATCAACTCTCATATGTGCCTTGACCAGGCAAGCCCAGTGTTTCGAACCGGCGACCTCAGCACTTCCAGGTCGATGCTTTATCCCACTGCGCCACCACAGGTCAGGCTTTTTTTTTTTTTTTTTAATCTTTTTTTGCTAATATTTTGTTGAGGATTTTTGCATCTAAGTTCATCAGGGATATTGACCTATAATTTTCTTTTTTTATGTTGTCTTTGCCTGGTTTTGGAATCAGAATTATGCTCACCTCATAAAAAGAGTTTGGAAGTCTTCCTTCCTCTTGAATTTTTTGAAATAGCTTGAGAAGGATAGGAGTTGGTTCTTCACTGAATATTTGGTAGAATTCACTTGTGAAGCCATCAGGCCCAGGACTTTTCTTTTTTGGGGAGTTTTTTTTTTTTTTTTTGATAGCTGTTTCAATCTCATTTGTTGTAATTGGTCTGTTTAGGTTTTCTGATTCTTCCAGGTTGATTTTTGGAAGATTATATGATTCAAGGAATTTGTCCATTTCATCTAGGTTGTCTAGTTTTTTGGCGTACAGTTCTTCATAGTATTTTCTTACAATATTTTGTATTTCTGTTGTGTCAGTTGTTATTTCTCCACCCTCGTTTCTAATTTTATTTATTTGAGTCCTCTCTCTTTTTTTCTTGGTGAGTCTCGTAAAGGTTCATCGATCTTCTTTACCTTTTCAAAGAACCAGCTCCTGGTTTCATTGATCTTCTGTATTGTTTCTTTAGCCTCTATGTCATTTATTTCTGCTCTGATCTTTATTATTTCCTTCCTTCTACTAGCTCTGGGCTTTACTTGCTGTTCTTTTTCTAGTTCTTTTAGATGCAGGGTTAAGTTGTTTATTTGAGCTTTTCTAGCTTCTTGAGGTATGCCTGTAATGCTATAAACTTCCCTGTCAGGACTGCTTTTGCTGTGTCCCATAAATTTTGAGTTGATGTATGCTCATTATCGTTTGTTTCTAGGAATTTTTTAATTTCTTCTTTGATCTCAGTGTTAACCCATTCATTGTTTAATAACGTGCTATTTAGTTTCCAAGTGTTTCAATGTTTTTCCATTTTCCTATTGTGGTTGATTTCTAGTTTAATGCCATTGTGATCAGAGAAAGTGCTCAATATGATTTCAATCTTCTTAAATTTGTTGAGCCCACTTTTGTGCCCTAACATGTGGTCTATTCTAGAGAATGTACCATGAGCGCTTGAAAAGAATGTATATTCTGCTGTTTTAGGGTGAAAGGTTCTGAAGATTACTCGATTAAATCGAGTTGATCTAATATGTTCTTTAAGTCTGCTGTTTCTTTGTTAATTTTCTTTCTTGAGGATCTATCTAATGATGTTAATAGGGTATTGAAATCCCCTACTATTATAGTATTGCTGTTGATCTCGCCCTTTAAGTCCATCAAAATCTGCTTTATATATTTAGGTGCTCCTATATTAGGTGCGTAGATATTTATAATGGTTATATCTTCCTTTTGGATTGCTCCCTTTATCATTATGTAGTGACCTTCTTTATCTCTAACTATGGTCTTTGTTTTAAAGTCCATTTTGTCTGATATAAGTATTGCTACCCCAGCTTTTTTTTCATTTCCATTTGCGTGAAATATTTTTTTCCATCCTTTTATCTTCAGTCTGTGTGCATCTTTTGATTTAAGGTGTGTCTCTTGTAGACAGCATATGTATGGGTCCTGTTTTCTTATCCACACAGCTACCCTATGTCTCTTGATCGGATCATTTAATCCATTAACATTTAAGGTTATTACTGATATGTAATTGTTTATTGCCATTTTTTTTCTTTAAAACTGTATTTCTCTTTTGCTATATTCTTTTTTTCCTTTGATCTGTTTACAACAGGTCCCTTAGCATTTCTTGCAGCCTTGGTTTGGTTGCAGTGAAATCCTTGAGTTTTTTTTTTGTCTGTAAAGCTTTTTATTTCTCCTTCAATTTTAAATGATAGCCTTGCTGGATAAAGTAGTCTTGGTTATAGGTTCTTGTTCTGCATTACTTTGAATATTTCTTGCCATTCCCTTCTGGCCTCAAGTGTTTCTGTTGAGAAGTCAGAAGTCATTCTTATGGGGGCTCCTTTGTAGGTGATAGTCTTTTTTTCTCTAGCAGCTTTTAATATTTTCTCTTTATCATTTAGCTTTGGTATTTTAATTATGATGTGTCTTGGTGTTGGTTTCTTTGGGTTTCTCCTTAATGGAGTTCTCTGTGCTTCCTGAACATGTGAAATGTTTTCCTGCCTTAATTGGGGGAAGTTTTCTGCTATAATATGTTTTTTTTTAAAGGAATCTTACCTTTTTAAAAAATTTTTATTTATTTATTTTAGAGAGGAGAGGGAGAGACAGAGAGAGAGAGAGGAGAGACAGAGAGAGAAGGTGGGGAGGAGCTGGAAAGCATCAACTCCCATATGTGCCTTGACCAGGCAAGCCCAGGGTTTCGAACTGGCGACTTCAGCATTTCCAGGTCGACACTTTATCCACTGCGCCACCACAGGTCAGTACTATAATATGTTTGAACAAAGTCTCTATCCCTTGTTCTTTCTCTTCTTCTTCAGGAACCCCTATGATGCGGATGTTATTTCTCTTCATGTTGTCACAGAGCTCTCTTAGAGTTTCCTCAGACTTTTTGAGTCTCTTTTCTTTTTTCTGCTCTGCTTCCGTGCCTTTATTTATTGTGTCCTCTAACTCACTGATTCGATTCTCTGCTTCATCCATCCTGCTTTTAATTCCTTCCATTGTATTCTTTATTTCAGATATTGTATTTGTCGTTTCTGACTGATTATTTTTTATTATTTCAATGTCATTTTTATATTTGTTATCTCTTTATTTAGGTTTTCGTAATGGCCATCTATGGTTGTTCTAATATCTTTGAGCATCCTAACAATCGTTATTTTAAACTCTGCATCTGGTAATTTGGTTATATCTGGTTCACTTAGGTCCTTTTCTGGGGATTTCTCTTGGTTTATTTGTGTTGCATTTTCTCTTCACAGGAGTGGCTGTGATCATGTGCTCGGGTGCACAAGGGTTGGTGGCCTTGGCCTTTGCCCCACCCCCGTGTGTGACGTTTTGCTTGGTCCTGAGGGCACTGGCAAGCACCTTTGCTCAGCTGCGGTCGGCAGGGCTGCGTGCCCAAGCTCAGCTCCCTAGCGGAACTCCGCCTCTTCTGGGCTTTTGGCTCCACCCCCGCGGGAGGAACTGGCTACCAAATCAGACCGCAAGCCTGGGTTGCACGGGCGGGGCAGGGCTGTGCTTCTCTGCCCTTGCTCCGGGGCTGGTTTCCACCCTTTCCGGGGTTCCTGCCCTTCTCCTGGAGGCTGGATTACAGGCTGCCGGCAGCTGAGCCTGACCGCTTTTGCACGCCCCCTTCTCCCCAGCTGGGCAAGATTGAGCTCACATCTGAACCCAGTGGTGGCCAGCCAGCTTCTGCCCCTGCCAGCAGAACCATGCTTTTGTCTCCCGCTGCCACCCGCTCTTTGGTGTGCCCTCAGCCGCGTGGGTGGGGGCGTTGCAGCTCGGACCCTAAGACTCACTACTGTAGACCCGAAAGCTCCCTCCTTATATGCAACTCTGCTCTGAATGCTGCGGGGGAGCTTGTTTGGCTGCTCTCCTGCTTCCCTTTGCTGGTATTGCTGTTTCCAGGGGAAATATTCACTTTAGCTTTGGGGAGTGACTCGTCCCAGGGGTTAGGGTGGTTATCTCCCAAAATGTTTTTTCCTGTTCCTCCTAGGTTACACTCTCTTCCTGTTACTGTGGTCCTCTCCTCTCTCCCCCCATCTCCAGGAGCCCCAGGTGATTGTTTTTGAGAGAGATGTTCTGCGGGGTCCCTTTAAGAAGGATCCTGGGTCTGAGAAATCAGACTCTCTCACAAACAGTATCCTGACTTGTTTCCAGCTAAATACTGTCCTTACGCCTCTTCTGGGTTCTGGGGCTGCAGGCTTGGGCTTTGTTCCTGGGGCTCAGGACACTTTCCCCTCTGCTAAACTCACTTCCCGCCACGCGAGTCTCTCCCTGCTGCCGTTCGCTCGGAGGAGCTGGGCAGCCCTCTCCACATTTCCACGTTTCCACTTTTCCTACCAGTCTTGGTGTGGCTTCTTCAGTGTTCCTTGGTTGAAGAGTCCTCTTAGTTTAGTCTAAAGTTGGTTTTTCCAGATGATAGTTCATAAAATTAGTTTGTAATCCACTTTGGTTCTGGGAGGTAGATGCTGGTACGTCCGCCTACTCCAGCGCCATCTTGTCTCCTCTCCATTGAAAATTTTAAAAAATTAGATGCAACAAATAACTTGTATTATGTCTCAACTCTGCTTTATTATTGTTTTTTATTTCATTCTTTGGTTGTTCCACATCTACCTTGAAGACTTTTTTTTTTAGTGTCTCCTAATAAAGACTTACTGTCTAACCTTGTCACATAGAATCATTAATAACTAACCCCAACAGACTAAATAATTTAGGATTTTTTCGTTATCATGTGACTGAAAATCTGACTTAAAATGGCTTAAGTATATATGGAAATTTATTGGCTAACATAACTTAAAAGGCTAGGAATTATTGGTTTCAATCATACTTTGATCCAGGGGCTGGATAGTGTCAGTGGGACTTATTCCTTCTCTTCATCTCTTCATTCTGACTTCTGCTATATCAGAAACATTTCCTGGCATGAAGTACTAACTTCTTATTAGTTCCAAGCTTACAGCATCCTTACTATTAGTAATTTCAGAAAAAAAGATCACATGGCTCTCTAAAAGTTTATTGCATCTTATTTTCCACTCCTGAACCATCTCTGAAACTTGGGAAATATGATGATGACTTACTAGGTTGTAGTCACATACTCACTTCTAGACTATGACTAGAGTCAACACTGGCCAAAGTTCACCTAGTCAGAGAAGAGGAATATCGTAGTTTGTAAGAATAAATTAGGGTCTTACTACCAGAAGAAGGTTAAAAGAATGCAGAGCAGCAAAAAATAATTGTCCACTCTGTGGTTTCCTAACTCATTTGTTGCTATAGTCCCCTCTATAAATCTTTGTTCTATTAGGCCAGTCTCCTTATTTCTCCTGCTATATCTTGTACATTCTAATCTTTGCCACAAAACAGGATGTATTCTCCTCCAATATATCTCTAAATACTACCCATTTTTAAAAATTTTTCATGAAGGCTCTCCTGGATGCATCAAACTATTCTTGAGAATTCACTAGTTAAACCACTCAACTAAATATATCAGGATGCAAATAAGTGAGAATGATTTATCACATGAATAATCTTCAGTCCTATGTGTGTGAAATAATATGCAAACTTAGATACCTTAACTAGTATAAATACAGATTACTGTGACATGCTATGCAATTTATGATGACAGACCATTCTACTGAGGCACCATGGTTGAGAATTGCTAATTTAGATTACTTGCTTCCTGCCTTAGGTCAGAACTCTTGTACTGTTGACTCATACTATATTATTCTTATTCTAATGTATTAATTTTATATAATTTCATAACATATCACAAATTGGAAAATGTTACTGAAAACTTCACAACTACTGCTATATTATTTTTTAGCTTTTTATATGTCATAACTCAATCCTAATCAGATTAAAAATTTCTTAGTCTTTTTGTCTGCATTAAGTAGTCAATTAACTAATATTTGTAAATTAATGGATTAAAAGATAAACTGGTGAAAGGAAAATACTATAAAAATATTTCTAAGTAATTATAGTGGCAACTTAACAGATAGTTAAAAAAAAAGAATCTTCCTATTAGTTGCTGCACTGTGGTAGTCCCACAATATTTTATTTGCACTTTTATTATTGCATTTACAATGTTGGATAATAATATATCTTTTCAAATAACTATCTCCTCTTCTAAACTGTGAGCAATTAGAGCACAGCACCTGGATTTTATTTTTTCTTATAATTCTGGATCATATTAGTAGCTGTCCAGTTAATATTTGTGGAAAGAATAAATAACATTTGATTTTGGGAGCAAAATACTATTTTCATTCCCTGCTAAAAAATATGTATCTCCTTACCTTTTGGATCTTGAATATATTTTAACTAAATTTTCCTTCTAATCCATCTGTAGTGGAAACTATGGATATGGCTGGCTGATTATTTTGGGCTAAGGGGCACAGATTACTATAGTTTGGTGGAGTAACTATGCTCTGAGGCCTAGAAAACAATAATACTTTAAAGAGCACTCTGACACACTCTATAGAAAAGGAATAACATGGTGATAATAAAGAGATATTACTCTGTCACTTATAAGCAAGATAACTGGAATGCTATTGAATTAGTTTGAGTATAAGGGCATAAGAATCTAATGAAAGGTAATAGAGGTAGTGAAGAAGAAAAGAGGAAACATATTGCATATACTTTTATTAATTTGATTTTTTTCTGATTTAAAAGTAGTACTTTGATTTTCAGTAAGAGTTTTAAGACTGTTTTATGGGGGAAAGAATAGTCTTTTCAACAAATGATGTTGGAACAAATGAATATCAACGTGCAAAAGAATGAAGCTGGAGCCCCATCTCACTCCATGTACAAAATTAATTCAAAATAAATCAAAGATAAGGATTACTATATTTAATAGAGCTGAAATTATAAAACTCTTAGAATAAATAAAAAATAGATAATGGTACTTAATAAAATTTTGTATATGGCCCTGGCCAGATAGCTCAGTTGGTTAGAGCATCATCTTTTTTTTTTCTGATTTACTTATTTCACTCCGTATAATGTTATCAAGATCCCACCATTTTGTTGTAAGTGATCCGATGTCATCATTTCTTATGGCTGAATAGTATACCATGGTATATATGCACATCTTCTTTATCCAGTCTTCTATTTTTTTTTTACAGTGATTAAAGCCTTTAAGCAAACTCTTGGCCAATACAGCAAGAATCCATAAAAGAGTAGTGTCCTTATCATGTTCACCAAGTCCAAGTTGGCCCCAACACCATGCCAAATCCCTGAAAAATGCAACCCAACCCCAGTTCAGTCTGTTAGGAGCTGTCACAGGGAGCAGGAGTCCAGGAAAAGTCCACATTCAGGAAAAGTCCGCATGGCACTGGAATTGTTGTCACCATTCTATACTTTGCAGCTCATGTCCAAGTCCCAATGACCACTGCATCTAGCTGGTAATGATTCAGGTAGACTGGAAAAGCCATCTGCAGCATGTGTGGAGATGGAGTTTCTGTTCTCCTTCGCCTGGAGAGATGAGACCAGGTTGCTTTTCCCTGGAGCTCTGCGACTGTGGCTTGGTAAAGAGAACCTTGGGATACACTAAGGTGGGTGGCAGAGGTAGATTCATAATAGAAGTTGGCAAAAGGGGGAAAGAGAGCTCTAAATTAGGAGTAGGTCCCAGCCTGAAATATGAGTGGGGCATTGAGGTAGGAGGAATAAAGGAAACACTATATATTAAACAAAGCAGCAGAAAATAGGACTATCAACACCCACAACAGAGATCTTTGAGGGAAGAATAAAAAACCTGACTATTCAGGCAAGACATAGTTAAGTGGCCCTTGTGCAAATGAGATCAGTTTACCTGCTTCTTGGAAGAAATACCCTAGGCTTGTCCACAGTGTCGTAGATGGGGCTGACGGCCCTGGGCACCTTCAGCCTTCAGTGGCAAACCCCAGCATTCTGGGCAAGGTTAGGTCATAGGTGGCTGGAGCAGGGCTGGAAGAGACTGAACCCTCCCTTAGAGGAGCGAGGGAGAAGCCTACCTTCCCGTGTCCCTGTTTCCTCACAGCAGAGGCATGTAAGTCTGGCAGGCTTTAGTTCAATGATCTTCCTTTCCACTATTGAAGCAGGACCCAGATGGCATCCTATGAGACCCCTTTGGGGCATTGGAGCCTTTAAGGGCATATCCTAGAAGCTGGTAGTTCCCCTGATCTCAATTGGGCTTTTTCTGCCTTTTGGTATCTTAAAAGCCATTCTCAGAAGATCTTGCTGAGGGGTTTGAGGATCCCCATCCGCCTATATAAATCTTTTCCATATATCTGGAGCTATTTGGAAAAAGACAAAACAGTGTTATTAGCTGGATCAAATAAAGAAGGTAGTAGTTTGCAAGAGAAAAAGATTTGGCATCTCCTGTTCATCAGCATTCAAAAGAAATTAAAAAAAATTTTAAGTAAAAAGCATGATATGGTAGACCCATAGGAGTTCCAGGATATGACTTCCCCCTTTTAAATTTTTTTAAATTGACCTTAAAATATTTGCTGGGTACACTTTAATAATACCTTGAGTTTAAAGATTGTAAGAATGACAAAAATACAGTAAATGCTTTTGCTCCATATGCAGGAGCATTGTCAGTTTAACCAGTTTAGGAAATCCAACAATAGAACAGTGCATACAGACAATGAGCTATAACATGCTTAGCAGCCTCTCCTGTTCTGACAGAGGTTACTATAAATCCAGAATATGTATCCACTGTAACATGAACATAGGACTGTTTGCCAAATTAAGGTATATGAGTAACATACATTTGCCAAAGTTGTCCTGGTATGGGTCCTTGAGGGTTAACTCCAAATGAAGGGGCAGATTGTAGTATAGGACTCCGTGGACAGGATTTCCCAATCTGCCGTGCTGCTTCCCGAGAAAGTTGAAACTGTTTACACAGGGCTGCAGTGTTCTGGTGATGAATAATATGAGACTGAATTGCTCGATCTGTCATGGTTGCTCTAAATAATTTTCTTTTGGGTAGCTTGATCAACCAGGGCATTCCTAGACCCTGGCCGGATGGCTCAGTGGTAGAGTGTTGGCCTGGCGTGCAGGAGTCCCGGGTTCGATTCCCGGCCCGGGTACACAGGAGAAGCGCCCATCTGCTTTCCACCCCTCCCCCTCTCCTTCTCCTCTGTCTCTCTCCTCCCCTTCCACAGCCAAGGCTCATTGGAGCAAAGTTGGCCTGGGCACTGAAGATGGCTCTGCAGCCTCTAGAGCATCATCTTGAAACAGAGGTTGTGGGTTTGATTCCCAATCAGGGCACAGACAGGAACAGATTGATGTTCCTTTCCTTGCCCTTCCTCTCTCTGTAAATCAATAAAATAAACATTAAAAATTTTTTGTATATGGAGTGAGATCACAGTCCAACTTTATTAATATAAATTAAAATATTTTGTGCATCAAGAGAAATTAGCAAGAAAGTGAAAATAAAACCCACAGGATGGAAGAAATTATTTGTAAATCGTATATCTGATAAGGGTCTAGTATCCAGAATATATAATAAATTCTTATAACTCAATAATAGATAGACAACTCAATTTATTTATTTATTTATCTATTTATTTATCTATCTATCTATCTATTTATTTATTTATTTATTTTTGTATTTTTCTGAAGTTGGAAACGGGGAGGCAGTCAGACAGACTCCCGCATGCGCCCAACCGGGATCCACCCGGCATGCCCACCAGGGGGCAATGCTCTGTCCATCTGGGGCGTTGCTCTGTTGCAACCAGAACCATTCTAGTGCCTGAGGCAGAGGCCATAGAGCCATCCTTAGTGCCCGGGCCAACTTTGCTCCAGTGGAGCCTTGGCTGTGGGAGGGGAAGAGAGAGACAGAGAGGAAGGAGAAGGGTAGGGGTGGAGAAGCAGATGGGCGTATCTCCTGTGTTCCCTGGCCGGAAATCGAACCTGGGACTCCTGCACACCAGGCTGATGCTCTACCATTGAGCCAACCAGCCAGGGCCGATAGACAACTCAATTTAAAATGTACAAAATACCTGAAGACATATTTTCAAAGAATATATACAAATGCCAACAATAATATGACAGGATCATCAACATCATTAATTATTAGGGAATTGTAAGTAAAAAAGAGATACTACTCTATACCCACTCGAATGATTGTTAAAAAAAACAAACAAACAACAAAGCCAAAACCAGAAAATAACAAGTGTTGATGAGGTTGTGGAGAAATTGGGAATTCTCAGATATTACTGGTGGGAATGTAGTGGGTGCAGCCCACTGTGGAAAACTGTTTAGCAGATCCTCAAGAGAATTACCTAAGATATGGTAATTCCACTCCTGGATATATTTTCAAAAGAATTGAAAACAGATGTTAAACAAAAACTTGTACACAAATATTTATAACAACCAAAAGATAGAAACAACCCAAATGTCCACCAACAGATGAATGGATAAATAAAATGTGGTATATCCATACAATGGAATATTATTCAATCATAAAAAAATGAAGCAATAGTAAATGCTACAACATGGATGAAGCTTGAGAACATTATGCTAAGTGAAAGAAACCAAGCATAAAAATCCAAATACTGTATGATTTATATGAAATATCTAGAAAAAGCAAATCTGGATAGTGAAGCTAGTCAGTCTCTATAGCCTGGTAAACAAAAAGCAGATTAATGGTTGCTGGGGGATAGAGGAAGGAGGGAATAGAAAATGACTGCTTAATGGGTACAGGTTTTTATTTGGAATGATGAAACAGTTGTGAAATGAGATGGTGGTAATGGTTGCACAGTATTGTAAAATGTACTTAATGTCATTAAAGTGTATATGTTCAAAGGTTAAATTAAGGCCTAGGCAGGGTGGGTCAGTGAATAAAGCATCATCCCAGTGCACTGATGTCATGCACAAGAAGCAATCAATGAGTAGACAACTAAATGGAACGAGTTGATGCTTCCCTTCCTCCCACCACCTCTCAACTCAATGGAAAAAAAAAAATTTAAGGTTAAAATGGTAGACTGTATATTTTACAGAATGGGGCAAAAGTAGGTTTACAGTTATTTATATGGAAAATAATACAAGAATAAGCTCTGTTTCACACACTCACAACTGTAAACCTTCTTTTGCCCTACCCTGCATGGTTTTTACCATAATAAAATAGTAATGCCTTATGCTTTGACTGAGAAATTTCAATTTTAAGAAGTCACCCAAAGGAAATAATGGGATGGAAGCAAAGTTATAAACAAAAGAATACTCACTTATTGGTTATTTAGAATGGTAAAAAAATCAGGACAGTCCATAAGTAGGGAGATGACTTAGTTATTTATGATATATCCATATTATGGAATAATATACAGTTATCAAAAATCATGTTAGAGAATACTTATGAACATAAGGAAGTTTTATCAATAATATATCAAACAAAAACACAGATGACAAAGCAGATATAATGATTATCTTTTTAACAAGAAACTAATCTGTGAAAGGACCTGAGGGATATACACTAACTAGAATGTCAACAGTGGTTATCTTTGTATGTTGAACATACCTGTGAATTTTGATAGTGTTCCTTTAATTTTATGTGTATTTTCTAAGTTTTCTACTTTGAAAATGAATTATTTTTGTAATTTGAGTAGAATAAACAATGAGTGCTATTTATAGCACTATCCCAATTCATTATAAAAATTTAGTAAGATAATTTTTAAAGTAGAAAATAGAAGTTATTTAGTATCCCACTACTTTATGAAAAATACCATAATTGTTTGGCATGGCTTTATTCACATGAATTATTGCTTACTCTTACACTCATTTTCAGTGTGTTTATTAATAAGTCCACATATGCCTGACCTGTGGTGGCGCAGTGGATAAAGCGTCAACCTGGAAACACTGAGGTCGCCAGTTCAAAACCCTGGCTTGCCTGGTCAAGGCACATATGGGAATTGATGCTTCCTGCTCCTCCCCCTTCTCTCTCTCTCTCTCCCCTCTCCTCTCTAAAATAAAATTTAAAAAAATAAGTCCACATATATAGAGAGTATATTAATTACTTCAGTTATTATATATCAATCACTATAAATTAATCTTTAAGATAAAAAGACTACATACCATTGTAAAAATTTAAATGGTGACAGAAATACTTTATAAAAGTCCACTATTCCACCAATGTTTCCCCAATCCCACTCTAAACAAGTAACTACTAATATTGATATTGTTGCAGAAAATTTTGATCATTAATATACATCATGCACACACATGTTGTATATTTCTATATATATTTAGTTTTACCCAAATTGGATCATACTGTTTATACTATTTTGAAATGTAGGTTATTTTATAATCTTGGAAATATTTGCATATTGTTATACATGATATATCTTATTCTTTTTAATAGTGTTAGAGCTTTACATAGTATGAATTTATTATAATATATTTAACCAGTCTCCAAATGATGGACATTAAGTTACTTCCAAGGTTTTTTTTTGTGTGTGTGGTTATTAGAACAGTAGAAAGGGAGCCCCTCTATTTATATATCTCTGTATGCTTGTCATAGTATTTCTTTAAATGTGTATAACATTTTTTTTTAGATTTTATTTATTGATTTTACAGAGAGAGGAGGGGGTTGAGAAGTATCAATTCATGGTTGCTTCACTTTAGCTGTTTATTGCTTGCTTGTTGTACGTGCCTTGATCAGACAAGCCCAGGGTTTTGAACCGGTGAACTCAGCAATCTCAGCACTCTACGTGGATGCTGTACCCACTGCATCACCACAGGTCAGGCATGCATGACATTTTAAAGGAAGAAATGATAAGGTTGTTGATAAGTTGGTCAGAAGCTTGATATTTATCAGTTCAACAAAGTGTTGAAATGGACATGAATTCATACAAAGTTCTGAATTATAAAACAGGATGCCACTTTATTAAATTATAGAGAGAGGTGTATTGGTTTGAAAATAGAAATCCATTGTCCAGAGCTCCCCTTTTCTTGGTTACAAATTATCCAATAACCAGAAAGTTGATTCAAGAACAGTATACTTTAAAATAAGGAGATTAAATGTATGAAAGGGATTTTTTTCAAGCTGTGAAGGATTAAGTCATCCTCCTTCACTTAACTATCTACCTGTCACACAGATTACAAGTTCACAACCCTCTTAGTGCTGGAGACACATTGACATATTCTTGTTTATTTTTCCTACTCTTCAAAACAACTCTGTAATGAACTTGCCCTTGCTATTTATGATATCAGTTTCCATCATTTTGGATTGCATCTCATTTTGGACCAGTTGTCCACTGTTTGCTGTTTCTTTCTTATTTTTAAGATTTTATTTATTTTATTATTTTTACAGAGA
Source organism: Saccopteryx bilineata (assembly GCF_036850765.1). Lineage (NCBI taxonomy): Eukaryota > Metazoa > Chordata > Mammalia > Chiroptera > Emballonuridae > Saccopteryx > Saccopteryx bilineata. The sequence goes on along the minus strand of NC_089493.1, from coordinate 165,485,150 downwards.
GAGGAGCTGGACCGGAGGGGAGGGGGTGTAGAGAAGTATAATTGCTTCACTTTAGTTGTTCATTGTTTCCTTGTTGCTTCTTGTATGTGCCTTGACCAGGCAAGCCCAGGGTTTTGAACCGGTGACCTCAGCGTTCCAGGTTGCTCTGTCCATTGCGCCACACAGGTCAGGCACTGTTTATTTCTTAGTTTAAATGAAATTCTGTGCAGTTTTCGTACCAGACCGCTCCTTTCCCTTCCTCAGTTCTTTCAGCTCCCAAAAGTGCTGAGGGAGGATGAGGAGCAACATTCCTTCCTTTTCTCCCTTTTAATTTGTTCTTCATTCAGCTCACCTGAAATGGAGAAATCAGTTAACTGGAACCATCAGACTACCCACCCTTTAAGTGGTAGCTTGGAGGAAGAAAAGAGGGCAGTTTTAGCTTTTAGGGGCTCTTTGCTCAAATTTCTACAAGAATGGTAGAAGAAGGGGTGGCTATTTCAGTCACGAGTGATTGTGTTCTCCAGGTCTAAACCTATAAATATTAAATGCCAATTTTTGTGGTGGTAAATGCCACCAAACTGGGTTGCCTTTAAAACTACACAGAACCTGGCAAATATAATTTCAGCTCTTTTCTCACACTGCAGTATCCTTTTACTTACGCCATACTTTGACAGAAAAAGAATGGAACAAGCTTCATTTTGATTCATGAATGTTGTTTTTATTCTAAATGCCCCATGTGAGGGGCATGCTAAATGGACACACGATATATGCAAATTCACTTGCATACCCAGAGAAGGCAAATGAGGCTTAGTTCTTAGATTCCTTCATCAGGCTCCCTGGGTGAGAAGGCTAAGGAAAGAGATGTCTGTAACTGAGTTACAGAGAATGTCATGTTTGAGAAGGGAGAGGAGAGATGTTGGCTGCCATACAGCTCCCAGCATTCCAGAACCTGCATATAAAAGTGAGTGCAGCTGCCAAGGCAAGTGAAGGAGCTCAATGAAAGAACGGCCTTCACTGGCATGAGGGTGCCCAGGGCACAGAATGCATACAACAGGATAAAATGGAATCTTCAACCTCTCTGCTTTAGGTCTTGACCCCAAATCCCTGCATGTCACTCTTTAAACTGCTGACTATCTCCTCCTGCCTCCTCTCCGCTCTTGCAGCCCAGGCCAGGACCAGGATGCAGTGAGTGAGGCACAAAGTTTAAGGGGAGTCTAAAGACTCAGTAATCAAGATAATGTAATTTTATTTTATTATTTCAGAGAGAGAAAGAGAAATGTGTGTGTGTGTGGGGGGGATAGGAACGGGAAGCATCAACTCATAGTAGTTGCTTCTTGTATGTGCCTTGACCCAGCAAGCCCGGGGATTTCAAACTGGCGAGCTCAGCATTCCAGGTCGAGGCTCTATCCACTGCACCGTCACAGGTCAGGCTAATGCAATATTTTTTAAAATTCAAAATTAGTGCAAAAAAGAAAATCCACAACCAAAAAATAGTCAAAATTTTACATTGAGACAGAATTCTGTCCTGCACTTGTACATCCTCCCTTAGTCACCTCACCCTAAACCTTACTCTGGTTCCAGCAAAACTTGATTTGCAAAGCAGGTGGCTGGTTATAGCCTTCCGATTTGATTTTTTAAAGTACTGTATTAAAATATTATTTATCTTGATTACTGAGGGTCTTTTGGGGGGGTACCTATTAAATTTGATGCCCAAGGATTAGTGTGCTACTCACTTTACTCTAGTTCTGGCCCTATTTGAATCTCTCCTTTTTCTTTTTTTTTTACTTTATGATGACTCTATGAACAAGCTCTCTCCTGAACTTGACTTAATATAATGAGAACTGGGGCCATGCAGGCTGTACTGGTTTTTGCAGAAAGCTGTTCTCATTTCGCCTTCATTCTTCACCTTCTTTCTCTGAAATCAGTTCCGCGGCAGAGCACTCTTAACTGTCCTTTCCTGTCCTCTTGCTGCTTGTCTTTTCTTTTTCTGAGCAGTGTCTCCTAAATCTAGGATCTGTCATCTCAAAAAGCCCTTCAATTCCTGTACTGACTTTAGACAACTAGGGGAAAAGAGAAATTTTCTCTGCTTGAGATGGAAGTCCTTACGCCTGAATCATGCCCACCACTCACAGGGTAGGGTGAGTTGGCTTGCTTAGAAGAATGGACGTGTGTACACGCTGTTGGGCAGATAAAATGTATTATGCTCACTTTGTTAAAAATTGTGCTGCCCACGTGAGGCTGTCGCCCAGGTGATATTAATGTGTGTTGAGAATCCTTGTAGCCTGGGGCTTGGTTTTGGGATTAAGCCTTTCCCACCCTTTTTTGATGTGGGGCGGTACAATCCAATCATACCTCAGAGAAGTGACTTTGTATTAGAGACTTCCCTATTTTGGTATATTGGATTAGAGGTTGTGAAGCTACACTATAAAATGGGGACGGAACGAGAGCTTGGGCTCTTGGTTCCTGGGATGATTAGAGGAGAGAGCAGAGCAGAAGTAGGCCACGTGGAGTAGGCCAGGAGAAGCAGCCAAGATGGTGGAGAGCTGAGTGAGATGCCAGTTTGTACAGAGTTTGTATCTGGGATAAGGAAGGAGATGGGGAACTGAGGAGAATAAGGCTGGTGAGCTAGAAACCTTTGATTCTAGGAAACTCGGATAAGTCAGTGGCTTTGTGAGCACTGAATGTGAATGGGTTTTGGAGCCCAGTGTATGTTTTTACTTGCCCGCTGGGTGCAAGCTAGGATTAAAGACTATGGCCCACCAGTTTGTGGCTCCGTTGTTTCTCTACCAACTGTCCGAATCCAATGCGAACCTGCATAGGCCAGGCTGCTGCTGTGATGGTGGCCCTGGCCCTGCCTCCTGGCTTTACACACGCCATGACACAGATGTGTCAAAATATCCCTGAGGTACTTATGCCCGTGCTGTGTTTATAGAAGAGGATTTATTAATGGTCTTTACTTTGGGTTGTTTTAATGTTTGTGTTCTGTTTTAGGTTTGCATTACAGTGGAGTATTTCTAAATTATATACATATACTCAATTATACACAATGAGAGGAAGGGTGGAAAGGAGAGAAAGAAATGAGAGTTTGAGTTTTGAAGGTAAGGCTGAACCATTCCCTGAAATGAGGTTGTATTACAAAGGGAGCATGAGAGGGGAGATGTGAATCTATTGTTTTCTTATAAGACTATGTCTATAGAACTGTGTTTTATGAGTAGTTTAAGGACTTCTAGAGTAATTTGTCTATATTTAGTTTTTTCCTTATGTGTTTATTTTGGATCCTCATCCTCCCATCAATGCTATTCCACTGGATAGTAACAAATGATTGTTACTGTGTTTTTTTGGTTTTATGTTTTTGAGAGAGAAACAAGACAGACAGAGAGATGAGAAGCATCAACTTGTTGTGGCACTTTAGTTGTTCATTGATTGCTTTCTCATATGTGCCTTGAACAGGGAGCTGCAGCCACACCAGTGACCCCTTGCTTAAGCCAGTGACCTTTGGCTTCAAGCCAGCAACCTTTGGGCTTAAGCCAGCGACCATGGAGGTCATTTCTATTCTCCCATGCTCAAGGCAGCAACCCCGTGCTTAACCAGATGAGTGTGCTCAAGCCAGCAACCTCGGGATTTCAAGCCTGGGACCTCAGAGTCCCACGTCAACGCTCTGTCTACTGTGCCATCACCTGGTCAGGTGTTTTGTAATAGTGTTTTTCACTTGTTTTCTCATCCCTGATGTAGGGATAATACTAATACCGACCTCATAAGGTGATTAGGAGGATTAAATGAAATAATGTGCCTGCTGTTTAGTAGGTATCTGATAAATATACATATTAGCTATGACTATAATAGGTCTGGAGTTGCATGTGTGGATGAAAAGGGGCCACACACTAAACCTGACAAGCTCAGGAGAGGGCTGCATAGTCAGACTTACAAACTCAGAGGTGGAAATTCACCACTTAGAATGGTCTGAACATAAAAACGGTGAATAAATGTGTCTTAGGCCTGTAGCTCCTTGACAAAGGTCAAGTTTTAGGTAAGCCTGTTTATTGTCTTTTTGTATCTAAGATATCATATCTTTGAAACGTCAGAGTAATCTTCTTTTCCAAACCCCTCAGGACACAAGCACTGCACCAGAGCACAACACCACACACACAACACCTCACTGGTTAGCTTGTTTCCCACATATCATCTCTATGTGCTGTAAATTTTAATTCTTAACTATCCTGTACCCACTAATGTAAAAGAAGTGTGTCTCTCTGTTTCACTTTATCCAAACCCAGAGATCCCCTCCTCTTTTGCTTTCTGCTGCCTCTTTAATCTACCACCAGTGAATTTCACTTAACTCTCCTTACTTCTCCACCTTTTATTCTAATGTATAAAACAAACTGCAAAACTGCATTCTTCAGAGCATTTTACCAATCTGTTGAGCTTTTGCTTCCCGGTAGCAACTGTTGTCAATTAGGATAAAATAAACTCATAAAAATTCTCTACGGGTTTGGACATTTTTTACGTTAATGCATGGCTGCATGGTAGGTCGGTCTACTGTTTGAGGAGTTGCCACTAAAAATACTGTAGTGACTTCTGACTGTAAAGGTAAGGTCTAGTCAGGCTTGCTTTTAACAGCATATTATGAGTTTTTTTTCATAACAATGTGTTTAGTAAATTTATAGATCTGAACAATTACTAACTTTTAAGGACTACAAAGAAAATGTGAAGAACAAAATGTTATTAAGTAGACATAAAGTTTGAGTCCCTTTTTAATTTCTACTAATAGTATCAACCACATTTTAATTCCTACTTCTAGTTCCAGGTGTTAATGGGAAATTATCTTCCTTCCATCATTAGCAAGCTTGCTTTTCATGTTTAAAATATCAGTTTTGCCCAGACCAAGTAGCTCAGTTGGTTGGAGTGTCATCCTGATATATCAAGATTGTGGGTTCGATCCCCGGTCAGGGCATATACAAGAATCAACCAATGAATGAATAAATAAGTGAAAAACAAATCAATGTTTCTTTCTTTCTTTCCCTGTCTGTCTATCTGTCTCTCTCTAAAATCAATAAATTAAAAAAAAATTAGCCTGACTGATGGTGGCGCAGTGGATAGAGCGTCAGACTGGGATGTGGAGGACCCAGGTTTGAGACCTGGAGGTCGCCAGCTTGAGCGTGGGCTCATCTGGTTTGGGCAAAGCTCACCAGCTTGGACCCAAGGTCTGCTGTAGCCCCAGGGTTACATATGAGAAAGCAATCAATGAACAACTAAGGTGCCACAATGGAAAACTGATGATGGAATCTTCTCATTTCTCTGCATTCCTGTCTGTCTGTCCCTATCTATCCCTCTCTTTGAATCTCGCTCTGTCTCTGTAAAAAAAAATAAAAAAATAAAAAATAAAAAAAATTTAAGTACCAGTTTTGGCAGTGGTACTCAAAGGTTTTAGCAGCTTGCTAAAATGACCCTATGAGCAGTTTTTTCCTGTTTTCAGTTTTCTCGTTCTCTTATCTGGTTGGTGCTCAGTCCTCATTCTGTTAGATTAGGGGGAAAGTTCCATCAGTTTTCTAGATATTTTTCTTCTCCTCTTGGCAAAATCTTACAGGAAAAGTTTAAAAAGTTATTTTACACATACCCTCATTAAACTGAGAAATCCCCCAGCTTCTATCATCCCTTCTAATCATTTCTTAATATCATTTAAATTGGCAAACTAAGACCCACAGGCCTGCTGCCTGTTTTTGTAAGTAAAGTTTTATTGGAACACAGCCATGCCTGTTTGTTAACCTATTGTGTATGGCTGCTTTCCTGCTACAATAGAGTTGGGTTGAGACCAAATGGTCCTAAAGCCTAAATATTATATTAACTATCTGGCCTTTTAAGAAAATGTTTTATGGACCCACTGCTCTAGAGCATCAATAGCTTTCAGCTTTGTGGTTAGTTATGTGTTGTTGAATAAACAAAGTACCCCAAAATTTAGCAGCTGAAAGCAGATATTTATTGTTTCACAGTTTCTGTGAGTCAAGAATTCAGGAGTGGTTCAACTGGGTAGTTTTGACTCAAGCTTTCTCATGAGGTTGCAGTCAAGATGTTGGCCAGGACTCCAGTTATCCGAAGGCTTAACTGGAGCTGAACCTTCCCTCTAAGATGGTTCATTCACATGGCTGTTAGTAGATGGCCAGAGTTCCTTGCTAGCTCTTGGCAGGAGGTCTCAGTTCCTTGCCACATGGACCTTCCCATGTGTGTCTTTAAAACATAGCATTTGGGCCTGACCAGGCGGTGGCGCAGTGGATAGAGTATTGGACTGGGATGTTGAAGGACCCAGGTTCGAGACCCCGAGGTCGCCAGCTTAAGCATGGGCTCATCTGGCTTGAGCAAAAACTCACCAGCTTGGACCCAGGGTCGCTGGCTCCAGCAAGGGGTTACTCGGTCTGCTGAAGGCCCGCAGTCAAGGCACGTATGAGAAAGCAATCAATGAACAACTAAGAAATCGCAACGCGCAACGAAAAACTAATGATTGATGCTTCTCAACTGTCTCCATTCCTGTCTGTTTGTCCCTGTCTATCCCTCTGACTCTCTCTCTGTCTCTGTAAAAATAAAAAAAATTAAAAACATAGCATTTGGTTTCCCCTGGCTAGTGATCTGCAAAAGACCAAGGAGAAGGCTGCAATATCTTTTTGTGATCTAGTCTCAGAAGTTGTATGCCCTTATTTATGTCATACTCTATTTGTTAGAAGTAGGAAGTTACTAAATTCAGTCCACACTCAAAGAGAGGAAAATTAAGCTTCATATTTTAAGGGAAGGTGTATCAAAGAATTTATGGACAGATTTTAAAACTGACAAGCTTGATTGCAAACAATTTTTAAGCTATTTTTTAAAGGCCTAAAACAAGTTGACAGACATTTTCAGTAAAGAGCCAATTAGACCTGGAGAGCATTATGCTAAGTGAAATAAGCAAGTCAGAGAAAGACAAGTACCATAAGATTTCACTCATATATGGAATCTAATGAACAAAACAAACAAACAAAGCCAGTTAGAAAATATTTTTGGATTTGTGGGCCCAATGATCTCTGTTGCAACTATTCAACTGTGTGTATCAGGAAAGTAGCTATGGGCAATTGGTAAATAAATAAGCATGGCCTTATTGGTCACAATTTTTCAATTGAATTTATTGGGGTGATACTGGTTAATGTAATTATATAGGTTTCAGGTGCTCAGTTCTACAACATATTTCCATACAATGTGTTGTGTGTTTACTTTCTGAATAAAAATCTTTTTTAATGTTTGTTTATTGATTTTAGTGAGACAGGGAGAGAGAGAGAATTAACCAATTAATGAATAAATAAGTGAAAAAAATCAATATTTCTTTCTATTCCTGTCTATCTCTCTCTCCCTCTAAAAATCAATAAATTAAAATTTACCTACAGTTGTTCTGTTTTGCTCTGTCTAGAGAGAGAGACGGGGAACATCAATCTGTTTCTGCATGTGTCCTGACTCAGGATCAAACTGGCAACCTCTGAGCTCCAGCACAATGCTCCAACCAACAGAGTCATCTAGCCAGGGCATAAAATTTAATTTACAAAAATAGGCAAGGAGTTGTATTTGGCTCATAGACTGTAGTTTGCCAACCCTTAGATCAGAAGATTTTTCAAGAACACAGAAAAGTCAACTCACATTGAAGAAACATAATTTAAAGCCAGAGATCTGTGCACCTTTGACTCTTTCCAACCAGGTCATAAGCTTCTCAAGGATAAGAACCATGACTTATACTTTTTATTCTTCTTCAGCACTTAATAAGATTCTGGGTATGCAGTTGCTATTTAATTAATAAGTTTATTATTTACTGAGTTCACAGTATTCCATTGTATGATTGTAAGATTACATGTATAATACTTAACCAATTGTTTCTGTTTTTTGTGACTACAAGTAAGCTAAATAAATATGCTTCTACATATATATATATTTGTATACACATGTGAGTATATTCTAGGAGAGACTCCTAGAAATAGAACTGCTCAGTCAAAGATCATGTGTACTCTTAATCTGACCAAAATAGTTTAAAATTAAAGTTAAAGTTAAATTTATTTCATATACTATATGTACAGTATTTCAAGACAAAGCTATATAGGGTGACTGTAAATTTATTTATAGACTTATGATCTTTGTAGAACCTTGTATGCTTTTTCTAGGTAAAGTAGAATAATTGAATGCTGATGACCAATATATCTATTGTCAAGGTCAGGTCTGTAGGTCACAGAGCAAGCGAAATGAAACGTGTCTCCCATTACCATGTTTTCAGAAACTTCTTGAGATGCCTCAAAGCACGTTTAGACATCCCAGAACGTAATACAGAAACCGCCACTAGCACTACCCTTGCCAAATCAAAAATTCCTATCTTGGAAGTTCTTGTTGCAACACAAATATATCCAGGGGGCAGTATGTGCCCTTATCTTACTGTCCTGTCAGTGTACCCTACGGAAAGTCCCAAGAAATTGGCCTTACACCATTGTACCAAGAAAGACGTTTTAAAGAGTCGTTCTCAACTAAAAGAATTATTATTGTGAGAAAGGGGAGGAATGCACCAAAATGTATTAAGTATTTACTAGGTAGCAGATTCTTTACTCATTTCCTGTTAAAGTAGATATTATCTCCCTTTCACAGATGAGGAAACATGTTCAAGGGTTTACTGACTTTCTGGTCAAAAAGCTAGTAAGTGGTGGTCAAATTGATTTGCATTGAGGTCTTTCTAACTCCAAAGCTGGTCCTACTATATTAGGTTGCTTCCAGTGTGCTCAGAATATATTGATATCATTATGATAGAGACACAGAAGACTTCAGGACACTGATCCTCTTAGTATGGCCTTGAGACATTTTAGGAAAATTTCAGCCATTGTTCTGTTTTGCTCTGTCCAAGAAGAAAGAATCAGGAGCTGTCCATCTGAAAGCAGACTTTCTAATAGGTTAAGGAAACCCCACAGAAAAGATAGATGGGATAATGAGAAGGAATGACCTTGACTTAGAGTTGAGAGAAACAATTTAATTCAGTTATATTCTCTGGTTGTTTCGCTATTTAGAGGAATTAAAAAGGGGAAAGAAAGAGAAGGCAAATAGAAAGGAAAAGGGTGGTGACTGGGGGAATACCTAAGAATGAAACTATTTGTTATTAATGGTTCCAATGAGACAAAATCAAAACTGAAACTTCTTTGCTGTGCCTCTTTATGATTTTACTTTAGGGGGAAAATCTATTTTAGTGTAACTCAGCTTCTTACCTAAAAAATATTAGAAATAAACTTTGTGATTCTAGTAACTACTTCTCTCCTTGGCCAGGAGAATTGTCCATGGATTATATTTCTTTCCAATATATTATGTAATATGTATACACATAATATAATGAAAAAGTTAGAGGAAAACTTTATTCATTTGGACTCTGGTAATTAAGAATTTGTAAGAAAAATCAGTCGTAGGTTATGCTGAAATTTATGTCATTGAAAATAGTCATGTGTCACTTAACAAAGATGATGCATTCTGAGAAATGTGTCATTAGGTGATTTTGTCATTGTGCAAACATCATAGAGTGCACTTACACAAACCTAGATGGTATAGCGTACTACACACCTAGACTATGTGGTATAGCCTAGGACTCTTAGGCTACAAGCTTGTACATCATGTTACTGTACTGAATACTGCAGGCAGTTATAACACAATGTTAAGTGTTTGTGTATTTAAACTTATCTAAACATATAAGAGGTACAGTAAAAATATGGTATAAAAATAAAAAATGACAAACCTTTATAGGACACCTACCATGAATGGAGCTTGTAGAACTGGAAGTTGCTCTGGGTGAGTCAGTGGTGAGGGAATGTGAAGGCCTAGAGTCACTGTACATGACTCTAGACTTTATAAACGCTGTACACTTAAACTACAGTACATTGATAAAACATATTTTTTCAGTAATAAATAATCTTAGCTTACTGTAATTTTTACTTTATAAACTTTTAATTTTTTTAAACCTTGAAGTCTTTTTTCCCCCTTCAATGTTTATTTTATTGATTTTAGAGAGAGAGGAAAGGAGAGAGAGAGAGAGAGAGAGAGAGAGAAGAGACAAGAACACCAATCTGTTCCTGTAATGTGCCCTGACCAGGGATTGAACCAGCAACCTCTGCACTTTGGGACGATGCTCTAACCAACTGAGTTACCTGGCCAAGGCTAAACTTTTAGTTTTTAAAAAAACTATCCTACTCTTTTGTAATGGGACTTGGTTTAAAACACAAACACATTGTATAGCTGTACAAAACCACATTCCTACTTTATATCCTTATTCCATAAGTTTTTATCAAGTACAGTATTATGTACTGTAGGTTTCTTTATACCAGCATCACCACAAATACACAAGTAATGCATTGTGCTAAGACCTTATGTGGCTTTATCCCTAGGCAATAGAAATTGTTTTTTATTAATTGAAATTATTGGGATGACCCTGCTTCCGAAAACCATACAAGTTACAAGTGTTCAACTCAATAAAACACCATTTGCACACCATGTCATGTATACTCTGCCCCAAGTAATGTTTCTTTGCATCCCTGTTTTTCTTCCTTTCCCCACCTCCAACTAGCCCCACCCTTTTTCCCTCTGTCTCCACACTGTTGACTGTATTTATGTGTTAAGTATATATGTTTTTTGGTTCATCTTTTATTGTACCAATATTGCATCCCTAGAATAAATTCCACTTGATCATGTTGTATAATTTTTTTAAATGTATTGTTGGATCTGGTTTGCTAATATTTTATTGAAGTTTTTTTTTTTTTGTATTTTTCTGAAGTTGGAAACGGGGAGGCAGTCAGACAGACTTCCGCATGCGCCTGACCGGGATCCACCCGGCATGCCCATCAGGGGGCGATGCTCTGCCCTTCTGGGTTGTCGCTCTGTTGCAACCAGAGCCATTCTAGCACCTGAGGCAGAGGTCACAGAGCCATCCTCAGTGCCCGGGCCAACCTTGCTCCAATGGAGCCTTGGCTGCGGGAGGGGAAGAGAGACAGAGAGGAAGAAGAGGGGGAGGGGTGGAGAAGCAGATGGGTGCTTCTCCTGTGTGCCCTGGCCGGGAATCAAACCCGGGACTTCTGCATGCCAGGCCGATGCTCTACCACTGAGCCAACCGGCCAGGGCCTTATTGAAGATTTTAACATTGATGTTCATCAGGGATATTGGCTTATACTTATTTTCTTTGTAGTGTATCTGGTTTTGGAATTAAGATAATTTTGGCCTTGTAAAATGAACTTGGAAGATTTCACTCCTCTTGAACTTTTTGGAATAATTTGAGAAGGAAGGTGTTAGTTCTTCTAATGTTAGGTAAAATTCACCTGTGAAGCCATCCAGTCCAGAACTTTTGTTTGCTGGGAGTTTTTTCTTAGTATTACTGCTTCAATTTCATTAGTTGTAATCAGTCTATTCAGGTTTTCTGATTCTTCCAGATTCAGTTTTAGAAGATTGTATGTTTCTGGGAATTTATCTATTTCACCCACGTTATCCAACTAGTTAGCATATAGTTGTTCTTAGAATTTTCTTACAATCCTTTGTATTTCTGTGATGTCAGTTGTTACTTCTCTTTCATTTCTGATTTTATTTATTTGGGTCCTCTCTCCTTTTGTCTTAATGTGTCTGGTTAGAGGTTCATCAGTCTTGTTTGTTTTTTCAAAAAACCAGTTCTTGGTTTATTAATCTTTTGTATTTTTTTTTTTTTTTAGTCTCTATGTCATTTATTTCTGCTCTAATCTTTATTATTTCCTTCCTTCTACTTACTCTTGGCTTTGTTGTTTTTTTATGTTGTTTTTTAAAGATTTTGGTTATTGATTTTAGGAAGAGGAGAGAGAGAGAGAGAAAACAGGCAGGAAGCACCAACTCATAGTCTTCTTGTATGTGTTTTGACCAGGCAAGCCCAGGGCTTCAAACCAACAACCTCAGTGCTCCAGGTCGACATTTTACCATTGCACCACCACAGGTCAGGCCTGTAGTTTTTTTTCTAGTTCTTTTAGGTGTGGAGTTAGATTGTTCGAGATTTTTCTTGCTTCTTGAGGTAGACCTGTAATGCTATGAACTTCCCTCTCAGGGCTGCTTTTGCTGTGTCCAAAATAATTTTGGGATGTTGTGTGTTCATTTTCATTTGTTTCCAGGTAATTTTTGTTTTTAGAAATCTCTTTTTATTTATTTATTTTTTATTGATTGATTTTAGAGAGAAAGGGAGAGAGAAACAGCGAGGGAAGCATTAATTTGTTGTTCTACTTAATTGTGCATTCATTGGTTACTTCCATATGTGCCCTGACTGGGGATTGAACCCACAATCTTGTTGTTTCAGGATAATGCTCTAACCTACTGAGCTAACTGCTGAGGGAACTAGGTAATTTTTTGTTTTCTCCTGATCTCATTGTAACCCATTCATTGTGTAATAACATGCTATTTAGCTTCCATGTGTTTGAATATTTTTCAGGTTTTTTTAATTGTAGTTGATAAATAGTTTCATACCATTGTGATCAGAGAAAGTGCTTGATATGATTTCAATCTTCTTGAATTTGTTAAGATTTATTTTGTGTCCTACCACGTTGTCTGTCTTTGAGAATGTTCTATATGCACGTGAGAAGAATGTATATTCTGCTGCTTTGGGATGAAGTGTTCCATAAATATCAATTAAATCCATCTGATCCAGTGTGTCTTTTAAGTTTGCTGTTGCCATGTTGATTTTTTTTGTCTGAATGACAGTGGAGTGTTAAAATCCCCTACTATGACTATATAGCTGTCGATCTCTCCTGTAATGTCCATCGAGGCTTTCTTTATATATTTAGGTTCTCTTGTGTTAAGTGCACATATGTTTACAAAGGTTATATCATCTTGCTGAATTGATCTCGTTAGAATTATGTAGTGACCTTCTTTGTCTCTTGTTATGGTTTTTGTTTTGAAGTGTATTTTGTCAGATAGTATAAGTATTGTTACCTCAGCCTTTTGTTTTGTTTTGTTTTCATTTGCATGGAATATTTTTTTCCTTCACTTTCATTCTGTGGGCATCTTTTGTTTTTGGGTGGGTCTCTTATAGACAACATATGGGTCATGTTGTCTTATTTATTCAGCTACCTGTGTCTTTTAATTGGGGCATTTGTTCCATTTACATTTAAGGTTATTATGCAATAGAAAATTTTCAGCTCCACTATAATCTTTTTTTTAGTAGTTGATTTATTTTTTATTTAATAAAATTTTTAAATTTATTTTGTTAACATGGTTTCAAGTGTCCCACTCAATATAACATTTTAAAAAATATAACATTCTTAATTCCCCACATTATGACCCTTCATGCCCCATGCAAAGTCTATTTTCATTCCCATTTCACCCTCTTTGCCTCCCCTCCCTCTACCTCTAGCCCCTCTTTCCATCTGGGACTTGCTGCCCTGTTATCTGTGTCTGTTTATGTATATATAACTTGGCTAATCCCTTCACCTTCTTTGAACCTGTCCCCTCATCTCCCTTCCCTCTGACAGCTGTCCATCTCTTCTTTGTGACCCTGCCTCTGTTTCTATTTTGTTCCTCAATTTATTGTGTTCATTAGATTCTACATATAAGTGAGATCATATGGTATTTGTCTTTCTCTGCCTGGCTTATTTCACTTGGCATAATAATCTCCAGGTCTATCTATGCTGTCACAAAAGGTAAGATTTTCTTCTTTTTCATGGCCACATAGCATTCCATTGTGTATGTGTACCATAGCTTCTTCTTCTTTTTTTTAATCCATTAGTCTACTGATGGATACTTGGGCAGTTTCCAGATCTTGGCTATTGTGAACAATTCCGCAATAAATATAGGGGTGCATATCTTCTTTTGAATTAGTGTTTTGGGATTCTTAGGATATATTCCTAAAAGTGGGATTGAGCTTCAGTATAATCTTATGATACTACTGTCTTATATGCTATCTGTCATTGACTAAAATGTCCTTATGCAGTGTATAGTGGTCTAGATTTAAAAAAAAAAATTCAGCCTGACCAGGTGGTGGTACAGTGGATAGAGCGTCGGACTGGGATGCAGAGGACCCAGGTTCGGGACCACGAGGTTGCCAGCTTGAGCGTGGGTTCATCTGGTTTGAGCAAAAGTTCACCAGCTTGGACTCAAGGTCGCTGGCTTGAGCAAGGGGTTACTCTGTCTGCTGAAGGCCCACGGTCAAGGCACATATGAGAAAGCAATCAATGAACAACTAAGGTGTCGCAATGAAAAACTGATAATTGATGCTTCTCATCTCTCCGTTCCTATCTGTCTGTCCCTCTCTCTGATTCTCTCTCTGTCCCTGTAAAACAAAATAAAACAAAACAAACCCCCCCCCAAAAAACAATTTAAAAAATTTTAATGAAGTTATTGAAAGAACAAATGATGCCTTGGCCATATAGCTTGGTTGGTTGGTTGGTTAGAACATTGTTCTGAAGTGCAGAGGTTGCCAGTTCGATCCCACATCAGGGCACGTACAGGAATAGATCAATGTTCCTGTCTTTTCCTCTCTCTCTCTCTCCCTTTCTCTTTCTCTAAAATCAATAATAAAAAAAACAAATTATTTTTTAAAAATGGTGATACTCAATTCATCTAAGAGAATTAGTTACCTATAAGTAATTTAAACAATCCCTTTTTAAAAAAATTTCATTGATTTGAGAGACAGAGAAAGAAAAAAAGAAAGAGAGAAACATCAACTCATTCCAGCTACTTGTGCACTCATTGACATTTTTGATACATGCCCTGACAAGGAATTGAATCTGTGACCTCACTGTGCTGGGAAACACTTTGACTAGTGAGCTACCTGGCCAGGGCATACCTATAAGTAATTTAATACCTATTGTATGTTTACTGCTTCCATCTGAATAAAGGGAAAAAAGTTGAAGTTATTCAGCAGAGAAATTATTGTTTGCATGACATTAAATAGCAACTGAATTAATCCATAAAGGAATACTATATAGCCTTAGATCAGCTTTTTGAGGAAGTTGAAAGTAACAAGTTAAAATATAATTTTCATAAGGAAAGGTTATACCAAAAGGAAGTAGAGAATTAGAGTCTAGAAAATATTATTGGAATTCACAGATGTAAGAGGTTTTTTGGTGACATCCAGAGGTTAGTTTTGGTAGTGTGGTGTGAATGGAAACAAAATTTCAGGGTTTTGTTTTCAGGTATTGTTAGGAATAAAGATTTTAAAAAGTAATAGAGAAATAACTTACCAAGAAGATGAATCTTAAAACATCTTCCAATAGCTCTAAAGCAAAAATGCCATTGACAAAATTGCCATAAATTAACAAATCTTTTATTACAGAGGGTGGTTTTTTTTGTTTGCTTGTTTTTTTTTTTTTTTTTTTTTTTTTTTTTTTACCACATTTCCTACAGAAACAGAAAAGGCTGACAAAATAATAAGGATAGAGAAAATATGAACCACACAGTTAAGCTTGATTTAATGGACATAGACAGAATCCTGCCCCCAATAGAGACTACATATTCTCAAGCGCACACACAAAACCTATAAAACTTTTTACTACAAAGCCAGTCTCAAAAACTAACAAAAGAATTGATATCATACAGACCATATTTTCTTTTTTTGCCATAATGTAACAAAACTAGAAATAAACAAAAAACCCCATACCCTGTAATAGAGTGATGTTTAGTTTATGGCCTTAAATAAAGGTGGATGGTAGTAGTGCCATTTACTGAGAAGGGAAAGTCTGAAGGAGAAAGGGAATTCATAGCTGGATGGGTATGGGTCAGAGGAGAGAAGAATCAGTCCAGAGATGTCTGGCCACCTAACACTTAGTAAGACAGATAGATGTATCTCAGCTGATTCACCAACCATAGATTTAATGGGCCTGCAGTGATCACACTTCTTTTCAAAGAATCCTTCTGTTTTGAAATTTTGTAAAAATTTTAAAAGATTTTATTTATTAATTTTACAGAGAGAGGAGGGGGAAACAAGAAATATCAACTCACAACTCAATTGCTTCATTTTAGTTGTTCATTGTTTGCTTGCCATATGTGCCTTGACCAGGGTTTAGAACCCCAGACCTCAGCGTTTCAGGTCCATACCCTACTCACTGCACCCCTGAAGGCCAGGGGAAGTGTTTTGTAAATCTGTTTGAAAATCACCTATTTCAATTATTGTGGCCAATTAGTTGGTTATGCTGCCACCTGGTGGTATACTTTAGGACAGCAGGACATGTGTTTTGTTTATTAGATGAATCCCTGTACACTTTTTTAAGTTAAAGAGAGCAAGGATTATAAAACCATTGGTGTCATTGTTCAGAATATCAACAGCCTCATCTCTACATTATGCATTCTTATCCATATCTTAAAATATCAATATTGCCTTTAGAGTAAACTGTTATTATTGCAAAAGGTTAAATCCCCCCAAATGGAAAAAGCTTAATGCACAGAATTATAAAAATAGCTAATACTGTACTTGTTAAATGCTTACTATGTTCTAGGTACCACTGTCAAGTTATTTCATGAAAATTTCATTTAATATTCACAACAACCCTGTGAATACAATTATGCCTGACTTAAGAAAATTGAGGCATAAAGCCTGACCACGCGGTGGCGCAGTGGATAGAGCGTCGGACTGGGATGCGGAGGACTCAGGTTCGAGACCCTGAGGTTGCCAGCTTGAGCGCGGGCTCATCTGGTTTGAGCGAAGCTCACCAGCTTGGACCCAAGGTTGCTGGCTTGAGCAAGGGGTTACGTACGGTCTGCTGAAGGCCCACAGTCAAGGCACATATTAGAAAGCAATCAATGAACAACTAAGGTGTCGCAACGAAAAACTGATAATTGATGCTTCTCATCTCTCTCCATTTCTGTCTGTCTGTCCCTCTCTCTGACTCTCTCTCTGTCTCTGTAGAAAAAAGAGGCATAGAAATGTAAGTAATGTACTAAAAGCTTCACAGCTAGTAAATAACAGAACTGAGATTTGCATATAGGTAATATGGTCCTACAGCTCTTAAGTTTAATCATTATAAACATTGTTTAAATTAGGAAAAATGAAAATAATCTAAATGTTTAACAGTAAGGAAATGGTCCAGTAAACTCTAGTGTCAATTTGATAGAATATCATGCAGACATTTAAAATGATAGATTCAAAGATTAGGCAATAACACAGAAAACCATTTATAATGTGAAAAATCCAGCCAATGTTATGCATAGGGGTATGAGTTATATATACACATGTTACACTCTAACATATCTTTTATTTTTTAAGTTTTAGAAACTTATTTGGAAATAATTTCAAATTTATAAGAGGTTGCAGAAATGAAAATTAAAAAGTACAAGGAACCTTTCTATACCCTTTACAAAGATTCACCTATTATCATTTTACCCCATTTGCTTTATCATTTATTCTCTTTTTTTACACACACACACACATACACATACATTTTTCTGAGCCATTACAGTTCTTTATCTCTAAATACTTCAGCATGAATTTTTGAAAAAATTACTTTGCTCTATAGGTCTTAACTTCATACATTTACATTAGTATAATGCTTTTATATACTTTACTGTCCATAGTCCAAATTTTGAATTTAATGTAATATGGCCTTTGTAGGGTTTCCCCCTTCCAGTACAGGTTCAATTGAGGGGTCAGGCATTGCATTTAGTTGTCATGTCTCTTGAGCCACCTTAAATCTGGAACATATTCCAGTCTGTCTTTTTTTGAAATTTTATTTTTAATTTATTGACTTTTAGAGAGAGGAGAGAGACAGAGAGAGAGAAAGAGAAAGAGGAGGGGGAGGCAGGAAGCAGTAATACATAGTTGTTTCCCGCATGTGCCTTGACCAGGGAAGCCCAGGGTATTGAACCAGTGACCTCCATGTCCCAGGTCAACACTTTATTCACTGTGCCACCACAGGCCAGGCCAGTCTGTATTTTTTTGACATTGACATTTTTGAAAAATAACTCCTCCACAGACCCACCTTTTTTTTTTTTTTTAAAGTAGACTGACCTGTGGTGGCACAGTGGATAAAGAGTCAACCTGGAAACGCTGAGGTTGCCGGTTCAAAATCCTGGGCTTGCCTGGTCAAGGCACATATGGGGAGTTGATGCTTCCTGCTCCTCCCCCCTTCTCTCTCTCTCTCTCTCTCTCTAATGAATAAATTAAAAAAATTAATTAAAAAAAGTAGAACACTTCATTTTCTGTTTATTTTCTCATGATTATATTGAATTTATAAACTTTTAGCAGGAATACTGTGTAGACAATGTTGTAATCTTTTCAGACTATTGCACCTGGAGGCACATGATGTCCCATCTGTCTTTCTTTTTTTTTTTTTTTTTTTTTTTTTTTTTTTTTTGTATTTTTCTGAAGCTGGAAACAGGGAGAGGCAGTCAGACCGACTCGCTCATGCGCCCGACCGGGATCCACCCGGCACACCCACCAGGGGCAATGCTCTGCCCCTCCCGGGCATCGCTCTGCTGTGACCAGAGCCACTCTAGTGCCTGGGACAGAGGCCAAGGAGCCATCCCCAGCGCCTAGGCCATCTTTGTTCCAATGGAGCCTCGGCTGCGGGAGGGGAAGAGAGAGACAGAGAGGAAGGGGGGGTGGAGAAGCAAATGGGCGCTTCTCCTATGTGCCCTGGCCGGGAATCGAACCCGGGTCCCCCTCACACCAGACTGACGCTCTACCGCTGAGCCAACCGGCCAGGGCTCCATCTGTCTTTCATAGGTGACATTAATTTTAATTACCCAGTCAAGGTGGTGCCTGATTTCTCATCCATATAGTTATGTGTTTTCTTTCTTGCAACTAATAAGAAATATGTGTGAGGCCTGACCTGTGGTGGCGCAGTGGATAAAGCATCGACCTGGAAATGCTGAGGTCGCCGGTTTGAAACCCTGGGCTTGCCTGGTCAAGGCACATATGGGAGTTGATGCTTCCAGCTCCTCCCCCTTTCTCTCTCTCCCTCTCTCTCTCCTCTCTAAAAATGAATAAATTAAAAAAAAAAAAGAAAAAAAGAAATGTGTGTGAGAGATACTTTAAGACCATGTAAATATCCTATTCTTCACTAAAAATTTCCCTTAGTATTAGTATCTATTGATGATAGTTACTTGATCAGTCTTTGCCATCAAACTTTCAAAGTGATGATTTTCCAAATAGCATTCTGCCCCCATACATATACCAGTTATCCCTCACAGGGCCACATTGTGACTTTCATGAGCTCTGTGCTCTTTTGCCTTTGCAGTCCCCTTTCTTCATAAAATTTTTTTGAATTGTATTTTATGATCTAAGCTGCATTTATTATGTTAGTTTCTTCTGATTTCTTTTTAAAATAAAAATGAAAACATTTTCATGGACCTTTGAAAGTATCACGGGCTTAAAAAAATAAATGAATAAAAGTATCATGGGTTTTAGATGCTGTGTCTAATGGCTAAATTGACTCTGGATCCTTAGCACTCTGCTCTAAGCAAGAGAGTTCCCTTCTCCCCATCTCCCTCTCTCCCTCTCTCTCTCTCTCCCTTATATGAACTCATAGATTGCTATTTTTTTCAATAGTTTGTGTGTGTGTGTGACAGAGACAGAGAGAGGGACAGATACAAACAGACAGGAAGAGAGAGAGAGATAAGAAGCATTCGTTGTTGCGGCACCTTAGTTGTTCATTGATTGCTTCCTCATATGTGCCTTGACCGGGGGACTATAGCAGAGTGAGTGACCCCTTGCTCAACCCAATGGCGTTGGGCTCAAGATGGTGAGCCTTGCTCAAACCAGATGAGCCTGCGCTCAAGCTGGTGACCTTGGGGTTTCGAACTTGGGTCCTCTGCATCCCAGTCTGACACTCTATCCACTACACCATCGCCTTGTTAGGCTTTCGAATGGTTTTAAATTCACTCTTTTTACCTAGTTTGGTGCTCCAGTTGTTCCATATTTGGTCAATGGGAAGCCTCTTCAAGCTGGCCCCCATGTCCTTGCAGAATGCTCCCATCATTTTTTAGCATGTATAATATTTCCTGGTATAATAAGATGTTCCAGGTCCCAAGGCTCCAAGACTCCAATTGTACCTACCTGCCCCAGTCCTGGAGTCAGCCATTTCTCAAAGGAACCCAGGTTATTTTCTTTTATTTATTTTTTGAGAGAGAGAAGCATCAGCTTGTAGTTGGTTCACTTTAGTTGTGCATTGATTGCTTCTCCTACTTGCCTTGATTGGGGATGGGACCTCGGGCTCCAGCTAAGCCAGCGACCCCTTGCTCAAGCCAATAACCTTTGGGCTCATGCCAGTGACCTTGGGCTTCAGGCCAGCAATCTTTGGAATCGTGTTGACAGTTCCCTAGCCACTTCACACTCAAGCTGTCAAATCAGTGGTATCAGCATTTTGAGTTGACTCTCTATCTGCTGGGCCACCAGCACCACCACTGCTCAGGTCCAGGTTCTTTTTAGTGGGGAATGATATTAAAAGCCAAGATCTGGGCATTAGGCATACTCATTGCTATTGTGTTATATTTGCTTCTTGGACCTTTAAAAAGCCAGAACTAGGAACATGTATATACATAAGGTGACCAATTTTTCTACCAAAAAAAGGAGGACAAAAATAAATTGAAGAAAACAATATCGTAAATAAATGAAACATTTTATTCATTGCAACAATAATGCACTATAATATGATAAATGCATAATAAAAACATTTGTAATATTTTATATTGTAATTATGCCTACAGGCCTATTAGTTTTTAATAATAACACTGGGAAATAAAATTTTTGTTGCATCCACAAAAACACTTGTTTTTACCTAATTCGAGTGTGCTGATCTCAAGTCTGACATTAGTTTTTCTCTGTAAGCTACAGATTTTTTGCAATTCAAGATTTTAGTTTTCATCTTATTGTAAAACTTTCAACATTTAGTTTAACATAATGAAGTAGAATGTTTTCTTGGGCATCATCATTGTGAAAATAAAATAATTTATATAATGCAATAAATACACTAATATACTAAAAGATATGATTGCATCAGAATTTGTCTACAATTTCAAAATAGAACATTTTAAAACACTTATTTAATCATAAAATTTGCACAAAACTTATTTAAATTCTATTCAGGCAAAAATTTGCGTTTGTAGCTCTTGCATTTGTGTACTTGTTGAGGACAATCTTGTTTGATGCGCCAGCAGTAGTCTGCTCATCACTAACAACTCCAAGATTTTCGGGAAACTTATCAAGGTGACTGTTAAGGAAGTTAATCTTTTTTTTTTTTTTTTTTTTTTTTTTTGTAGCAGAAACAGAGAGAGTCAGAGAGGGGGACGGGCAGACAGGAAGGGACAGAGAGATGAAAAACATCAATTCTTCATTATGGTTCCTTAGTTGTTCATTGATTGATTTCTCATATGTGCCTTGACCGGGGGGCTACAGCAGACCGAGTCATCCCTTGCTCGAGCCAGCAACCTTGGGCTCAAGCTGGTGAGCCTTGCTCAAACCAGATGAGCCCGCGTTCAAGCTGGCGACCTCAGGATCTCAAACCTGGGTCCTCCACATCCCAGTCCCCTGCTCTATTCACTGCGCCACTGCCTGGTCAGGCTAGGGAAGTGAATCTTAACACTCATGTTACATCCAATGTCGCAGAAAGCCAGCAGCATCCTTTGAACCAGAAGTTTATAGTTTTCTGTTTTTTGTTGCCAAGGAAGTTCTTTGTAACTGCCACAAAAGACTGCCATGCTGCTTTCTCCTCCTTATTCATCTTCCTGGCAAATTCTTCATCACATATGAGGGTTTGAATTTGAGGTCCATCGAATACACCTGCTTTTATCTTCTCAAAAGACAGGCAGGAAAAGCAGAAATAATATGTTGAAAGCATTCACTGTCTCTATTCAAACCCTGAACAAACTGCTTCATTAAGCCAAGTTTGATGTGAAGTGGGGGAAAAATGATTCTGTCTTGATTCACTACAGGTTCATTCACAATATTTTGCATCCCTACATCCAGAGCTTCACGTTTCAGCCACTCCTTCTGTGTCCAGTGTTTCTCCCGAGCTCGGCTGTCCCACAAACACAGAAAATAAGGATACTTCGTGAAAACTCTCTGTTGTCCTAGCAGGAAATTTACCATTTTAAGATCCACACAAATGATCCAGTTATGCTCCTCATACTTTAGAAAGTCGAGGACAGTAGCCTGACCAGGTGGTGGCGCAATGGATAGAGCGTCGGACTGGGATGCAGAAGGACCCAGGTTCGAGACCCCGAGGTCGCCAGCTTGAGCGCGGGCTCATCTGGCTTGAGCAAAGAACTCACCAGCTTAGACCCAAGGTCGCTGGCTCCAGCAGGGGGTTACTCGGTCTGCTGAAGGCCCGCGGTCAAGGCACATGTGAGAAAGCAATCAATGAACAACTAAGAAGTCGCAACGCGCAACGAGAAACTGATGATTGATGCTTCTCATCTCTCTCCATTCCTGTCTGTCTGTCCCTGTCTATCTCTGCCTCTGTAAAAAAAAAAAAAAAAAAAAGAAAGAAAGTCGAGGACAGTTTTTATGTCATTATAATCTTCTCGCAGATGAGTTGAATAACCAATTGGTACCGCTGCATAAACATTATTGTTGTGTAGGAGAACACATTTCAGACTCCGTTTAGAGCTGTCAAGAAATAGCTGCCATTCTGTTGGACTGTAAGTGGTAACACCTAGCTGGCTGAGAAGACTACTGATATCATGACAGTAAACAAAGTATTTGTCTTCGGAAAAAAAGTCCACAAAAACTTGTTAACGCTTCCTGAAATGGGATACTTTAGTTGACTGGTGAAGTACATTCTTTTCTTGAAGCCTGGAGGCTAATAACTCAACTGCTTTCTTTGATAGGCCCAAATCTCTTACTAAGTCATTCAATTCGGGTTGGCTAAACTGCTGAGGGGTTAATGACTGCTTGGCATCAGAAGAAGACCCTTCAGATTCTACAACCATCTCCTCATGCATCTTATCAAAATACACTTGATCATCATGTTCACTTTCTTCATCCTTAGAAGAAATAAAACCATTGAAAACTGGAACCAGGAGTGTCTCAGAGTGTGAGATAGGTCATATTGCTGAAGAAATATTAGGAAATGCGATCATATGTTGTTTTTTCTTGCCGATGCCCTTTGTATGGATCAGACAGAAATAACAGTCTCTGCTGTGGTCCTTAGGTTCACGCCAAACCATGGGAATACCAAAAGGCATTATGGTATTTGCGTTTTCCTTTGTCCAGTCACAAAGCATTTCCTCACAATTATGACACACAATATGAGAAGCCCAATTCTTGTCTTGATCGCCAAGGGGAACTTGAAAATAAGCAATATATGCATGTGTCACAAATGATGAAATATTGCGCCTTTGATGTTGAAGTGTGTAACAGCCACATATATAACAGAAGGTGTCAGGACTATTCTTACATTTACGCCTACTCGAAGAAGCCATGATTCAATCTTAAAACAAAATAAGAGAGTGTTTCTATCAGATAATAATTTTTTACATTTATAAACAACTACAATTATGTAAAAGTGATGTTTGTAAAACATTAATTGCCTTGTGGTTATGTTCAACCCAAGAGTCGTTGCCCTTTAACTCCAATTTAAAAACCAATGCATGCTGCCTGACCAGGCGGTGGCGCAGTGGATAGAGCGTCGGACTGGGATGTGGAAGGACCCAGGTTTGAGACCCTGGGTTTGCCAGCTTGAGCATGGGCTCATCTGGCTTGAGCAAAAAGCTCACTAGCATAGACCCAAGGTCATTGGCTCGAGCGGGGGTTTACTCAGTCTGCCGAAGGCCTGTGGTCATGGCACATATGAGAAAGCAATCAATGAACAACTACGGTGTTGCAACGAAAAACTGATGATTGATGCTTCTTATCTCTGTTCCTGTCTGTCTGTCCCTATCTATCCCTCTATCTGACTCTCTCTCTGTCCCTGTAAAAAAAAAATAAAAAAATAAAAACATAATTAAAAACCAATGCATGCCATTAACTGTAACAAAAAAAATTAAAATTGCATAAAAACTAGAGCATGCACCAAAAAACAGATTTCAGATTTAGAATCAGCGATGCAGAAATATATAGAAACAGTTCTAAACCCTCGTGCAACAGAAAATGAAAAAAAAATTGTTCCCCAGTGTAATTGTAAGAAAAAAGTACTCACTTAATAAAACTAAATATTAAATAAAACTACTAATTTGGAGTGATATATTCAGGTGTGTTTATCATTTTCTAATTAAAAACCATCTGATTTATGCAACTATTTAATAAAAATGCATTATTAATAGACATGGTTTGAGATTAGATTTCCACTTTAAAACTCAAATTTCAGGAGAATACTTTTTTTTTTGTGTGTGTATGTGTATTTTTCTGAAGCTGGAAACGGGGAGAGACAGTCAGACAGACTCCCGCATGTGCCCGACCGGGATCCACCCAGCACGCCCACCAGGGGCGACGCTCTGCCCACCAGGGGGCGATGCTTTGCCCCTCTGGGGTGTTGCTCTGCTGCTACCAGAGCCACTCCAGTGCCTGGGGCAGAGGCCAAGGAACCATCCCCAGCGCCTGGGCCATCTTTGCTCCAATGGAGCCTTGGCTGCGGGAGGGGAAGAGAGAGACAGTGAGGAAGGGGGGGGGTGGAGAAGCAAATGGGCGCTTCTCCTATGTGCCCTGGCTGGGAATCGAACCTGGGTCCCCCCGCACGCCAGGCCAACGCTCTACCGCTGAGCCAACCGGCCAGGGCCAAGAGAATACTTTTTTTTATAAATAAATTTTTATTAATGTTAATGGGTGACATCAATAAATCAGGGTACATATATTCAAAGAAAACATGTCCAGATTATCTTGTCATTCAATTATGTTGCATACCCATCACCCAAAGTCAGATTGTCCTCTGTCACCCTCTATCTAGTTTTCTTTGTGCCCCTCCCCCTCCCCTTTCCCTCTCCCTCCTTTCCTCCCGTGCCCCCCCTCCCCCCCACCCCCGGTAACCACCACACTCTTGTCCATGTCTCTTAGTCTCGTTTTTATGTCCCACCAATGTATGGAATCATGTAGTTCTTGGTTTTTTCTGATTTACTAATTTCACTCCGTATAATGCTATCAAGATCCCACCATTTTGTTGTAAATGATTCGATGTCATCATTTCTTATGGCTGAGTAGTATTTCATAGTGTATATGTGCCACATCTTCTTTATCCAGTCTTCTATTGAAGGGCTTTTTGGTTGTTTCCATGTCTTGGCCACTGTGAACAATGCTGCAATGAACATGGGGCTACATGTGTCTTTATGTATCAATGTTTCTGAGTTTTGGGGGTATATACCCAGTGGAGGAATTGCTAGGTCATAAGGTAGTTCTATTTTCAGTTTTTTGAGGAACCACCATACTTTCTTCCATAATGGTTGTACTACTTTACATTCCCACCAACAGTGAATGAGGGTTCCTTTTTCTCAGGAGAATACTTGTAAATAAAATAAGTGTTTTTGGAAATTATTAAATAGATAATAAATTAATAAAATGTGAATTGTTCTTACCTGTCTATGATTGAATATTCACTGAGAAAGAAATAATCATGAGTCTACAATGTCGTATGTGCCGTGTCATGTTTCAGTAAGAAGTACACAAAGCCATTTGTGTGCTCAGTATATCGCGTGCTCTCTCAAGGTCTCCCATGCAGAGCACATACGTCTCATAATCGCGTCTCGCTGCACTGTACTGATCCTTGACGAATCGTCATGTCAAATACAAATACGTCACATCACATGCAATGGATCGACTCTGCATCGATAGAAAACGGACATTTACAGATTAGTCTTCCAATATGAAAAAGGAGGACATGTAGGAGGACACTTTTCTAGGGAGGACGGAACTTACAAAAGAAGGACTGTCCTCCCTAAAGGAGGACGATTGGTCACCTTCATATACACATACATATACACATATACTTGGGCACACACATGAACATGTATATAAACATATATATATTCATATTTTAGAAACCATGAGTGCACAACAGTTTCTCTAATTCCCATCCACCTTTACAGGATACTTTCTTGGCTTCCCCCATTCCATACTTACACGTCTCTTCTTCCACTTTGAGAACCTTGGCTCCCAATAATGCAACACATTTACTCATTTGATCAATCTTAGATTACATCTAAAATACTTTCGGAATTGCTTTGCCCATATTACAATTAAAACTTTGTTAATGAGTTCAGGACTTGTTCACACTCTACTCTTTCCCTGCCATCCAAAGCTGAGGATATACTGTGTCTATAAGTTTGCTGGATTACTTTCTTTTTTAAAATATCTGATTCATTTAGAGTAAATTCTTGTGTATGGTGTGAAGAATGACTAATTTTTCTTTTCCAAATGGCTCTAATAGTAAAGAAAAAAAGACATCTAGAGGGTAATTCTCTGAAATGTTAATAATAATTGGTTGGAGTATAGGTGATTTAGTGTTTTGTATGTTTTCCTTGAAAAGTATAGCTGAGCTTTCCAGCCAGAGCCATTTTGCCTTTAGAAATCCTACTTCATCAGCACCTCCTTTGTGATATGTTTAACAGAATTAATTCATCCTCCTTGTCAGTATTTCTGTGCCTTATATGTACTTCTGTTGCTGTATTTTTCATACTGCTTTGCATTTATGTGTTTACAGCTATGTTTCCTCTACCAGCCTGTTGCTTCTTGAGGGTAGAACCATGTACTCCGTAAATATTTTCTTAACTGACCTGGTAGAGATAGAGAAAAAACATGCAGGGCTGTCTGGGGGTATCAGCCTGGTGGGACATGCTGAAAGAATTGGTGGTATACTAAATTATTGTGGTTCTCTGAGGAAAGAATTCCTGAAGTCTCTTCCTACCCTGTGAAAGTTCTTTTTTTAAAAAAATTAATTAATTAATTAATTTTTTTTTTTACAGAGACAGAGAGTCAGAGAGAGGGATAGACAGGGACAGACAGACAGGAACAGAGAGATGAGAAGCATCAATCATTAGTTTTTCGTTGCACATTGTGACACCTTAGTTGTTCATTGATTGCTTTCTCATATGTGCCTTGACCATGGGCCTAACAGCAGAACGAGTAACCTCTTGCTTGAGCCAGCAACCTTGGGTCCAAGCTGGTGAGCTTTGCTCAAACCAGATGAGCTCGCGCTTAAGCTGGCGATCTTGGGGTCTCGAACCTGGGTCCTCTGCATCCCAGTCCGACACTCCATCCACTGCGCCACCACCTGGTCAGGCCCTGTGAAAGTTCTTATGGGAGAAAGTATGGTCCTTGCTGAACCCAAAATTATTCTTATGAAATGTTTTCATCATATAAACAACAATAAAGGGAATTTAAGCAAGAAAACATAACCCACAATGTCAATATCAAAAGTCTTCAATGGTTTTCAATTTTCTCTGTTCCTGGAGTTATTACCCCTGAACTGTCTGTCAGCTTGCTTCTATAAATAAAATGCTTTTCTGTTTCCTGTGTTTTGATTTTACATACCCACCCTCTTGGTTTTAGGTTTTGTTTTTTTCATTTGTTTGTTTTTACAGAGACAGAAAGAGAGTCAGAGAGAGGGATAGAAAAGGACAGACAGACAGGAACAGGAACGGAGAGAGATAAGAAGCATCGATCATTAGTTTTTTTGTTGTGACACCTTAGTTGTTCATTGATTGCTTTCTCATATGTGTCTTGACCGTGGGGCTACAGCAGACCCAGTAACCCTTTGCTCAAGCCAGGGACCTTGGGTCCAAGCTGGTGAGCTTTGCTCAAACCAGATGAGCCCGCGCTCAAGCTAGCAACCTCGGGTTCTCGAACCTGGGTCCTCTGCATTCCAGTCCGACACTCTATCTGCTGCACCACCACGCCACTGCCTGGTCAGACTGGTTTTAGGTTTTTAAACACCTTGTGGAAAGGGATCACTCATACGTTTTTGTATCATCTCTACTACTAAAATTAAGCTCAAAGTAAGCATTCAGATACTTGACTGGTATTCTTCAAGCTACCAAGGTATTTTCAAGGCCTATTATATTTCAGATATTATATTAGGCTCCCAGTATACAAAATTGAGTAAAGTGTGGTCTCTGCCTTTATGAAAAGTTGTAATCTAGCAGAGCCATAGCTAAAGTACTATGTATTTGATATGGAGAAGCTATTTATAAAGAATGATGTGAGTTGCCTAGGAAATACATTACTATCCATATACAGTTACTGAATAGAACTAAAGTTTAGGAATGCTTTTTATTATAATTACTATTTTTATTTAGCATTTATTTATGCAATACATGTTATTGACTACCTACTATGTGACAGCCACTCTTCTAGCTTCTGGGAAAAACAATATTAAAGCCAACAAGGTCTCTTTCACATGAAACTTGCATTCTAGTGAGGAGAAACACAAACAAGAAAACAAATGTATTGTTCATTGCAGCATTGTTCACAGTGGCCAGGACATGGAAACAACCAAAAAGCCCGTCAATAGACGACTGGATAAAGAAGATGTGGCACATATACACTATGGAATACTACTCAGCCATAAGAAATGATGACATCGGATCATTTACAGCAAAATGGTGGGATCTTGATAACATTATACGAAGTGAAATAAGTAAATCAGAAAAAACCAGGAACTGCATTATTCCATACGTAGGTGGGACATAAAAGTGAAACTAAGAGACATTGATAAGAGTGTGGTGGTTACGGGGGGGAGGGGGGAAAGGGAGAGGGAAAGGGGGAGGGGGAGGGGCACAATGAAAACTAGATAGAAGGTGACAGAGGACAATCTGACTTTGGGTGATGGGTATGCAACATAATTGAAAGACAAGATAACCTGGACTTGTTGATCTTTGAATATATGTAACCTGATTTATTGATGTCGCCCCATTAAAAAAATAAAATTATAATTAAAAAAAAACCAAACGTATAAGCAAACTATTATCAATGTGTGAGAATTGCTTTAATGAAATTAATGTGAAAAAGTTTGATTGAGGGCTACTCCTTAGATGGGTAATGATATAATATCTCTCTGAGAAAGTGACATCCAAACTGATAGCTGAATGACAAGAAGGATCTAGTCATGCAAAGATCTGGGAGAAAGTGTTTTCGGTATAGAGAATAACAAATGCAGAAGGCTTGAGGCCAAGGCAAGCTTGGTGTGTTTAAGGAACAGCAAATAGGTATATGCAGTTGGAACTGAACTAAACTACTAATAAAGGAACAGGAAAAGTAGGCAGATGCCAGGTAATATCTTATAGGTCAGGGTAAGAAAGATTTTATTCTAAATGCAATGGAAAATATTGAAGAATTTTGAGCAGGGAGATGACGTGTGATCTACATTTAAAAAAAGTTCTTTTGTAGAAAATGTGAGTGCTTAAAAGATGGTTGTGCTAGTCCATGAAAAAGATGATGGTGATTTATCTAAGTGATAACAGCAGGTGGTAACAGTGGAGACAGGAAGAAGTGGGAGGATTTACAATGTATATTGCAGGTAGCATTGACAAGACTTGGATGAGATGTGTGTGGTAAAGGAAAGTGTAGATTCAATGTCGTATAGAATTTTGGTGTAAGCAACTAGTTAGAAGGCAGTGCAGTTTACCAAAATGATGAAGAATATTTTGGAGATGGAATTGGAAATCAAAGTTGTATTGTGATAATGTTAAATTTTGAGATGCCTGTTAGAGTTCCAAGTGGAGATGTCAACTAGGCAATAGGATATGTGATTCTAGAATTCAGAGAGGAGGTAGGTATAGATATGTGGGAGTCATGAGCTCTTAGATATATTTAAAGCAATGAGATAACATAGGGAGCAAGGATTGATGGAGAAAAGACGAGGTTTCTGTACTGATTCTGGGGAGTACCAACAATCTGAGGTTGATCAGAGGAGCACAAGCCAGCAGAGAAGACTTTAAATGAATGACCAGTGAGATAGGGTAAAGATCAGCAGTGTGAGGTATAACAAAAACCAAAAGAAGAAAATGTTTCAAGAAGCTGTTATGAATACTGCTGAGAGATGTAGGAAGATGAGGAAAGGGATCATTGGAAGTCATTAGTGACCTTGACTAGAGTTGTTTAAATGAAATTGTGCCAATGGAAACCCAGTGGGAATGGATTGAGACAATAGCAGATGAGAAAGTGGAGATAGAGCTCATAGACAACTGATTCAGGAAGCTTTGTTATGAATGAGAATAAGAAAGTGGGACAATGGGTGAAGGGGATATGGGGTCAAAGAAGTTCTTTATACATTAAAATTTTTTTATTGATTGATTTTTAGAGAGAGAAACATCGATTTGTGTTCCATTTATTTATGCATCCATTGGTTTATTCTTGTATGTGCCCTGACCAGGGATCAAACCTGAAACCTTGATATATTGGGATGACACTCTAACCAACTAAGCTACCCAGCCAAGGCCAAAGAAGTTTTTTTTTTAAATGGATGATATTAAGGCACATTTATCTACTTATAAGTGTGTCAATAAACAAGGACATTAATGATATAGCAGAAAGAAAAGATAAATGAGTGAGTCCTTGAAAAGGTAAAAAAGAATGGGATCTAGAACACTCTTGGAAGTATTGGCTTTTTATAAGAATAGGAACAGCCCTTCCAGTGTAGCAGAGGAGAATGTGAGTACAGGCATGGGACAGTGGGCACATTGGTGGTGGAAAGAAGAGGTAATGACTGTCAGGTGTTTTCTTTCTTTTACCACAGCGGGTTGAGTTCATCAAAACAAAATCTATGCCTAACATTAGGTATAAAGTGCATAAAGGAAGTAAGTTATGTAGTCTCTAAAATAGAATCTTACCTAAGATACTCTTTTGTTTCTATTGTGGCTTAACAAACTACTTCCAAACTTAGTTGCTTAAAACAACAATTTAACCTGACCCGTGATAGATAACACAGTGGATAAAACATCAAACTGGAATGCTGAAGTCGCCAGTTCAAAACTCAGGGCTTGCCCAGTCAAGGCACATACAAGAAGCAACTCCTTGGAGTTGATGCTTCCCTCTATTTCCCCTCCTTTTCTCTCTCATCTCTCTCTAAAATCAATAAATAAAATCTTTAAAATATAAGTAAAACAACAACTTATTATTTTCACCATTCTGTGGATTGCCTGATTCTTCTGCTTCAAATGGTATTGGCTGAGGTGCCAAGAATAATGGAATGTCCAAAATGGTGAGTCCCATCAGGGACTCACCCTGATGGCTGGCAGATGGCACTGGCTGCTCGCTGGAAACTCAACTGGGCCATCAGCCAGGGGCTTTGCCTTTCCTCCATGTGGGTCTTTCCACACAGATGCTCAGGCTTCCCCACAGCATGGGGATCTCAAGGGAGAACTTCTTCCATATTGGACGAAAGCTGAGATGTTTGGAGGGGATTCAGTATTAGGATAGTTACACATTTTTTGGGACCAAATTTTACAATTTACCCATACAGTCTCTGGGAAACCATATCCGTATTTTGTCTTGCTAATTAAAACTGTATGATAAGAATTCTTAACATTAACAACAACAGCTCTGATTTCTCTTAGACCTAGAAAATAAGCAGAGCTTCATTTCTCCTTTGGTGACTTGAATTTCTTTTTTCCAGGTAGAAAACTGCCACCCTGTTACCAAGACTGCTCTTATTTTTCTGTGCATGTGGAAGATTTACCCTGAGTGCAAAAATTTAAAGTCCCATTCCCTCCTCCTCCATATTAGTTATAACATTTTGTGATGCACTGTCAAATACAAAAAAAAAAAAAAAGCATTGAAAGAATGATTGCACACAGGGGAAATGAAGAGCTCTTACTTCTGACTCCATGGATATAAACACAGTCAATGTGAAATTATACTCAAAGGTTTGTGTTCCTGAGAGAATGGAGAAAAGAGAACCTGAAAAGTGCTGTGTTCATGAGTAAAAAACTGGAGCCAGTAAAATAGGAAAGATACACATACAAATGAAGTACTGATAGATACAAAAAAAAAAAGGCACCTCCTGGGGAAAAGCCACATGGCCCATACTGATACACCTATCATTTTTTATTTCAAAAATGTTGAATTGTAAGCATTATAATTCCTTTTAAGGGACTTCTGTTTCCCCCTGGACTTACATCACAAAATTGCAAAGTAAAATAAACCTGAGCCTGGATATAAAGTTCCACTGGAAAATATCATTTTGGTGAGGAAGTAGTTTTAGGGGAACCAGCCCATGCAATACTGTAAACATTGTACCATATTTGTATCATATGTCTGCTAGAAATTATAGTTCCTATTTGGAAAACTTTATATTTTCCATGGCTTCCATATATATATATATATTAGATTTACTTTATTCATTTCCAGAGAGACAGGAGAGAGAGAGAGAGAGAGTGAGAGAGAGAGAAAGGAGGAATGAGCAGGAAGCATCAACTCCCATATGTGCCCTGACCAGGCAAGCCCAGGGCCTCGAACCAGGGACCTCAGCCTTCCAGGTCAATGCTTTATCCACTGCGCCACCACAGGTCAGGCTGGCTTCTGTCTTTTATTGCACTTTCCCTACTGCCACTCACAACCTCCATTTCTAGACTATGGAAATTTCCTTTATATTTGTGGTTCTCAATGATTCCTATAATGATGAGAATCATCCATATTTTCACTATTTAATACAGTAGTCTCTAGTCATATATGGTAAGTGAGCACATGAAATGTGGCTGGTGCAAATGAAAAACAAGATTTTAAACTTTATTTCATTTTAGGCCCTGGCTGAGTAGCTCAGCTATTTAGAGCACTGTCCCAATATGTCAAGGTTGCCGGTTTGTTTCTCCATAAGGGCACATACAAAACTCAACCAATAAATGCATAAGTGGGTAGAACAGCAAATCTCTCTCTCTCTCCCCCTTTCCTCTTTCTAAAATAATCAATCAATAAAAAAGTTTATATCTTATTTAGTTTTAATTGCTTACAATTAAAATGTAAATAGCCACATATGAATAGCAGTTACCATACTGGACAGTGCAGCCTAGTGTCTCATTTGTAGCTCACATAAGTCTGCTTACCTCCTTTTATCTAGAATTTTAAAATGCTAGCTTCAAAATCCTAATTCACTGATGGGCATTGCCCTATCATACAGTACTTATTTGTAGTAATTTGATTAATGTCTATATCCCTAATTGGATCATGACTCCTTAGGACCAAGGGCTGTGTTTGTATTTTTCTCACTTTTATATTATGCCCAGCACCTAGTTTAGTATCTGAAACATAATAGGTACTAAATTAATATATAAGTACATGAATGAATTTAAAAGTGTCCTTAGCCTGACCAGGCGGTGGCACAGTGGATAGAGAGTCAGACTGGGATGCAGAGGACCCAGGTTTGAGACCCCGAGGTCGCCAGCTTGAGCGCGGGTTCATCTGGTTTGAGCAAAAGCCCACCAGCTTGAACCCAAGGTTGCTGGCTCCAGCAAAGGGTTACTCGGTCTGCTGAAGGCTCGCGGTCAAGGCACATACGAGAAAGCAATCAATGAACAACTAAGGTGTTGCAATGCGCAATGAAAAACTGATTGATGCTTCTTATCTCTCCATTCTTGTCTGTCTATCCCTCTCTCTGACTCGCTCTCTGTCTCTGTAAAAAAGAGAGAGAAAAAAATAAGTGTCCTTATACTTTTGGTATAAATGCAGACTTCACTATCTTCTCTCTCTCTTTCTGGTGTATGTATGTGAGAGCGAGAGAAAAATCTAAAGACATGGAGAGGGAACCCTGGCTGAGTAGCTCAGTGGGTTAGTGTCATTGTAATATGCCAAGGTTGCAGGTTTTTTTTTTAACATTTTTGGTTGATTTTTAAAACGATTATTATTTTATTTATTGATTTGAGAAAGGAGAGAGAGAGAGAAGAGAAGAGAAGAGAGGAGCAACTCAGCAGTTGCTTCTGGTATGTGCCTTGATCTGGTTTCAAACTGGTGACCTCAACATTCCAGGTTGATGCTTGATCCACTGCACCTCCAGAGGTCAGGCCAAGGTTGCAGGTTTGATCCCTGGCCAGGACACATACATAATCAGCCAATGAATGAATCAATAAGTGGAACAACAAATTGATGTTTCTTTCTCTCTCTCTCTCAAATTAATAAATAAATTTTTTAAAAATTTAAATAAGGATGTGGAGAGGAAATCAAGACCAGGCTATTAAAGAGAAATCAAATTGGCTGCAGAATACTTTGGAATCAGAGCATAAGACTTCTTAAACATTTACTATATGCTAGACAGTATCTTAAGTACTTTAGGTAAATATCTCATGTACTCCTTACAAGATGACCCTATGGAATAAGTACTATTATTATTATCATTTTAAGGATGGTGTGGAGGACAAGAGGAGCAACTTACCCAAGATTGTACAGCTAGTACCTAGTAGAGCAAGCATTAAATCCACGCAACACAGCTTCAGAGCCTACCTTCTCAAACACACTGCTGTGTTGCTTTTTTGTTTGATTGTGTCCATATGATGACAGAGACCTAGGGACCTCAAATGTCTGCATTAGGCTTTTGTCTAAATTTAAGTTTCAGTAAGCCAGTGTACCCTGGATATTTAGACCTTTTTCCAATGGTGCAGCTATGGGAGGTGGGAGAAGTGGGACCCGATAATAGACTATAAAAATTGACACAGGGTTCCTTTCCCCCAAAAGTCACACAAATATTTTTACCTCTAGGATTTAAAAAACATTTTTTTAAAAATTGATTTTAGAGAGAGAACAGAAAGGAAAGGGAGAAAGGAAAAATAAATAGAGAAACATCAATTTGTTGTTCCACTTATCCATGCATTCACTAGTTGATTCTTGTCTGTGGATCGAACACCAACCATGGTGCAACCTTGGCGCATCTGGACAATGCTCCAACCAACTGAGCTACCTTGCCAGTGCTAGGAATTAGTTTTCTTTTTCTTTTTGCTTTTTACATAATAAGGGGAAATAAAACCTTTTCTTTAATAAACAAAATACAAAATAATCAACCCCCCCTTCTCCAAATCTCTGGTGTATTAAAAAAAATGAATGAAAACGAAGAGTTACTATAGTCACTGTGAATTAGCTAGTTTTTATAGCTTTCCCTCTCCGCTCCCCTCATCTTGTGTCACATGTTTAAAGCTCCATCAATATTCCATAGTTGATATTCCTGTTTAGTTGCTTCTCTGATTATTTTTATGTAAGGATATCCTATTTTTCTGTGTTAGTTACACTCTGCTTGCCTACCCCCCATCCCATCCATAACCCCATATTCATTCTCCACCCTTTCTGCTCTGAACCTAAAGCACTGACCAATATGGGTTACATCACCAGAGTCCCCTCACCTTCTGACCTCTAATAGGTTCAACGGAAGCTTGGCACAAGGTTGGAAGGAAGAGCTGGAAGAAAGAGAGATTGGTGTATTTCTTCTCCCTTTCCCCCTACTTTGGTGCCCGGTTCTCGCAGTAGCTGCCTGACAGCCTACACGGCCCAGCACTCACTGGGATCTATAACACTGTCTTTGCCGTGTCCTTCCATGTCGAGGGACTGAAGGTATGACAAACTCTTGTTAGTCCCTGGGTGCCTCTACATACCTGTTGTAGCCTTGAACTCTGTCCACATCTTTGTAAATAGTCCCTTTAATAAATTATTCAGTAAATTGTTTTAGGTAGGCCCCTGCCTTGATATATTTCCCCTCTAGCAGTTTCTTAAAGCAATTTCTTAATGGCAAGGAAGACGCCTAGACCTCCAAATAGGTATAAAATTAAATAGGCCTCAGGTAAATTGTCCCACAAATTGGATCGGGAGATTTTATCACTCTGTTTCTAACACTATTCAGGGGAAAGAGACTCTGAATGTGACAGACACGTGTCCCTATTATGTGTATGAGATAGTTCACCAGGCTCTTTTTACAGCCTGAATGAAATGACCTCAAGGTTATTCATTCCCTTTGACTTAAGCTCTGATCATTAAGCAATCTTGTGATTACTTAATTGGTTTCCTAGGTAACTTGATCCAAAGAAAGGGATACTTTGGAGGGTGGACACCAACATTCCAGACCTTGAGAAAGTACAGACTTCTCTTCTATTAATTGAATTGGTATTTTTTTAAAAAGAAAAGAAAAAGAGTACAGTTTCCCATCTTTCCCCTTTCACATGCATACTACCTTTTTTTCCCTTTCTGGCTTGCATTTCTAATACGTACTGTTTTTTTGTACTGTGCAAATATTTCAGTTTTATTAAATTTTACTGGACATACCTGACCAGGCAGTGGCACAATGGATAGAGCATCGAATTAGGATGAGGAAGGACCCAGGTTCAAGACCCCAAGGTTGCCAGCTTGAGCACGGGCTCATCTGGTTTGCGCAAAAAAGCTCACCAGCTTGGACCCAAGATCACTGGCTCAAGCAAGGGGTTACTCAGTTTGCTGAAGGCCCAAGGTCAAGGCATATATGAGAAAGCAATCAATGAACAACTAAGGTGTCGCAACGAAAAACTGATGATTGATGCTTCTCATCTCTCTCAGTTTCTATCTGTCCCTATCTATCCGCCCCCCCCCCCCCCGTTCCTGTAAAAAAAAAAATTTTTTTTTTACTGGACAGTTATTTAAATAATGTATTATACCAGATATTGATCAAAATCTTACCATTTGTATTTTTATGCACATTACTATTTATTTTATAGAACTAACAACCCCCTTTTTTATTTATATATTTCTTATGACTTTTTTTTTTTTTTTAATTAAACAATTATTTTTTTTTTCTTTTTGTAATTTTTTATTTATTCATTTTAGAGAGGAGAGGGAGAGACAGAGAGAGAGAGAGAGAGAGAGAGAGAGAGAGAGAAGGGGGGAGGAGCTGGAAGCATCAACTCCCATATGTGCCTTGACCAGGCAAGCCCAGGGTTTCGAACCGGCGACCTCAGCATTTCCAGGTCGACGCTTTATCCACTGCGCCACCACAGGTCAGGCAATGACTTCTTTTTTCATATGGTTTCAGGCCTGTGTTCATATGGAGATTCCTGTTACCCTATAAATTTATCTGTATTTCTACTCTGATATTGTTTCCATTCTCTGTCTTCCTTCCTGTTATAATAGAAGAATCACTTTTCCTGCCAAAGAGCAGCCCCTCTCTCTGTGCTCTTGTGCCCCTTCTCTCTTGTCTTTTGAAGGGCTTCACTCTTCATTTATCCCCTTTATCCCATAATACTTTCTTCCTCCTCATCAGAACATTCCCATTAGTAAACAAGCAGGCTCTAGCATCTCCAGTTTGGGTAAAAACTTTCCCTTGACTTCACATCCAACTCTGACTAGTATTTCATTTCTCTACTTGTCAGCACAGCAAAACTTTTTGGAAAGGTTGTTTATACTGGCTGTCACCACTTCCTTACCTTACATTGACTCCATTCTGAATTCCTTCCAGGAAGCCATCACTCCACTGAAACAGCTTCAGTCAAGATCATCAGTGACCTACACATTGCTGAATTCTATAGTTCTTTCTCATCTTAGCCACTTAGAAACATTGGACACAGTTGACCAGTCTCTTTTTAAAGTGCTTTCTTCTCCCTATGTGTATTTATGAACCAATGTTATCCCATTAAATTTAATTTCTAAATAAGTAAAATGCTTTCTTCTCTTGTTTTCCATGATACCATTCTCTCAGCCTCCTTTCCTGACTCCTCCTCCTCTGTTCAACCTTTAAATGTTGGGTGGCCCCAGGGTTAAGTTTTAGATTTGTACCATGCGTGTGTGGCTATTGAGCACTTGAAATGTGGCTAGTCTAAAATGAGATATGCTGTAAATGTAAAATACACTCTGCATTTCAAAGACAGTATAAAAAAAGAATATAAAATATCTCATTGATAATTTTGTATAATTACATATTGAAATAATATGTTAGGTATATTGGGGTTTTTTATTTTATTCCATCTGTTGCTTTTTATCTTTTTGATATGGCTACTAGAAAATTCAAAATTATACATGTGGATCACATATATTTCTGTTGGACAGTGGCTCACACATATTTTTAGACAGTGCCATCTAGGTCCTGTTCCTTATCAACTTTCTTTTATCATCTTCTTATCTAGTTTCATAGCATTAAATACCATCTATATGTTGACTCCCAAATTTAGATCTCTAACTCTGACCTCTCCTTTGAAGTCTCGACTTACATATCCAGCTGGTTCTTAAATTTCCATTTTAATGTCCAACAGGTATCTCAGTATTAACATGTCAGAAATGGAATTTCCTGTTTCCCCTAGCCTCATTATGTTACTTGTTACGTTTCCCACCTCAATTAGTGGTGTCATCATCTGTCCAGTTGCTCAAATCAAAAACTGAGTCATCCTTGATTGCTCTGCTTTCTTTACTTACTTGATCTAATCTTGGTTAGTTGGTTCCACCTTCAAGTTTTACTCTGAATTCCACCCATTTTTCTTTTTCTCCAGTGCCACCATCCCAGTAAGCCACTGTCACCTCTTACCCGGACTACTATAAGAGCTTCCTGGAGAGTGACGTCACAGAAATAGCGCCGTGAGCAGCGCGTCCAACAGATCTCCCAAAATTTCAACAAATTTATCAACTAAAAACAGAAAAATCTATTCTTGGAGCATCCGGGAGCTCCACACACTCTGAAGGCAAAAGGGCTGCTTTCACTTGGAACTGAGAGTCAGGAGGGAGCTGAGGGTGTGGAGGAAGCTAACTGCAGCATGGACGTTCGTTCAAGCCGAGGAGAGAGTGTGCTTGTGTGCTATCAACAAGACCACCCTCAGATGCCATTAAGAAAAAAGAAATCGAATATCATGGATACAAAAGATAAAGAAGTAACACAGATAGATGTGGAAAAATCTATGGAGAAAAAATTTAATATATTGGAAACCTTGGAGCTAAATGACAGAGAATTTAAAATATAAATCCTAAAAATACTCAGAGATATACAAGAAAACACAGAAAGGCAATTTAGGGAGCTCAGAAAACAACTCAACGATCACAAAGAATATATTACCAAGGAAATTGAAACTATAAAAACAAATCAAACAGAAATGAAAAACTCAATTCACAAGCTGAAAAACGAGGCAACAAGCTTAGCTAATAGAACAGGCCAGATAGAAGGTAGGATTAGTGAAATAGAAGACAAGCAACTTGAAGCACAACAGAGAGAAGAAGAAAGAGACTCAAAAATAAAAAAAACCCGAGAAAGCCCTACAGGAATTGTCTGACTCCATCAAAAAGAATAACATAAGAATAATAGGTATATCAGAGGGAGAAGAGAGAGAAAATAGAATTGAGAATATATTCAAACAAATAATAGACGAGAACTTCCCAAGCCTGTGGAAAGAACTAAAGCCTCAAATTCAAGAAGCAAACAGAACACCGAGTTTTCTTAACCACAACAAACCTACTCCAAGGCACATCATAATGAAGATGGCACAAACCAACAACAAAGAAAAAATTCTCAAGGCAGCCAGGGAAAAGAAGAATACAACATATAAAGGAAGGCCTATTAGATTATCATCAGATTTCTCAGCAGAAACTCTACAAACTAGAAGAGAGTGGACCCCAATATTTAAAGCCTTAAAAGAGAGGAACTTTCAGCCAAGAATACTATACCCATCAAAGCTATCCTTCAAGTACGAAGGAGATATAAAAACATTCACAAATACAGAAAAGATGAGGGAATTTATCATCAGAAAGCCCCTACTCCAGGAAATACTAAAGGGGGTTTTCCAACCAGATTCAAAGAACAAAACAAAACCAAACCACAAGTAACAGCTCCACCAAGAACACAATAAAACCAAATTTATACTGTGACAACAAAAGAAAAAAAAAGGGGGGGAGGCCCTGGCCGGTTGGCTCAGCGGTAGAGCATCGGCCTGGCATGCAGGGGACCTGGGTACGATTCCCGGCCAGGGCACATAGGAGAAGCGCCCATTTGCTTCTCCACCCCCCCTCCTTCCTCTCTGTCTCTCTCTTCCCCTCCCACAGCCAAGGCTCCATTGGAGCAAAGATGGCCCAGGCGCTGGGGATGGCTCCTTGGCCTCTGCCCCAGGCGCTAGAGTGGCTCTGGTTGCGGCAGAGCGACGCCCCAGAGGGGCAGAGCATCGCCCCTGGTGGGCGTGCCGGGTGGATCCCGGTCGGGCGCATGCGGGAGTCTGTCTGACTGTCTCTCCCCGTTTTCAGCTTCAGAAAAATACAGAAAAAATGGGGGGGGGGAGAGGATGGAGATTAACAGTAGCAAAGAATGATGAAGCGCAGAAACACTCATAAGATAGGGTACTATAATAAATATTGTAGGTACCCTTTTCATTACTTAATGGTTACCACCCTTGAAAAAACCACCACAGAAACACATGACTTAAAAAAGGTAGCAACAGAGGAAAGAAGTATGGAATACAAACAAACAAAAACAAATGATAGAAAAACAAAAGAGAAGAATCAAACAAGATATAAAACTAACAGAAAGCAATTTATAAAATGGCAATAGGGAACCCACAAGTGTCAATAATTACACTAAATGTAAATGGATTAAACTTACCAATAAGAAGACACAGAGTAGCAGAATGAATTAAAAAAGAAAATCCAACTATATGCTGCCTACAAGAAACACATCTAAGCAACAAGGATAAAAACAAATTCAAAGTGAAAGGCTGGAAAACAATACTCCAAGCAAATAACATAAAAAAAAGCAGGTGTAGCAATACTCATATCTAATAATGCTGCCTACAAGACAGAAAAAGTACTCAGAGACAAAAATGGTCATTTCATAATGATTAAGGGGACACTGAATCAAGAAGACATAACAATCCTTAATATATATGCACCAAACCAAGGAGCACCAAAATATATAAGACAGCTACTTATTGACCTAAAAACAAAAACTGACAAAAATACAATTATACTTGGAGACTTCAATACACCGCTGACGGCTCTAGATCGGTCATCCAAACAGAGAATCAATGAAGATATATTGGCCTTAAACGAAACACTAGAGCACCTGGATATGATAGACATCTACAGGACACTTCATCCCAAAGCGACAGAGTATACATTTTTTTCTAGTGTACATGGAACATTCTCAAGAATTGACCATATGTTGGGCCACAAAGACAACATCAGCAAATTCAGAAAAATTGAAATTGTACCAAGCATATTTTCTGATCATAAAGCTTTGAAACTAGAATTCAACTGCAAAAAGGAGGGAAAAAACACCACAAAAATGTGGAAACTAAACAACATGCTTTTAAAAATTGAATGGGTCAAAGAAGAAATAAGTGCAGAGATCAAAAGATATGTACAGGGACACTACTCTTTTATGGATTCTTGCTGTATTGGCCAAGAGTTTGCTTAAAGGCTTTTAATCACTGTAAAAAAAAATAGAAGACTGGATAAAGAAGATGGGGCACATATACACCATGGTATACTATTCAGCTAGAAGAAATGATGACATCAGATCACTTACAGCAGAATGGTGGAATCTGGATAACATTATGCGGAGTGAAATAAGTGAATCAGAAAAAAAACAAGAACTGCAGCATTCCATACATTGGTGGGACATAAAAATGAGACTAAGAGACATGGACAGGAGTGTGGTGGTTATGGGGGGTGGGGGGAGGGAAGGAGGGAGAGGGGGAGGGGAAGGGGTACAAAGAAAACTGGATAGAGGGTGACGGAGGACGATCTCTCTTTGGGTGATGGGTATGCAACAGAACTAAATGACAAGATAACCTGGAAATGTTTTCTTTGAATATATGTACCCTGATTTATTGATGTCACCCCATTAAAATAAAAATTTATTTATAAAAAAAAAAGATATATACAGGACCTGGCCGGTTGGCTCAGTGGTAGAGCGTTGGCCTGGCATGTAGAAGTCTGGGTTTGATTCCCAGCAAGGGCACACAGGAGAAGCGCCCATCTGCTTCTCCACCTCCCCCTCCTTCCTCTCTGTCTCTCTCTTCCCCTCCCGCAGCCGAGGCTCCACTGGAGCAAAGATGGCCCGGGTGCTGGGGATGGCTCCTTGGCCTCTGCCCCAGGCGCTAGAGTGGCTCTGGTCGCAACAGAGCGACGCCCCGGAGGGGCAGAGCATCGCCCCGTGGTGGGCAGAGCGTCGCCCCCTAGTGGGCATGCCGGGTGGATCCCGGTTGGGCGCATGTGGGAGTCTGTCTGACTGTCTCTCCCCGTTTCCGGCTTCAGAAAAATACAGGAAAAAAAAAAAGATATATACAGACAAATGAAAATGACAATACGACATATCAGAATCTCTGGGATGCAGCAAAAGCAGTAATAAGAGGAAAGTTCATATCACTTCAGGCCTATATGAACAAACAAGAGAGAGCCCAAGTAAAACCACTTAACTTCACACCTTAAGGAACTAGAAAAAGAACAAAGACAACCTAAAACAGCCAAAGAAAGGAGATAATAAAAATCAGAGCAGAAATAAATGAAATAGAGAACAGAAAAACTATAGAAAAAATTAATGAAACAAGGAGCTGGTTCTTTGAAAAGATCAACAAAATTGACAAACCCTTGGCAAGACTCACCAAGGAAAAAAGAGAAAGGACTCATATAAATAAAATCCAAAATGAAAGAGGAGAAATCACCACAGACATCATAGATATACAAAGAATTATTGTAGAATACTATGTAAAACTATATGCCACCAAATTCAACAATCTAGAAGAAATGGATAAATTCCTAGAACAATACAACCTTCCTAGACTGAGTCATGAAGAAGCAGAAAGCCTAAACAGACCAATTAGCAAGAAGGAAATAGAAAAAACTATTAAAAACCTCCCCAAAAATAAAAGTCCAGGCCCAGACGGTTATACTAGTGGATTCTATCAAACATTCAGAGAAGACTTGGTTCCTATTCTACTCAAAGTCTTCCAAAAAATTGAAGAAGAAGCAATACTTCCAAACACATTTTATGAGGCCAACATAACCCTCATACCGAAACCTGGCAAGGACAGCACAAAGAAAGAAAACTACAGACCAATATCTCTAATGAATACAGATGCTAAAATATTAAACAAAATACTGGCAAATCGAATACAACATATTAAAAAAATAATATATATGCCTGACCTGTGGTGGCGCAGTGGATAAAGCGTCAACCTGGAAACACTGAGGTTGCCAGTTCGAAACCCTGGGCTTGCCTGGTCAAGGCGCATATGGGAGTTGATGCTTCCTGCTCCTCCCCCCTTCTCTCTCTCTCTCTCCTCTCTATAATGAATAAATAAAATCTAAAAAAAAAAAAATTTATTTGAAAAAAAATAATACATCATGATCAAGTGGGATTCATCCCAGAATCTCAAGGATGGTTCAACATACGCAAAACGGTTAACGTAATACACCATATCAACAAAACAAAGAACAAAAACCACATGATCTTATCAATAGATGCAGAAAAGGCATTTGATAAAATACAACAAATCTTTATATTTAAGACACTCAACAAAATAGGTATAGAAGGAAAATATCTCAACATGATAAAGGCCATATATGATAAACCATCAGCTAACATCATATTAAATGGCATAAAACTGAGAACTTTCCACCTTAAATCAGGAACAAGACAGGGTTGTCCACTCTCTCCACTCTTATTTAACGTGGTGCTAGAAGTTCTGTCCAGAACAATCAGACAAGAGAAAGAAATAAAAGACATCCATATCGGAAAAGAAGAAGTGAAGGTATCACTTTTTGCAGATGATATGATCCTATACATCGAAAACCCGAAGGACTCCACAAAAAGATTACTAGAAACAATAAGCCAATACAGTAAGGTCGCAGGATACAAAATTAACATACAAAAGTCCATAGCCTTTCTATATGCCAACAGTGAAATACTAGAAAAGAACTCAAAAAAATAATCCCCTTCACGATTGCAACAACAACAACAAAAATACCTAGGAATAAACATAACAAAGAATGTAAAGGACCTATATAACAAAAACTACAAAGCATTGTTAAGAGAAATAAAAAAAGACACAATGAGATGGAAAAATATTCCTTGTTCTTGGATAGGAAGAATAAATATAATCAAAATGGCCATATTACCCAAAGCAATTTATAAATTTAATGCAATTCCCATCAAAATTCCTATGACATTTTTTAAAGAAATGGAACAAAAAATCATCAGATTTATATGGAACTATAAAAACCCCCGAATAGCCAAAGCAATCCTAAGGAAAAAGAATGAAGCTGGGGGCATTACAATACCTGACTTCACACTATATTATAGGGCCACGACAATCAAAACAGCATGGTATTGGCAGAAAAATAGACACTCAGACCAATGGAACAGAATAGAAAGCCCAGAAATAAAACCAAATATATATGGTCAAATAATTTTTGATAAAGGGGCCAACAACACACAATGGAGAAAAGAAAGCCTCTTCAATAAATGGTGCTGGGA
Organism: Saccopteryx bilineata; assembly: GCF_036850765.1. Classification (NCBI taxonomy): domain Eukaryota; kingdom Metazoa; phylum Chordata; class Mammalia; order Chiroptera; family Emballonuridae; genus Saccopteryx; species Saccopteryx bilineata. Next base: position 165,440,907 of record NC_089493.1, on the reverse strand, counting down.
AAACTGGAAAGCCACATGCAAAAGAATGAAACTCGACTACAGCTTGTCCCCGTGTACTAAAATTAATTCAAAATGGATCAAAGACCTAAATATAAGACCTGAGACATAGAAGAAGACATAGGTACTAAACTCATGGACCTGAGTTTTAAAGAAAATTTTATGAATTTGATTCCAAAGGCAAGAGAGGTGAAGGCAAAGATAAATGAATGGGACTACATCAGACTAAAAAGTTTTTGCTCAGCAAGAGAAACTGATATCAAAATAAACAGACAGCCAACTAAATGGGAAATGTTATTTTCAAACAACAGCTCAGATAAGGGCCTAATATCCAAAATTTACAAAGAACTCATAAAACTCAACAACAAACAATCCAATAAAAAAAATGGGAAGAGGACATGAACAGACACTTCTCCCAGGAAGAAATACAAATGGCCAACAGATATATGAAAAGATGCTCATCTTCATTAGTTATTAGAGAAATGCAAATCAAAACTACAATGAGATACCACTTCACAACCTGTTAGATTAGCTATTATCACAAGACAGGTAATAGCAAATGTTGGAGAGGCTGTGGAGAAAAAGGAACCCTCATACACTGTTGGTGGGACTGTAAAGTAGTACAACCATTATGGAAGGAAGTATGGTGGTTCCTCAAAAAATTGAAAATAGAACTACCTTATGACTCAGCAATCCCTCTACTGGGTATATACCCCAAAACCTCAGAAACATTGATACATAAAGACACATGTAGCCCCATGTTCATTGCAGCACTGTTCACAGTGGCCAAGACATGGAAACAACCGAAAAGCCCTTCAATAGAAGACTGGATAAAGAAGATGTGGCACATATACACTATGGAATACTACTCAGCCATAAGAAATGATGACATTGGATCATTTACAACAAAATGGTGGGATCTTGATAACATTATACGAAGTGAAATAAGCAAATCAGAAAAAAACAAGAACTACATGATTCCATACATTGGTGGGACATAAAAATGAGACTAAGAGACATGGACAAGAGTGTGGTGGTTACCAGGGGTGGGGGGAGGGAGGATGCTGGAAGGAAGGAGGAAGAGGGGAGGGGGAGGGGCACAAAGAAAACTAGATAGAGGGTGACAGAGGACAGTCTGACTCTGGGCGATGGGTATGCAACATAATTGAATGACAAGATAATCTGGACATGTTTTCTTTGAATATATGTACCCTGATTTATTGATGTCACCCCATTAACATTAATAAAAATTAAAAAAAAAAGACCTTTCTAAGTGTTCCCTTTGCTTCCACTCTTGCACCATTACAGTTTCTGCCCCATATCTTAGAGTGATCTTTTAAAAATATAAATCAGATCATACTGTTCTACTTAAATCCTTCGATGACTTCCCATTGTACTTGGAATACAACCCAAATATAACATAGCTTGCAAAGCCCAGCATAAATCTGATCTTTGCTTATGTTCCTAACCCCAGACCATGCAACTCTTTCCTCTTGTTATAACAGTCTCCAACCTCACTAGCCTTTCCCCCACTTTGACGCTCAGTTTGTTATGGCCTTGGGCCTTCTGTATGGAATTCTCCCCTCTGCCTCAAATGCTCTGCTCCCAGAGTTTTATGTGACTAACTCTTCTTCATCCTTCAGACTTCAGCTCTAATACTGCCTCCTTAGATAGACTCCTTGAAAGTGGCACTCTGTCCTGGTCACATTTTATCTAATCATATGCATGCTTTCTTTCTCTCTTCTTCCCCTTACTGAAATGTTTTATATATTTGTTTCTTTTTTTATGTCTGTCTCCCTTTAAGAGTCTAAGCTCTTCAAGAGCGGAACCATGTGTGTCTTCTCTGCATCTGCATTCTCAGCATCTGGTATAAAAAGCTTGGTCCAGAATAGGCACTCAACACAGTTTTGAGTGATAAACTGCAAAATGAATATTAATCAAATGGATTTTTTTTAAAAAAGAATGAATAAAACACTATGGAATAAATCATTTCATTTTTGGAATGAATATTATGGAATGTCTTAGAAATTTAAAGAGTTTGTATGCATTAGTCCTTAATAGATATTAATCCCTTAGTGTGATTGAATTTGTCAAGGTCAGCAAATTTGAGGCCCTTATATTTGCAGAGCATATGCTCTTTGCTCTCAGAATTGGGAGAGCTGAGACGACAGTGGGACACTGAGCCTGAGAGACAAGTGGGAGGGATGACATTAAAGGAAAAAGTGTTGGAGGTGAGGGGGAGGTCTGGGGAAGCCACTAGCTCAACTGGTAAGAGCTCCTGACTCTAATTTTGCCGACCTTTTAGCTTTAGCAAGAAGCATGGCTGTTATTTCTTTAGCATCTGGGTCAGTATACATAGTAAGTTTTCAAGAAATGCTTTTTTCTTGAAATAAGTAAATAATAAATAAGTAAATTTATAGATTTTAAAAATACCTCAGGAAAAGTCAAGTCCTAAAACTTCTGACCTTGGCTTGACCTGTGGTGGCGCAGTGGATAAAGCTTCGACCTGGAACGCTGAGGTCACTGGTTCAAAAAGCCCTGGGCTTGCCTGGTCAAGGCACATATGGGAGTTGATGCTTTCTGCTCCTCCCTTCTCTCCCTCTCTCTCTCTCTCTCTCTCTCTCTCTCCTCTCTAAAATGAATAAATAAAGTTAAAAAAAATTTCTGACCTTGGCTGATTTTGAAAGTATCTAGGAAGCCAATGAAAAAGAATGCACACAAACTAGAAATTATAAGGTAGAAACAAGGTTGAATTGGACACTCAAAGAGAGAGAAGGGAGAGGAGAGTGAGAAAAGAGGAGAGAGAGAAGAGAGAGAGGAGGATTTGAAAATAAGAAAATAATTTCTTCTTCTTGCCCTGCCTCACGCCCCCAGAGTTGAATCAACCTCAAAGTTCCTGTTGACCTCAGGAGAGGAGTCCAAATACACAAATCAGGAAAACAGAGGGAGGAAAATCTTTGAATGTTAAACAGCAGAACATCCAGCTTGAGGACATCTTATTTTTTTCCCAATCCAAATTAGATGTGCTATGACATGTAAAAGAAAACTAATGATGACGTGAATTCTGAGCGTATTATTTGATTGTGATACTACAGGACAAATATATCTGTTCAGATTGTATTTCTTCTCTGGTCTATTTTAGGGAGCTTCTGGATTGTATCTAAAAGTGATATCTGGAAAAGAGATAACAATTTGCACTCACATAGCACTTTTCATTCAAGAGTCTCAAAGCACTTTACAAAGAAATAGTATTATTATCCCAGATGGAACAATGCAGACAGAGGGGCTGCTACCCTTTTCAGCAAATTGAGGAGTGGAAGCCCTTGGACTCCTGACATAGCCCTAGGCTATAAATTATTGAATTAGGTTCTCTCTTGTTTGGGAACTGGGACAACCAGTGATGTGACTTTTTTTTTTTAATATAAAATAGAACATCAGGTTCCACTCTTAAATTTTTTAACATGTGTTCAAAACATATGAAAATGGGTAGTTTGAAAACTGATGTATTTGGGGTAAAGCATTGCTACTGAAACTAAGAAAAGTGGTTATTCTAGTTAGATAATAGCTAACATGTGCCAAGCATTATATTAAGTGGGCTATTTATATATAATTTTATTTAAGACTTGCAACAATTTTATGAGATAGGAACTATTATTGCTTTACCCATTTTATTCATTTGAGGAAACCAAGACACAGAGAAGTGAATTAATTAAGTCAAATGTCAGTTAAACAAGTGGCAGAACTGGAATTCAGAGGTAAGCAGTTTGAGTCCCTTGCCCACAATTTTTTTATTTTATTTTTTTTTATTTTTATTTTTTTTATTTAGAGAAAGACAGAAACATCAATTTGTTGTTCCACTAATTTATCTATTGATTGGTTGACTCCTGTATGTGCCCTGACCGGAGATCAAACCCACAACCTTGGCATACTGGGACAATGCTCCAACCAACTGAGCTACCTGGGCAGGGAGATTTTCCACACTCAGCCAGTTACTCTCTGCCAGGTATTGTGAAGAATTTTGCATGAATTATCTCACTGAATCCTCAGAAAACCCCTAAGAGGTAGAGTTATTACTATCCCAATTTTATTGGAGAAGGAAACTAAGGCTTCCAAATGTGCAGTGACTTGCCCAAGCCCACATTCCACCAGGGATGGAGCCAGGATTTTGAAATGTAGACAAACGAACACTAGGCAAAAAAATCAGGGTTTTAGTGTTGTTCCTGCCAGTGATGAGGCTGTGTGACCTTGAGCAAATCAAATAATCTCTATAGTCTCTATGTCTTCCTCTGTGAAAGGAGGACATGGGGCCACATTGATGCTATAGCCCTTCCCAGTGCTAATAGTCTCAGATTCTCAATATCTGTTTTCTATTTAGTTCCTTGTTTGAAAAATCCTTGGAGGAAAAGAAATTAACCACACAGAACCTGAGAGTGACTCTGGAAGCCAAATTTAGAAAACAGACCTCAAAAGGAGAAAAAATAAGCTTGCAAAATGTCTTTATTCAGAAAATGATACTGTCCTGCAAATGTCTGGCTTGATTTGTGAGATTCAGTGACCACAGCAAGGTCTTACACAGCACCCTAACTAGCTAGTTCTCCTGGATGTAGTAAGTTAAGTCATGTAATTTGGTTCAGTGGCCACTTCTGGCCACTAAATTGGCTAAAGCTGGAGGAAGTCCATCTTGTGTGGGAGGGATCTGAGAGAAGAAGCCAAGCTTTTCATGTGGGTGTTCTATCTTGAATTCTGAATGTCTATACCATTCTGTGTACTTCTGTTTTTGTTCTCAGTGATTATTATATAGTGACACAGCCCTCTGCTATCACATGAACCAGTTTTTTCATAACCTTGTGAGGAGCTGTAGTGTGTAGTGAACAGGCCTGGCTTCCATTTCTTGGTGTGGTTCTGTTAAAAGTGTGAGCTTGATCCAAAGGAAACAAAATTATTATCTCAAAGAGATATCTATACTCCCATGTTCATTGTAACATTATCCACCACAATAGTCAAGATATGGAAAGAACTTAAGTGTCCATCAATGGATGAATGGGTAATAATGGATGTGATGTATATATGTATATACAGTGTGTCTGTAAAGTCATGGTGCACTTTTGACTGGTCACAGGAAAGCAACAAAAGACAATAGAAATGTGAAATCTGCACCAAATAAAAGGAAAACTCTCCCAGTTTCTGTAGGATGATGCGGCAGCATGTGCGCATGCGCAGATGATGACATAACACTGAGTATACAGCGGAGCAGCCCACGGCCATGCCAGTCAAGATAGATGTGGATGGTACATGATCTTATCAATAGACGCAGAAAAGGCTTTCGATAAAATACAACACAATATTATGTTTAAGACTCTCAACAAAATGGGTATAGAAGGAAAATATCTCAACATGTTAAAGGCCGTATATGATAAACCATCAGCTAACATCATATTAAATGGCACTAAACTGAAGGCTTTCCCCCTTAAATCAGGAACAAGACAGGGTTGTCCACTCTCTCCACTCTTATTTAATGTGGTACTAGAGGTTCTAGCCAGAGCAATCAGACAAGACAAAGAAATAAAAGCCATCCATATCGGAAAAGAAGAAGTAAAGGTATCACTTTTTGCAGATGATATGATCCTATACATCAAAAACCCCAAAGAATCCACAAAAAGACTACTAGAAACAATAAGCCAATACAGTAAGGTCGCAGGATACAAAATTAACATACAAAAGTCCATAGTCTTTCTATATGCCAACAATGAAACATTTGAGAACGAACTCAAAAGAATAATCCCCTTCACGATTGCAACAACAACAACAAAAATACCTAGGAATAAACATAACAAAGAATGTAAAGGACTTATATAATGAAAACTATAAACCATTGTTAAGGGAAATCGAAAAAGATATAATGAGATGGAAGAATATTCCTTGTTCTTGGATAGGAAGAATAAATATAATCAAGATGGCCATATTACCCAAAGCAATATACAAATTTAATGCAATTCCCATCAAAATTCCTATGACATTTTTTAAAGAAATGGAGCAAAAAATCATCAGATTTATATGGAACTATAAAAAACCCCGAATAGCCAAAGCAATCCTAAAGAAAAAGAATGAAGCTGGGGGCATTACAATACCTGACTTCAAACTATATTATAGGGCCACAACAATCAAAATAGCATGGTATTGGCAGAAAAATAGACACTCAGACCAATGGAACAGAATAGAAAACCCAGAAATAAAACCACATATATATAGTCAAATAATTTTTGATAAAGGGGCCAACAACACACAATGGAGAAAAGAAAGCCTCTTCAATAAATGGTGCTGGGAAAACTGGAAAGCCACATACAAAAGAATGAAACTCGACTACAGTTTGTCCCCCTGTACTAAAATTAACTCAAAATGGATCAAAGATCTAAACATAAGACCTGAAACAATTAAGTACATAGAAGAAGACATAGGTACTAAACTCATGGACCTGGGTTTTAAAGAGCATTTTATGAATTTGACTCCAAAGGCAAGAGAAGTGAAGGCAAAAATTAATGAATGGGACTACATCAGACTAAGAAGTTTTTGCTCAGCAAGAGAAACTGATAACAAAATAAACAGACAGCCAACTAAATGGGAAATGATATTTTCAAACAACAGCTCAGATAAGGGCCTAATATCCAAAATATACAAAGAACTCATAAAACTCAACAACAAACAAACAAACAATCCAATAAAAAAATGGGAAGAGGACATGAACAGACACTTCTCCCAGGAAGAAATACAAATGGCCAACAGATATATGAAAAGATGCTCATCTTCTTTAGTTATTAGAGAAATGCAAATCAAAACTGCAATGAGATACCACCTCACACCTGTTAGATTAGCTATTATTAACAAGACAAGTAATAGCAAATGTTGGAGAGGCTGTGGAGAAAAAGGAACCCTCATACACTGTTGGTGGGAATGTAAAGTAGTACAACCATTATGGAAGGAAGTATGGTGGTTCCTCAAAAAATTGAAAATAGAACTACCTTATGACTCAGCAATCCCTCTACTGGGTATATACCCCAAAACCTCAGAAACATTGATACGTAAAGACACATGCAGCCCCATGTTCATTGCAGCATTGTTCACAGTGGCCAGGACATGGAAACAACCAAAAAGCCCATCAATAGATGACTGGATAAAGAAGATGTGGCACATATACACTATGGAATACTACTCAGCCATAAGAAATGACGACATCGGATCATTTACAACAAAATGGTGGGATCTTGATAACATTATAAGAAGTGAAATAAGTAAATCAGAAAAAACCAGGAACTGCATTATTCCATATGTAGGTGGGACATAAAAGTGAGACTAAGAGACATTGATAAGAGTGTGGTGGTTACCAGGGAGGGGGGAGAGGGAGAGGGAAAGGGGGAGGGGGAGGGGCACAGGGAAAACTAGATAGAAGGTGACAGAGGACAGTCTGACTTTGGGTGATGGGTATGCAACAATTGAATGACAAGATAACCTGGACATGTTATCTTTGAATATATGTACCCTGACTTATTGATGTTGCCCCATTAAAAAATAAAATTATTAAAAAAATTTTAAAAAAAGATAGATGTGGATGGTACAGAGGAAAGTTCAGTGTGTTCTGTGGCTCACTAAATTAGAATCCATGACCAAAGTGCAACGTGAATATCGGTGTGTTTATAACGAAGCACCACCACATAGGAATAACATTACTCGGTGGGATAAGCAGTTGAAGGAAACCGGCAGTTTGGTGGAGAAACCCCGTTCTGGTAGGCCATCAGTCAGTGACGAGTCTGTAGAGGCTATACGGGATAGCTACCTAAGGAGCCCTAAAAAATCTGTGCGTGAGCCCACATCGAACTGCACTGAATAGGTATGAAATTGGGAGAGTTTTCCTTTTATTTGGTGCAGATTTCACATTTCTATCATCTTTTGTTGCTTTCCTGTGACCAGTCAAAAAGTACACCATGACTTTACAGACACACTGTATATCTGGGGGTCCTCAGGTTACAACACAGTTCCATTCCTACAACAGTGACATAACCTGAATTTTGGTGTAAGTCTAAACCTAGCCTAAGTCACTTACCTATCCTAACACAGTTGTAAAATCATAATCTGGAACATAAAAACACAAGCCACAGAAAAAGGAAAAGAACATAAATATACTACACTGTACACTGTACTGTGTATTCTTCCGCCACATGCAACCAAACTAGTTCACTCACATAGTCCGTAAGTATGATGCTAATGGCATAAGCTGAAACACTCACATCTCAATTTTTTAAAGTTTTTATGGGAATAGAGTTGTAAACTCAAAACCTCATATGTAGAGACTGTTGTAAATGAAATATATGCTAGGTGAAATAAACCAGATAGGGGAAGACAAATACTTCATGGTGGAACACATATATATTGTATGTGTTCTACCATATATATACCAGATTCCCCATGTATAAGACACACTTTTTTTTCGAAAAATTTGGGGTCCAAAAACTAGGTGCATCTTATACAGTGGTTGTAGATTTTTTTGTTTGCATTTCTGTAGATGGAACTGAGGACAAGCCAATATATAAAGACAGTGATTCATCATCAGACACAGATGAGGACAAGCTAATGGATGGGAGTTTGACAGTGATGAGGAGTTGTATAAAATTTATGATGAATAAAACTTGAGTTCAATAACTTTATGCAATACATTTTTTTCAAATTTCAAGCCCCAAAATTAAGGTGTACCTTATACATAGAAGTGCCTTATACATGGGGAAATATGGCATAGATATATGATTATATAGTTATATATAGGAATGTGTGTGTGTGTGTGTGTGTGTTGTTACTAGGATTTGCAGAGTGGGAGAATGGGGGGAAGGGGAGAAATTAGTAAAAGGATACAAACTTTCAGTTATGAAATGAATACACTCTTAAGAGCTAATATATAACATAGTGACTACAGTTGATAACAATATATAATTGTAATTTGCTAAGAGAGTAGAACTTGTGTTCTCACACACACACACACAAAGTAAATATATAAGGTAATGGATGTGTTAATTAACTCAATTATAGGAATCCTTTCACAATGTATATCAAATTATCACCTTGCACACTTTAAATATATTACACACTCACTTCGGCAGCACATATACTAAAATTGGAATAATACAGAGAAGATTAAAATGGCCCCTATGAGGTGTTCCATATTTTGTGCAGTGCCCCAGTGGGCATCCTCACACCCTTTGATTAGCTCGGAAGAAATATGAAGCACAGTGTGTGGCACTTAATAGTAAAATTGTGACTTTTCACTATAAAAATATTTGTGTAAGGCAGTCTATGAAATGAAAACAAAGCTGAGTTATACTTAGGTTATTTGTGCTAATCTATTAACTTGCATTTCCTTCATAAACCTTAAACGTTCTAAAATTGACTCATTTAAAAATAAATAAATATATTGCAATTTGGTCAATTATACCTCAGTAAGGCTGGACAATTAAAATAAATAAATAAGGAAAAAGAAAAACGCCGAATGTGTGAGCTTGAATTTGTGATTAATCTTGGTTGGCTCTATCAATAAGTAGTTTTGTGGTTTTGGGAAAATAATTTAAATTCTCTCAGTGTCTCAATTTTCCTTATCTTTTTGTAAAATGATGCTTATAACCACTTGCTTTCTGGTGTTATCAATTTCAATAGTCTGGCATTTGTGGAGGTAGTGTGGATAGATTAGAGGCTTCTCAGATATTAATGACAGTGAGGCTGAGAGATGCCTCTCACTCAGAGAGCCATGGTGGTGCACAAAGCAAGCGTTTTTACCATGGGCAAGCCTAAATGAGAACCCTGATTCTGTCATTTGGGCAATTACTAAACTTCTATAAGGCTCTTCAACTGGTAAAATGCAAAGTAATTGAGGCATGAAATTATAGACACGTTGGCCATTAATATATGGTAGCTATTATTTTCATTATCAGTTACTAAATTTACAATGAAGAGTTAGCAGGTTTAGAATACCAAGTTTATTTTCTAAGACATAGATGTTAATCCACTTTTACCCCCAGAGAATAGTTAATATAGAATTAGGCTATCCTAGGAAACAAATACCTTCTACACTAAATGACTGAGGCTAACTCTGGAAGTTTGTCCTCGTACATATCACACTTTGAGAAAAACTGGACAGGTATCATTGTTCCCTTTGGAAGTCTCTGCCTAAGTTCCCACCTTCAGTGGCTGTAGGAATTCTAGTAGGCTTGGGATCCCAAAAGCTATCTTTGTATGCTAAAGAAGACAAAATTATTTTCTAACCCTGTCTTTTTTTTTTTTTTTAGAGACAGGAAGAAAAAGAGATGAGAAGCATCAGCTCTTTGTTGTGGCACCTTAGTTGTTCATTCATTGTTTTCTCATATGTGCCTTTACTGGGGGGCTTCAGCTGAGCCATTGACCCCTTACTCAAACCAATAACCTTGGGCTCAAGCCAGTGACCTTGGGCTTCAAGACAGTGACCATGGGATCATGTCTATGATTCTACACTCAAGCTGGTGAGCCTGCAGTCAAGCTAGGGACCTTGGGTTTTGAACATGGGTCTTCAGCATCCCAGGTCAATGTTCTAGCCACTGCGCCAGTGCTTCATCAGGCACCTTTATCCATTGCGCCACCACCTGGTCAGGCATTTCTGACCCTTTTAAGCATGAGAATCTCATTTTAAGATAAAAAAAAATTTTCAAGGAATCTCATATAACAATAGTTCTACTTTAAGTAGCTTTTTTTAAAAAAAAATATTTATTTATTTATTTATTTATTATAGGGACAGAGAGAGAGTCAGAGAGAGGGATAGATAGGGACAGACAGACAGGAACAGAGAGAGATGAGAAGCATCAATCATTAGTTTTTCATTGCGACACCTTAGTTGTTCATTGATTGCTTTCTCATATGTGCCGTGACCGCAGGCCTTTGGCAGACTGAGTAACCCCTTGCTTGAGCCAGCGACCTTGGGTCCAAGCTGGTGAGCTTTTTGCTCAAGCCAGATGAGCCCACGCTCAAGCTGGCGACCTCAGGGTCTCAAACCTGGGTCCTCTGCATCCCAGTTTGATGCTCTATCCACTGTGCCACCGCCTGAGGCTTAAGTAGCTTTTGACTGAGAAAATAGTGATAAAAATTAAGCAAGAGTAAAAACTTAGAGGATCCCTTCTTAAAACTTTTTGAATAGGTAGTATATGAACTTGTTACAAAGTCACAAGGTACAAAAGGGAATATCATGAAAAGTATCCTTTTTGTAGCCCATCCTTCAGCCACACAGTACCCTCTCAAAGCCAACTATTTTAATTTCTGCTGTGTTCTTTCAAAGGTAATTTATGTTCTGCAAATTTATCTTTTAAAAACAGACAAAATGATAGCATATCTTGGTACTTTTTTTTTTTTTACCTTGATTCAGTCTTCATACTAGGCAGTGTCTTGTTGCACTTTAAAATGGATATGTGAAAAAAAAAACAGAGAAAGGAGATATATTTTATTCCTCCTCTACTATTGAAAAGTTGCATTGCATTTTTTAATATACAGAATGTCTTAGTGTGCAATAACTACACACCACTTGTGAGATTCTCAGTTCTTCGGTTGGAAACCACTCTATAAATAAAATATCAATAATATTCAACCTGAATTTTGTTTCTTATTTGGCACCAGGCATTGTTCTAAGCATTTTACACTTATCTCACATAACCTACATCCTTCAAATCCTTCTTCTTGTCTCAGTTTAAATGTTATCTCTTCAGAGAAGCCCTCCCTTATCCAAGTAGACCTACCCTCTTCCTTATCTATTATTCCCTATTGTTTCATCCTGTTTATTTCCTTTGTATCATCCTGAGTAATTCATGTATCACCTTAAGTAATTCAGTTACCTATTCATCTCCTTGTTTACTGCTGTCTTTCCAAGTAGAATATGAACTTTGAGAGCAGAGAGTCTGTTTGGTTCAATGCAGTCTACCCAGTAATCAGTATCGTGCCTTGGTGTTTGGCACAGAGGAAACATTTGATTGGATATTTATTGAATATGTGCATAGTGAACAAAAACCAACTCTCTGTGGTAGACCCTCTTATTCCCTCCACTATATGGATGAGGAAGCCAAGGTCTAGAGAGTGAAATAGGCTCATCATGAAGTTAGTAAGTTAAAAAAAATTGGATTGAAGCCCAGCTTGCTTGACCCCAGAGTACAAGCAAGCTCTTTCCTACTATTTTAGTCTCAGAAACAGCAGATTGAGTACAGTCTTGGCTGTGTGTGATCTTGAATAAGTCCCTTTTTCTCCCTGGAACTGAAAAACAAAAGGGTGGAATTGGCAATCTTCTTTATAGTGATGTTCTGTGGTGTGCAAGATCTGTGATCTATGAAATGAAAAGAGGGACAATGAAGAGGCCAACAAGATGGGCTGTGCCTGTAAAGAGCTGGTTTTCAGTTCACTAAAGATTCATTGCTTTTTATTCTATGCCAGGCACTGTGTTGGGTGCCCCATTGGATAGTGATCCAAAGACTAATAGGACATAGTCCCCACCATTAAGATGGCAGGTCTGTCTGATGGATCTAATGCAGCCCCCTTATAACTTTAAGTACAGTATAGGTCAGTGCAGTAATATGTATGAGGCACATGGTAATGCAGAAGGATTAGTTCTATCATGTGTATTATGGGGATAGAAGGGAGGGGTGAAATCTAATGCTGAGTTGGGCCTTGGGGAGAGAATAGTTTTCTAGGTGAACAAGGTGGAGGTGAGACTTATCAGACATAAGAGACATGTGCAGAAGCACACCAAGAAACAGCACAATGTGCTGAGGATCACTAAGGGAGGAGGTTGGCTTCCAGAGTGTGGAGCTGGTTAGGCCCAGGGAGTCCATGAAGAACCACGCTAAAGAGCTTGGACTTTACTCCTGAGAGCAGTGGCATTGGCAAATCATATTTACAATTTGTTTTCAGAAAGATCATTCTGGCAGTGGTTGATGGAGGAGGGTGATGGGCGAGGTGAGAACCCAGTTAAGAGGCTTTGTAGTAGTCCAGGTGAGAGATGATGGGCATTTGGAACTCCAGTATTTATGGCAGAGTTGGAGAGAAGCTGGATAAATTGGAAATATTTAAAAATGTAGAACCAAAGGATTTGGTGATTGATTAGGTGAGGGAAAAATAAGATGAGACAAAAGGATTTATTGGAATGGATTGGGTTGCCAAGTATAAAATGGTACCATTAATAATTACAGGGAGCCTGATCTGTGGTGGCACAGTGAATAAAGCATGGACCTGGAATGCTAAGATTGCTGGTTCAAAACCCCAGGCTTACCTGGTCAAGACACATAGGAGAAGCAACTACCACTGAGTTAATGCTTTCGCTCCTACCCCCTCCCCTTCTCTTTCTTGCCTTTCTCTAAAATCAGTTAATAAAATCTTTAAAAAATAATTACAGGGAATTTGGAATGGTGTGGGAGAGAGCATGCTGCGATCATGCTAAGTTTGAAGAGTCTCTTAGACAGCCAGGAGGAAAGGTCTAGCTCCTCCTCCTTCTTTTCCAGAATAGCAGTCCTAGCCTGAGTCAGACATCCTTGGTCCAGCCTCCTGTGGAGCCCAATCAGGGATAAAATACTCCAGAATCTCTGGAATTCCTGAGCTCCTCATCCTTCGAGCATATGAGCTGGGTATTGAAAACTTCCTGGATCCCGTTGATAGGAAGAGAATAGATTGCGGAATTGCTTTTAAAAAAATCAGATATTGGCTCCAGTGGAGCAAACTTTCCTGCCTCTTGTAAGCATCATACTTTTAAAAAGTAACCATTTCCTGTGGAGCAGCCTCTGGCCTGACAGGCTCTGGTTCTCAGGTTGGTTCCAGGAAGCCCCCACCTCTTTAGGGAACGGCTTTTTAAAAGATGAGGTTACAGCCTGGACCCCCGGCGGTTGGTGAGAGCCCAGACCTTGGGGCTAGACCTTCTTCCAACAGCACCCCTGTTAGGTGTCCTCGATGCCGAGACAAGACCCCATGTAGCCTCAACTCTTTCCCAAATTACGGGGCTGAAGTCCTCCACCACTCAACTCGCTTCTACAGCGCTCACCTGGCGGTGGCAGGACGGAGCACGTGGGTTCGATTAGGGGCTGGCCTTTAGGGTCCTCCCATGGAAGGGGACAACCTAGGAGCCAGGAGATTGAACCGCCACCCCGGCAGCTGCTATCTCTCTGGCTGCTACCGCCAGTGGCCAAAGGCAGGGGCACACCCTGTGTCCCATTCCCATGTTCATAGAACAATGCCAGAATCCGTTATCTCTACTCCGCCCCCTCCTGACGCACTCCCCCACTGTCACGCCGATAAATCCGAAGAGCAGAGGATAGCAGGATCGTTCCCGCACCCCTGCGGGCCCAGAAGCTGGGTACTAAAGCAGTGCAGTCCCAAGCTTCCCCTGCAGAAGCCGCGCTCATCACTCGGTCCGGAGGTAGAGGGGGCGCGAGAGAGCAAGTGGGCGGGCGTCCCATCCTCCGCATCCTCCTCCAGGTCCTGGCGCGCAGGGTGGGAGCGCTGCGCGGCTCCGCGCTGCGCATCGCGGCCCGCTTGCCGCCTGCCCCTGTCCTAGCTGGGCCACGTCCGCGGGCTGCGGGTGGAGGGCTACCAGGCACTAACGTTACGCTGTTTCCGGTTTTCCAACAGGCTCTGTTTCCCCTCCCAAGGCGGCGGCGGCGGAGCGGCGGAGCCCCCCAAATGGCCTGGCCAGATGCGGCAGGTTTGCTGCTCAGCGCTGCCGCCGCCGCCACTGGAGAAGGCTCCGTGCAGCAGCTACAGCGACAGCAGCAGCAGCAGCAGCAGCAAGAGGAGCAGCAGCAGCAGCGAGAGCAGCAGCAGCAGGAGCAGCAGCAGCAGCCACAGCAGCATCTCCCGTCCCGCTGCGCCCCCAGAGCCGCGGCCGCCGCAACAACCGCAGCCCCGCAGCTCCGCAGCCCGGAGAGCCACCGCCCGCTCGCGAGCCGCAGCCGCCGGCGGCATGAGGCGCGACCCGGCCCCCGGCTTCTCCATGCTTCTCTTCGGTGTGTCGCTTGCCTGCTACTCGCCTAGCCTCAAGTCGGTGCAGGACCAGGCGTACAAGGCACCCGTGGTGGTGGAGGGCAAGGTACAGGGGCTGGCCCCGGCCGGCGGATCCAGCTCCAACAGCACCCGTGAGCCGCCCGCCTCGGGTCGAGTGGCGCTGGTGAAGGTGCTGGACAAGTGGCCGCTCCGGAGCGGGGGGCTGCAGCGCGAGCAGGTGATCAGCGTGGGCTCCTGCGCGCCGCTCGAAAGGAACCAGCGTTACATCTTTTTCCTGGAGCCCACGGAGCAGCCCTTAGTCTTTAAGACGGCCTTTGCCCCCCTCGACACCAACGGCAAAAACCTCAAGAAAGAGGTGGGCAAGATCCTGTGCACTGACTGCGGTGAGTCGCCCCCTCTCTGCTGGAGAAAGGGGGAGGGGCGAGGTGGAGGAGAATGGGGGTGGGGCGGGGAGGTGCTGCAGGTGCCCGGGCCTGACAGCACCCGGCCGCTGGGGGTGGGGCCGCCCCTGGGCAGGGCGCCTGGCACGGGTGGGTGAGGGGGTTGAGGTTGGGGAGAAGGAGAATCAGACTCAAAGTATGCCAGAGGTGGGGAAGGGCGGGGGGGGGGGGGAGGCGCTGTCCTGTGCCAGCAGGGATCTGCGGCTGATGTATGGCATGTGGGACTGGAAAGCTGCCATCATAGCCCAGTAGAGGCAAGAAAAACGGAGAGGTCCGGGTGGTGCTGGCCCGAGGTTCAGTGAATCAGGAGTGACCCTCGGAGGCTTTGCCCGCTCTGCTTCCACGGGCCTGCCTTGCCCAGGCTGGCAGGGTCTGCAGGAGCAGCTGGGCAGACTCCCAGGCTGTGAAGGCCTCGGCTTACAAGTTCTCCTAGGGAATGATGGCCCCCGCCCCCTCCTTCCTCTCCTGGGCTCCCGGCTTTGCTCATCCACATCGCTGGCGCAGGCAGAGTTGGACTTTTTCTGCTACTGTTTTCTGTCCTCCATGTGGCTCAGGTTTTTTTCTCCACCGTGATCTCAATCGTGATTGCCTGCTCAGCGGGTAGCACAGCCTTCTCTTAACCTCCAGGACTAGCGGGCAGACACTTCTATGGGCTGTTTCTGGAGATCTTACTAGGTCTGTTAGTGGTGATGATGATGATGAAATAGAGTAACTTCTGCCAAATGCTGTAAGTTCAGCTCTGACATCTTACCGGCAGGATGTGTCGACTGCATCTCTCATCTTCATGATGTTGGGTGCTGCACAGGAATGCAGGTGATAAGAAACGAAACACCAAAATCTGTAGATCTGTGCAGCTGGGGATGGAGGTCTCCCATGTCAAAAGTCAAACGAATGTCATTTTAAGAGCTTTTTTTTTTTTTTTCCTTTTCCCTGAATCCAGTACTTACTTTTCAGGAAGAGGTTTTAAACCAAACTGTCCCCATACTGGAATCTTTGGTGTTATCTTATCTAATCCTTATTCGTGTTGGGATTTTATTTTGTCCCAACTAAGGCTGACTCTGGTGCGTGTGGTGTGACTCTGAGCTGTGTGATCACTGAATTATGATAGATGTCCTGGGCTGTCATAGAAGTTGGTACGTTTACTCAGTTTACTGATTCTGGGTAGTGTGTGGAGGCTTTGAGTAAGTAGCAGCAAAGAATGTCAAACCGCTCTAAGGAAGTTTTGCTGCTTTCCTCTTTCTAGATAAATGCCTTTGGTTTTTGGAAGCTTACCCTCCTTGTGCCAACCCCCCATACACTACCGCCACCGCCACCACCACCACCACCACCACCTCTGTCCTTCAAAAGACAAATTTTAGTTAGTGATGGGAGTATATCTAGGCATTAAGTTCAACTGTGATCACTTTACTTTGATCAGAAAAATCTTGCAGTGTCTTAATAAGAAGGGAAAAACATTTGGTGGTAACAGCAGTTTCTCTCTCTGGCATTGTTCTGTGGAATATTGTTGACTGTTCTTTAATGGTGGTTTTATGTTCTGAAATGTTTTATGATGACAAGTTGAGACCAGTTAAGAATTTCTAATTTTTTATTCTGCTAAGTATTTTATCTGAGATCTCCTGGGGAGCTGTGGAACTGAATTGTGCAGTGGGAAATAGATAGTAAAAACATCTATTGAACCTTGTCCAAGGGCAGCTTCTGTTTTGGATTTAGGTAAGTTGCTCCTGAATATGCACAGAGCACATTTCCAGTCTTGTCCACTGAGACCCGATGGTAATTGTCAGATAACCCCATAGCGTGGCTCTCTGCTTCTAGTCCCCCCCACCCCCATCAATTATACCTTGTTTGTTTTGGTGAGCATTTAAGAGTTTAACAGTTGAATATGAGATCATGAAAGATTTGGGGTTCAGAAATATAGTCTGCTTTTAAGTTATGATCATCTCTTATGATTAAAATAGCATGTATAGTATAGCTCTCAAAAAAGATAAATTTAGCTGCAATCATTGCAAAAGAAAGGGCCCTCACACATCATGAATAATCAAGGAGCAGGAACGATATGGAAGTAAACATTTTAGAAGGTAAAATTATTTGCTTTGGATTGATAGTAAATAGATAGATGTCAGTTTTGGGGGAGTTATATAAGGGGAGTGGGAATTAAAGGACATGTTTATGAGGAGAAACTTGTGGAACTGGTGATAATATGACAGCAGAGCATAAACTGCATTTTCTTATTTTCTACTGTGTGGTTAAAGAAAACATGTCCTGGTAATGGTATATTAAATAAGGAAACAAAATCATCCTAACTAACCACAACACCTTCCTTGTGCTCAGCAGGAAATAACTAACAAATTCATTTTCTGTTTTCTATTTCTAAAGAAAGCCCTCTGGGCCTCAGGGTCATTGGGAACATTTTCTCCTTGGAGCAGATTTGCCCATTGCAAAATAGGGAAACTGGCACTTGGAAACTGTCATCATGGCAGTTATATTGAGCAACTGTGGTTGAATCGTTACTTTGTTTAGCCAGTTTCGGCTCTGAGTGTGTCTGGGTTCTGAAAGGTGTGATTCCTAGGGAGATCTAGAAAGTTGTGTTTTGGTAGGCCAGGACTTTGGGATGATGTGCTGTATAGAGGGGTATATTATGCTTAAAAGTTAGCACATGCCTCAGTAGCATCAACTCAGGGATCATACTGAACTCCTTCTAAAGGGGCCTCATAAATGTAATTTCACCGCAACTGTGAACTGTTGAGTTGAAGCTCGAGAAGTGCTCCTGGAATAAGCACTACCTGCCAGAGGGATATTTTTACACATCTAATGTGTATCATTCATCCAAAACGACTACCTCTGGTGATAAAGATTTGAGTAAAATCTTTGCATTTCTAAGAAGATTGCATACATGGAGAGGTTTTCTGTGTCTTCTGTGGAAAAGGGAGAGAAAAGTAGTTAGAAAGAATGCTCAGGGATCAGCAACTCTGTCCAGTGCTATAAAAGCATCTTGTTCTGCAAATAGTCCTGCATTTTTAACAATGATTGCATATATTTTCTTGTAATCCCACAATAACTTGTTGCTTTCATATATATATATATATATGTATGTGTGTGTGTATATATTATATATATATATATATATATATATATATGATTTTAAGCTGTTTTCTTATTGAATAGACATAGTAGAAAGCATTAAAAAAAGACCATTCTTCCTTTGGGACTTTCTGATTTGAAGTTTTCTTTCAAAGTACAGTGCATTTTGTTGTTGAAGACAGAAAAGGTGTATTTCCTGGGGGACTTCACATTCTCTAGGGTGATTTAAACTTTTTTATTATTATTATTGTTAATTGGTTTTAGTGAAAGAAAGGGAGAGAGAGACAGGAACATTGTGCTGCTTCTGTCTGTGCCCTGACCAGGGATTGAACTGGCAACCTCTGTGCTTCAGGACGATGCTCTAACCAACCTAGCTATCCAGCCAGAGCTGTAGGGTGATTTTTAATTAATTTGGTGCCTAGATTCACGTATTAGAGGAAGGTGGTTCACAAAATTCAGCATAGCAAAAGTGACTGAATATTTTTAAAATGCTATTTATTTAAAGAATCTTTTCTTCCCCAGCCAGCTGGAAACCCAGCTGTGCTGTAGCTTGAAGACGGGAAAGTGAAACTAGATGAGAAACTGACCAGTCCTAGTGGTGAGGACAAGACTTGGTTATAGATTTAGGGGTAGAATTACTATCATAATGTCATTATTTCTTTCAGTGGTTGCTCTCCTCAGCAGATTGTGATTCTTGGAGGCAGGAACTGTATCTCACCTTTGAGTTCTTGTTTCTCCTTGTCCTGCCCCAGTATTTGATGTTGCCCTGGCTTACAGTGAGATTCTCATAAGTGTCTTTGAATGGATTAAGTCAAGTGAAGTTAAAAAAGCAAGCCTCCAGATTAATACTAAAGCAATCTTAACTTGCCGCTCTGTGACACTAGGTCCTGTGATGAAAAGCTGAGTTTGATGATAGCCTTTACCTGTGGGAACCTTTCTTCCAAAGGAGTCATTATAAACTAGAGTACTTAACCACAGAGTGCTTAATCATTGAGGGTAGATTACCATGCCCCCAACCCTATGTTTAAACAACAATGAAACAACTATCAGTTTGAATTAACAACTGATAAACTAGAGAAAGGTATATTAACTTTGTGATAACTTCCTCTTGGTTCCAATCCTCTTTACCATCTTTTATTATTGATGACATTGTAAATTTATTTCCTAATAATGCACAGGTATCCAAGAGGGTTTCTGTGTTCTACTAGCAACATAGACTCTCAAGATGTGATGTGCAGGTTACTTATTATTTTCTCTTTGGAAATAGAATATCAAATTACTTTTTTTTAAATAAAATTATATGTATATTTTTAATACATAACACATTTATATGGCTCATAATTGAGAAAGTACATAAGACTACAGTATATGGTGAGGCTGTGGCTGGGTAGTTAATTTGGTTGGAGCGTGGTCTTGATACGCCAATGTTGTGGGTTTGATCTCCAGTCAAGACACATACAAAAATGAGCCAATGAATGCATAAATAAGTGGAACAAAACATCAGTGTTTCTTTCTCTCTCTCTCTCCTCTTTCTAAAAGTCAATCAATAAGTAAAAATTAGGAAAAAAAGACTATATGGTGAAACGTCTCCCTCCATCCTCAGCTACCCAGCTCTAAGGCAATTGTAAGATAACATATTTTTGATATGTGTATTTCTCTAAAAGCAGAATATTTCAAATTAGTCTTATATATTTTTTAACAGATGAAGAATGTTAATTTTGTCATTAAGCTAATTTTATGGTAATTTCTTCCCATGTAATAGATAGCTCTTAACCAGTAACCTATCTCACAAATATAATCCTAGGGTCAGGAGTGAACATACCAATTTACTCTTACATACAGTATTTTGCCGTTAAGAAGTTTTCCACAACTTTGTGAGTAGTTTTAATTGGGATGCTCAAAGGGACAGTCAAAGGTTTGTTACTGAACTTTGGGACTTCAGCTGTGCCCATACAGCAGTTCCTACTGTTTCACACTCTTGCTGATCTCACAGTAGCATCCATGTGAGAAATCACATGATTCCATGTAGGAAAAGAGAAAACTCCACAGTACATGCTTGCTTCAATTTTCATTTAGAAGCCAAAGACCCCAGTTGCTGATGAAGAGTTTGACTTTAACCATATTCGTGTACAGCTAGTACAAGTCTAGGGGGAATTAGCCTCTCAAATACTAGTTTGAAATACTATTGTGTTTAAGGTAACTGATTTGAACATAGTGTTAAAATGTCAAAGGATCAGGGCACCTGCCAGGTGGATAAATGGGGAAAATGCATATATGCAAATCTAAACAGTGAGAAGTCTTAACCCTTTAATCCTGTTGACTTAATGCTATGTAGCAATTCTGAACATTAATTTAGAAAAGAAATGATGAAGTCAATATCAATGAAGTCCCCACCTGTGCAGTTTCAACAGCTTGTTCCTAGGTCTTTCTTTTTAAGGTCTGAAGTGTTAGTATAAATTACACCAGGGGTCCCCAAACTTTTTACACAGGGGGCCAGTTCACTGTCCCTCAGACCGTTGGAGGGCCGGACTATAAAAAACACTATGAACAAATCCCTATGCACACTGCACATATCTTATTTTAAAGTAAAAAAACAAAACGGGAACAAATACAATATTTAAAATAAAAAACAAGTAAATTTAAATTAAGAAACTGACCAGTATTTCAATGGGAACTATGGGCCTGCTTTTGGCTAATGAGATGGTCAATGTGCTCCTTTCATTTACCACCAATGAAAGAGGTGCCCCTTCCGGAAGTGCAGCGGGGGCCGGATAAATGGCCTCAGGGGGCTGCATGTGGCCTCTGGCCGGCTGTAGTTTGGGGACCCCTGAATTACACCAAACAGAAAAGGAATTTCCTCCCCAAATTTGAATTTGGTTGGATGTCTGTCAAATGGGGATTTTTGTCTTACTTGTTTCTAGGGAATTAACCTTCCTCTCCCAATCTTTTGATTGGAATTTGTACATAGAACTTCATCCAGTTTATGGTTTCCAAGAGGCGATATAAGGAACGCTTAGAAAACTGGAGAGAGTAGATGAATTGACTAGTAGAAGTACTAAATTATGACAAGTTTGAAAAAATGACTGTTGTACGTGAAATGAAAGGGGAGTCCTCTAAAAACAACAGCATGCAGATGAATTGTGGTGAGTAAGAGCTCCACGGAGGGCTGTAGGAATGAAGCAGACCTGGCCAGTGATTAAAAGGCATTAGGATGACATGAAAGAGAACATGCTGTACCTAGGTGAAGGCTGGGGAGCTTTTGCCATTCTGGGGTCAAAAAGACAGATTCACACTGACTGAGATCATTTGCTGCTAATTGGCTGTGGTGTTTTTTTTTGTTTTGTTTTGTTTTTATTTACTTATTTTATTTATTTATTTATTCTCATTTTTCTGAAGCTGGAAACGGGGAGAGACAATCAGACAGACTCCCGCATGCGCCTGACCGGGATCCACCCGGCACGCCCACCATGGGGCGATGCTCTGCCCACCAGGGGGCGATAATCTGCCCATCCTGGGCTTCGCCATGCTGCGACCAGAGCCACTCTAGCGCCTGAGGCAGAGGCCACAGAGCCATCCCCAGCGCCCGGGCCATCTTTGCTCCAATGGAGCCTTGGCTGCAGGAGGGGAAGAGAGAGACAGAGAGGAAAGCGCGGTGGAGGGGTGGAGAAGCAAATGGGCGCTTCTCCTGTGTGCCCTGGCTGGGAATCGAACCCAGGTCCTCTGCACGCTAGGCTGACGCTCTACCGCTGAGCCAACCAGCCAGGGCTATTTACTCATTTTAGAGGAGAGAGAGAGAGAGAGAGAAGGGGATAGGAGCAGGAAGCTTCAACTCCCATATGTGCCTTGACCGGGCAAGCCCAGGGTTTTGAACCGGCAACCTCAGCATTCCAGGTCGAGGATTTATCCACTGCGCCACCACAGGTCAGGCCGGCTGTGATGTTTTTGGTAATTATGAAATGAGGTTAACTTACAGCACCTTCTTTCTCTGGCTAGTTGCTGCCGGCAGAGTGTGGCATACGAGCTTCTTCGATCTACAGTAACATTCCCTTCCCACTTCGTACATGCAGTGAAATTCAAATAGCCTCTCCGGGGACCTTCTCCGGGACAGAGCCTGTTAGCTCTTCTCTGTGCCTCCGCTCAGGACCTGATTGTGCAGCTTGCCTCCTGGAGTGGCGCTGGAGGTGGTTAACATTCCATTTACCCTTGCAGACGTCTCCAGAATGGCCAAGGCACAGGTATCCTAGAGGGTTTCTGTGTTCTACTAGCAACATCAACCCTCAGGATGTGATGTGCAGGTTACTTATTATTTTCTCTTTGGAAATAGAATCCTAAATGGTTCTCTTTTTCTTTCACAGATTTCCTGCCCTGTGCTGAGGACATTGGCATCCCCTCCTCTTTCCCTCCCTGATCTGTTTATACAGACTGAGAATTTGTCTTTGTCCCTTAAGCTGGGATGTTTTACTTGGTCTTGGTGTTGATCTTGGTCCAACTAACAGAAGCCAAGCTGAACTAACATTCCTCAGAACCGAATGAATGAGAGAAAGGTCACCACATGGCTAAATACCTGGTCCAGCCCATGGGAAAGTCAGGACATAATTAATTCGACTATAACAGTGATGTAAGCTGAGGTGGTTGTATCTTTTTGCCTAGTAGGCAGCTTCAGGGTATCTGGAGGCTAGTTCTGGTTCTTAGAGCTTTTTTTTTTTTCTTTTTCCTAAAAGGGTAGGGGATGGGAACCTAATGCTTCTCCGTGTCTCTCTTTAGTTGTAGTCATTCTTTCATCATTTCCTTGAAATGAGGTGTTGTCTGCCATGCCGTGTGTGCTGGGTAGAAATATCCGGCCGGGGGTGTGGGATGAGTGGGGGTGGGAGGGGTCTCCAGAGGGAGTTCTCCTAAGGACCACTACTCATTACCTTGCAGGAAGTGTGACACTCAGCTTCTCAAGTCAGGATCCCTCTCACCAGTGCCTGTGACTATTAATATAACCTCAGTTCTGTACGTCACCATGTTGCTTAGTCCAGTAACGAATTTCACAAGCACTGTCCACTTGATGACTCTATTCTGGAATAAACTTGTATGGCTTTTGAGAAGAGAGTTTATTTACTGGTCAGGATGAAATGAGTAGATTCAGTTGATGATCTGTCATGTCTGAATTTCTGACTCTGGATGAGAAAAAACAGCAGGGCTGTATCCAGTGCAACTTTCCCAGCATTGTCATTAGTTGATTGGATTTCAGGGGAGAAAAAACAAAAAAAACAAAAAAGAAGAATAGTTTCTTTTTAAAAGGAAGGAAGGAGTCTCAGATCATGACATGATCCAATTGTCACAGAGTAGAAGCAAGGCCTACAAGTGAAAAGTTTCTTTCAAAGGACACTTGGGCCTTCCAAAGGCAGCCTGTCAGACTGCTTACTCTTAGTTGGTTTCCAATCTATAGTCTGTTCATTTGGGTGGTTTTATTTCTGAGACTCTCCTACCTAGGGCTCCACTCCTCCATGCTCCCCACTTTCCTACTTAGGGCTGCTGTTCTACTTGCTTTTGTCATAAATGTAATGGCCAGTTCCTCAGCCCCCCTTCCCAAGAACCACAGGAGTTTCCAGAAATTCCTAATACAAAGTTTCCAACTTTTCCTTGGACTTTAGGTCTGACAGACCTTGTGGGAAGGTAGGAACAAGGCCTGGGCTAAAGACCTGTGAGGGTGGAACCATATTTGACAAATCTGGCTCAATTTCTCTCAGCTCTGGTTCTTTTGGACACAACATGAGGTTTTTCCAAGAAGGCCCCTCCCATACTCCCAGGTCTCATTTCCAAAAGGCTAGGAGGATTCACCGACCTCTTAGTGACATGTACATTAAATTGTTTTGGTCAAGTACTAACAATAATCCTTTCTGATGGCACCTCTGAGGCTCAGCCCAGATGACTCAGGCCAATAGTGAGAAGACTGCAGGATGTGGAGCTGGGTAGTGTCTTACTCTGGGAAGAGTAAGATATCACCACCTCTGAGAGAAACTCCTTGCTGCTGGGAAAGAATCTAATTTGTAGGCTGGAGGGAGGCACATAGGTGGCCCCAGATTGGGAGGGAGCTTGCTGTCTTTGTTTCTCAGTATGTAAATTATCTGAGTAGGTTTCCACTGTGTGTGGTATGCTTTCAGCTAACAGAGAGGGCAAATGGGAGCTGGAGCTGAGACTGGTTCCCTTGGGAATACTGTTTTCACTTTTGGGCTTACCCCAGCTCCTACCTTTGCCCACACAGAGTGTGGGCTTCACACTTCTCCTGTGTGGTGTCTCAGCTTCAAGGCCTTTCATGAATGATTTGCTTTAGGCTTGTACGGAGTAAGAGTTAAAGGCATTGGTTCTAGGTTAGTTCTGTGAAGGGTCACTTGAAACTTTAGTACAGGGAGCTGTGTCCAAAAGAAAACATCAAGTTGGGTTTGATGGTCTTCATTGGGCTATCATGAACTATATATATATCATATATATATGTATATATATTTATTTATTTGTGATTTTTATTTATTGATTTGTTTTTAGAGTGAGAGAGAGAAAAACATCAATTTGTTGTTCCACCTATTTATACATTTATTGCTTGATTCTTTTTTTTTTAATTTTTTAAAGACTTTATTCAATTTTCAGAGAGGAGAGAGAGGGAAAGAAGGAGAGAGAGAGAGAAGGGGGAGGAGCAGGAAACATCAACTCCCATATGTGCCTTGACCAGGTAAGCCTGGGGTTTTGAACCAGCAACCTCAGTGTTCCAAATCTATGCTTTATCCCACTGTGCCACCACAGGTCAGGCTATTGCTTGATTCTTATATGTGTCCTAACCTGGGATTGAACTCACAACCTTGGTGTGTCAGGACGGCTCTCTAATCAATGGAGCTACCCTCCCAGGGCCTTGAATCATATATTTTTAATATAAATACAAGAGCCCTGGCTGGTAGCTCAGTTAGTTTAAGTGTCCCAATACATCAAGGATGCGGGTTAGATCCCCAGTCAGGGCACATATAAGAATCAACCAATGAGTGCTTAAATAAGTAGACCAACAAATCAATGTTTCTCTCTCTCACTTTCTCTCTCTTCCCCTCTCTCTAATATCAATAAATTTAAAAAAAATACAAGAGTTTGCTTTTCTCATCTCCGAAGTTAAATAACAGCCTCATCATTCCAGGGTAGGGATAAGGCTTGTCATTGTCAGGGGAGAATAGAAAAGGGCAGTAGTGCTGCTCTGTCCCCATGACTCAGTATAATCCAGCAGGCATTACCCTCCATTCTATGGTTCAAAGATCATTTTCCTTGGAAGAGTTTGTTACTAACAACTGTGGGTTTTGGGAAGGGGTTTCATGGCTGACTTGCACTTGACCTGGTCACTCTTCAGGATTGAAGCTCGTGTGTGTGTCTTTCCATGGGCTCCTGTGGTAATGTTGTAGATGTCATGTTCTGTTCTTTCTCTACCCCCTCCTTCACAGATTACTCCATGACAGGCTCTTCTTTTTGACTGCCTTGTAAAGGCTACAGTTCCAAAGGGACTGTCCTTGGTTCTTTTCTCAATTTGTGTAATCTGTTTTGAAGTTTTAACTTTACAGAGCATAGTGGTTAAGACTGCATGCTCTGGAGCCAACTTTGAAGGGTGAATCTTGGCTCTAAGACTTCCTAGCTCTATAACCTTGGGCAAATGAATTAAACTCTTTGTGCCTCAGGTTCCGCAATTGTAAAATGGAGCTAATTATAATACCTACCTCTTAGCATTGTGATAAGGACTCATGAATCATTCCATGTAAAGTGCTTAAAACAGTACCTACTTGTAGAAAACATGTAATGTGGACTGGCTGCAATTACTATTATTGTCACGTCTGTTGATGGTAGAAAGAGAATGGCTTCGGATTCTTCTATTAAAATCTTGACTCCGCCTGATCAGGTGGTTGCGCAGTGGATAGAGCATTGGCCTGGGATACTGAGGACCCAGGTTTGAAACCCTGAAGTAACTGAATTGAGTGCAGGCTCATCTGGCTTGAGTGCAGGGTCACCTGAATGAGTATGGGATCAGAGGTTTGACCCCATGGTGGCTGGCTTGAGCCCAAAGTCACTGGCTTGAGCAAGGGGTCACTGGCTCTGCTGGACCTCCCTGATCAAGGCAAATATGAGAAAGCAATCAATGATCTCTTAAGGTGCCGCAACCATGAGTTGATGCTTCTCATCTTTCTCCCTTCCTATTGGTCTGTCCCTGTCTGTCCCTCTCTCTCTCTCTCTCTCTTTCTCTCTCTTGCAAAACAACAACAACAACAACAACAAAAAACAACAAAAAAGAACCCTGACTCTGTTCCTTACTAGCTATGTGCACTTGGGAAAATTCCCTTAATCTTTATGAACACCAGTTCCCAACTGCCTACTGCACATTGTTTCAGTGATCTGTGGCTGCATAATAAACCATGACCAGATGTAGTGGCTTCAAACAGCAATGTTCATTAGTTATTATCTCTCACAGTTCTAGGGGTTTGCGGGGCTCTGCTAGGAGGTTTAGTATCTTTTATGTAGTCTGAGTCAGATGGTGGCTGAGCAGTGAGACAGTAGCTGAGATTGAGTCCTTTCAAACACATCTAGCAGTTGATTCTGGCTGGTTTTCCTCTGTGAGCTCAGCTGGGGCTGAGGTCCAGGGACTTTGCCTGGGTTTCCTCATAGCTTGGTGGCAAGATCCAAGAGTGAGCATCCCAGGAGAGGGCCAGCCCAAAACTGTATTGAGTTTTATGATCCAGCCTCTGAAGTCACTAGCGTCACTTCCACCACATTCATTTTATTAGAAGAGAGTTGCTAAGACCTGATCAGTTCAAGGGAAGTGGAATTAAACATCATCTCTTGGTAGGAAGATTGTCAAAGAATTGGTGAACATGTTTTGAAACCATTACAGCTGGCCCTCTGGTCACATTTATTTATATTTCTCACACATGAAAAGTATACTCATTCACCCCCAAGATCCTCCTTCCTCAAAAGAGTATCATCTATTATAGCTATCTCAGGCTCAGGAGCCAGGGTCTCCTCATCTAAATTAGGTCTAGGTATACACGAGGCATCTCTAATGAAGTTCCTGCATAGAGCAACTCAAATGCTGTTGTTCCTCTTGACCTGAAAAGTGAATTAACAAAACAAGTTATCTGCCCCCACCCCCACACATACACACATGCAATGCTGGAATAGACTTAGGATAACTGCTATAGATGCCCCTTTAAAAGAAATAGGTAATACTTAAACATTATTAGTGATGTTACTTATATTTTTTTACTATAAATTTTGAAATAATTTCAGACTTACCAGAAAGTTGCAAAAATAATGCAAAGAATCCCCTTTGTCCAGGTTCCCCAAAATTATATAACCATGTAAAATAGTCAAAACCAGGAAATTATAGTATTGGTATAATACTATTGAACCTCATTCAAATTTTGAATCTATAGACCTCATTCAAATTTTGTCAATTATTTTACTAATGACATTTTGCTAGTCCAGGGATCCAATCTAGAATCTCACATCACATTTAGTTGTCATGTCTCCTTAGTCTTCTTCTACCTGGGGTAGATGTTCACATTTAGAACGAGGGAAGCCACACTAGTGCGTAGCACTTCTGAAATCTAGCTTGGTACATGAGAAGGCTCAGTCCCAATTCCTGAGAATGATTTTTCTCTACTGTTCTTGTTTCTACCCTATGGCCTCCTATGTTTCTGCCCCCTGAATTATCCTTTTTTTCCATAAAATGTTTGCAGCTAAGTAGTTTTCTCAGTGTTCGGTGTCTTTTAGGTGATGATCAGTCAGGTTTGGCCACAAGAGGAGTATATAAGAGAGGAACCAAAAAAACAAAAACAAAAATAAGTTGACTATGCTCACAGGGTGTCACTGCATGTCACATAATATCACAGGGCAAGTGCCAGGTTTTGGTTAGGTGGTAGAAGACAGAAAGGGGGGAAAAACATTAGGTTAGAGTCTTCATTGGGGAAAGTGAAGAGGGCATGGTGACAAATTAGGATTGGCTACTTTGAATAGTTTTCATGGGCTCTAAACTATAGATAGGGGTTGTCTTGGTCCTGGGATGATAAGAATCAGGTTAGAGGAGGTCTGTCTCTGGATTGGTTAGTTTACATATCAAAAGTATGCTTCTGGCTGAGTCCTTTGCTATCTCTAAGAATTGATTAGCCCTGAGGGTCAGTCTCTTCCCAGAAAGGGTTTTTTAAATTTCAAAGCATCATAAAATATAGAAAATAAAAACTATATATAGTACACTCAGCCTGCCTTCTTCCTGTAGAACTTTGGGAGTCCAAAGACTTCATTTTTTACAGCTTGTTCCTTTTAGTCAAAGTTGGAAGTGTTCCTGCTAGTACACTTTTTATTAAATTTTTTTAAAATTGATTTTTTTTTTTTTTTAGAGAGAGAGAGAAGTGGGGAGGAGAGAGAGAGAGAGAAACACTGATTTGTTGTTCAACTTATTCATGCGTTCATTGCTTGATTTTTATATGTACCCTGACCAGAGCTCAACCCTTGGCATATGGGAAAGATGCTCTAACCAATGGAGCTACCTGGCCAGGGCTTGCTGCTAGTACAGTTTTAAGAAATATTTGTGGTTTGCTTATGAATCTTATCAGGATTTACTACCTTAGACAAAAGCTACATTCTCAAAGCTTATCAAAATAAACTCTTCTCTGCCCTGAGCTCCCTGTGAGACTGCTGTGGGACACGTCCTTCAGATTAGTGGAATCCCTGTTCTTTGATGGGATGGACCTGGGAGGCACTTCCTTAGGATTCTTAGAGGGCCTTTAGTCTGTCTCAGAGATATTTTGAGGGATTGCTTTCAATCTTTCTGAGATTTTTTAATTTTATTTTTTTATTTTTCTGAAGTTAGAAGTGGAGAGGCAGTCAGATTCCCACATGCGCCCGACCGGGATCTACCCTGCATGCTCACCAGGAGGCAATGCTCTGCCCATCTGGGGCGTTGTTCCATTGCAGCTGGAGCCATTCTAGCGCCTGAGGTGGAGGCCATGGAGCTGTCCTCAGTGCCCAGGACAGCTCTGGTCCAGTGGAGCCTTGGCTACGGGAGGGGAAGAGAAAGAGAGAGAGGAAGGAGAGGGGGTGGGGAGAAGCAGATGGGCACTTCTGTGTGCCCTGATCGGGAATCAAACCTGGGACTTCCATACACCAGGCCAACGCTCTACCACTGAGCCAACCTGCCAGGGCCTTCCTGAGATCTTAACAAAGGATACAATCCAAAATGTCTTAAACTGAGCTCATTATCATCTCCTTACCATATTCTATTCTATCTAGGATGACTATCTTAGAGGACATTGATTTAGTCTTTCAAGCCATTAGAAACCTCAAAAACTACCTTCATCCCTGTATGCAATGTATTATCAGGTCATGGCAGTTTTTACTACAGCAAAATTTCTTCAGTTGAGTTCTTCTCATTCATGATGCTGTAGTTGGGCACTTATTTTTTTACCTAGACTGCTGTGGTAGCTGCTGAATGGAATTTCCTATCTTCAGAGTCGCTGCTCTCTTCCAGCTACAGACTATTGCTGGAATTAGCTTTCTAGGACAAATTAATTATCTCTCCCCAAACCAGAAATTTTCAATAGCTTCTTATTATTTGTAGGCCAGGGTGAAAACTTGCACATGGCATGCAAGACCTCCTACAATTTCACCCCCACCAGCCTTTAAGCCTTTAGCTCACTCTTCCATACTTATTCTCTGCTATAGCTAAAATATACTCTCTTGAGAATTTTGAACACATTTTACATTTTTCTTCCACATGGCTTCTGCACATTCTGTTCCCTTTCTTCTTCAGTCAGTTGCTAACCTCCTCATCCTTCAAGGCTCAGATCAGATCCCACTTCTTTTTTTTTTTTTTCCTAAAAGAAAAAAAAAACCTTTAATATCACACTCGTCACTAAGAGTGGGACACCAAACTTGATCGTGTAGATCTGCACATGTGTCTAACCTCTCAACTCATATGTACAGTGCAGGGCAGCTGTCACCGGCAGCAGCCGTCAAGAGTCAAAACAAGGGTAGGGAAAGAACAAGTATTAACAACAGGAAGCGCAAGAAGGCCGCTTCGGGGTGCCGGGTGTGGGC
This sequence comes from Saccopteryx bilineata, assembly GCF_036850765.1. Taxonomy (NCBI): domain Eukaryota; kingdom Metazoa; phylum Chordata; class Mammalia; order Chiroptera; family Emballonuridae; genus Saccopteryx; species Saccopteryx bilineata. The sequence continues at coordinate 165,410,260 of NC_089493.1, read as the reverse complement.
TCAGTAGAAGCAGACGGTGTGCAGGAAGGTGCGGCCACTCTTCTCCTCGAACTCCTGCAGCAGCTCATCGATCTCGTTCTCCATGTCCTCCGTGTGCTGTATACACTGGCAGAGCTCACAGATGAGGACAGATCCCACTTCTGATTCCCTCAGCCCAAATAAGTCACAGCATCCACTAGGTTTCTGTGCGGTTCAGCGCTCTTCTGTCATCATAATTCTATCACTTAGCATAGTCAGATGGAGAAGGAGGGTGTGTGTGTGTGGTCCTCTGGACCATGAGCTTCTCTCTCTCTCTCTCTCTTTTTTTTTTTTTTGGTGACAGAGAGAGGGAAAGATAGGGGCAGACAGAAGGGAGAGAGATGAGACGCATCAATTCTTGGTTGCAGCATCTTAGTTGTTCATTGATTGCTTTCTCATATGTGCCTTGACCAGGGGCTACAGCAGAGTGAGTGAACCCTTGCTCAAACCAGCGACCTTGGGCTCAGGCCAGTGACATTGGGCTTCAAGCCAGCAACCTTTAGGCTCAAGCCAGCGACCATGGGGTCATGTCTATGATCCCATGCTCAAGCCAGTGACCCTGCACTCAAGCTGGTAAGCCTGCACTAATGCTGGATAAACCCGTGCTCAAGCTGGTGACCTCAGGGTTTCGAACCTGGGTCCTCTGGGTCCCAGTCCAATGCTCTATCCACTGCACAACCACCTGGTCAAGCCAGATTGTGAGCTTCTTGATTGCAAAATTGGACTGGAGCAAAGGCTATATCTTATTTACTTCTGTTCTGTGTGCATACATACATAGATGGCTAACTGGTAACTTGAAAAGAGAATGAATTTTAATTTAGGAATAAAACTGGCAATTGGGAATAAGCATCTGGTTCATGGGAAGAGACTGGCCTAGGTACATATGTTGGTAGAGACAGCAAAGTGGTAAATTGAGGCACTGCTTTAGATGAAAATGGAGGTTGTTTTAGAAATGAAGTGTGACACTGAACTCTTTACTATCATTGTTCCTGCTTTTTATAATAATCAAAACCAAATCTCTGATGTGTGAGTTGGAGGGTGTTTTATTAGCCTCTATGGGAAGCACCTTCAAAAGATTATCAGGGATAGGAGATTATTAGTGTATACCACTGACTCCCTATCACCTTCATGGTACTTTACATGTAATAGGAGCTCAGTAAATATTAGTTGGGCGAGAAATGAGAGCAATGACTTGTTCTCCTGTGTGACTCTAGGGTACCACATATGCCATACCCAAGGAACATAGCCAGGAGAGCTTGTTCAAGATCAGCTCAAGTTAAGAGAAGGCTTATTTGTCACAAGTGATTTATCCAGGGTCCCCTTGATACCCAGAGCGTTCTGCTTTGCCACATAGGAGTGGAAGATATTAGGGCCTTAGGATGTAGACAGGGCGACTGGTATTAAATGAATGGCAGAATTGCGACCTGAATCAGACAGAAGTGACAAGAGCTTCTCTTAGTTGGCCAGGAGGAGAGCCGAGGCTGTAACCTTAGTTAAGGAAGAGGAGACTGTTCAAGCTTTGTCAGCTCTTTTGTTGTTTTATTTTTAAACGATGAGAATCCTTCCTGGAAATCCACCTCCCTAGGTCCAGTCTGAACCCACTGCTACCCATTTAATCTTTCGTGGGCTGTACTTACACACTGGGCTTTGTTTTAAGCTGACAAATGGAGTTTTCTTCTTCAGCTGTGAGATCTGGGGTGGAATGTTTCAAGCCCATTAGGTAAGTGGCATGGCATCAAAATAAAGCCTGTTTGGGTTTATAGTTGTTCTTTGAAAATTTTAGCAAAATCCTGGTCTGATGGACAACTAGATGTCTGGAATACTAAATTTCTTTTTTGAAGCTGGACTTCTCTTGTATTCCATTCTCAGTATCAAACCCAAGAAGCTTCTCCAAATCTGTGATTGTGATAATTGGATGGGAGGGATTGGGGCAAATTATGAAGATGATGGGGGCCTGACCTCTTCCTGCCTTTGAAATCCACAAAGAAGGGAGAATGGGGAAAATGATGAATAGTTGATAAAAAAAAAATGGGGAGTGTCCCTTCTAAATTAGGACAGCTGGCTCAGTGACAAAATTGTTTTACTCTGTTAATGATCCTCAGAACCAGATGCTATGGAAACAGAAATTAAACTACGACTTTGAAAAAAAAGAAGAGAATAAAGTATAACTTTGGGCAGCTCTCTCCATCTAGTGAGGACAGAACAACCTCTTCCCTCTGCCCTTGCCCAGATATGGATTCCTCTAAGGAAGTCTCATGAGTATTGAGAGAGGGGACCTGTTAGGGTCATGTCCCTAGATTCCAGGAAAGGGGTAGATTCAGTTGAGAGGAGCCTCAGGGGATGTGGATTTTGCATCTGCTTGACCTTTGGCTTGTCCTTGGAGACTCTGTGCCTTGCTGTTTTTGGTAGGGCTAGCTCAAGGTGACCTCCCTCCGTTCCATAGATAGGATAATTGGCCTGCTTGGTTTCTCCATATCCCTGAGAAACTGATTTTGCTACAGGGTTGGGTGAACCATATGGCAGCCTAGATTACAGTGATTGTTGGCGTTTGTCAACAGAGAGCACAGGCTTCTTGGCTATAGTTAATCCCCCAGGTAGGGTTGCCACACCATCTGTGAACACAGCATATAGGATCAGCTAGATGGGTATGCAGTCCTGTTATTATCCACTCCCTGCTTCCCAAGGAAAGGGAAAGGCAAGATTATCATCGAATATTGGCTAATACGTTTGTTCGGGGTTTTTTTTAGCTCCTTTATTGTTCTTCAAGGATGATAGGGAGATCTATTAGTCATGTATCTTGCTCTTGAGAAGTATACAGTCTAGTTGGGAATGTCAGATTAATGTGTGTCAATAGCAAGCAACATAAAGCAAATGGCACATAATCATTGCAAAGAGGGAAAATAGATTGTACAGTTCAGAGATAGGGGAGATCAATTAGGGCTGAAACTTTCCAGAACAGTGTTAGGATTGGAGGTCAGTCTTGAGAAATGAATGGGTTTTTGTGATGTAGGAGGATAAGGGAAAGGCTTCTGGGCCTAAAAACAATATGAGCAGAGCAGAGACAAGCATGATGTCTTTACAGGAACAGGAGATTAGTGGGGTTGGGGTAGCCATATAGGAGAGATAAGATTAAGAAAGAAGAACAGGGACAGATTAAAGAGGATCTCCAGAGACAGGCAAAGGAGTTTGGACTGGGTTCTGGGGTGATATGGTGCATTGTAGGTACTGGTGCAGAGATATGATATGAACGGAGGAATGTTTGCAAATACTTCACACACACAATTTGGAGTGGACTGGAGTTGGAGAAGGATGAATGTTCAAGAGCTCAAGGAGGGTGTTATAAAGTCCTTGAAGCCCTGGAAAGTAAGGGAAGAGTCAGGTAAATGACACGGTTTCTTTCTGAATTCTATGAGACTTGGTGATGAGCTGGGTGGCAGGCATGAAGGAGAGAAAGAGGTCAAGTCTTGATCTTGGAAGGCTGGGGGAAAAATAGTGCCATTTGTAAAAATGGAGAAATTGTGAGGAAAAGTAATTTTAAGGAAGAAAATAATGAGTTTGGCAATGATTTTATTTACTTAACAAATACTTCTGTGACAATATTAGCACTGCACTAACCACTTTATAAGTGTTAACTCATTTAGTTCTCATAATAACCATAAGAAATAAACACTGTTATTATCCTCTTTATCACAATGGGAAAAACACAAGTATCGAGAAGTTAAATAATTTACCCAAGGTCATGAAGCTACAAATAAATGTCAGAGCCAGGGTTCTGAATCCAGCAGTTTATGCTGGGCTCCCTCTCTTTGCTGAGAGACCCAAGTAGAAAGCACAGGAAATGGTAGGAGATAAAATATTTTGGGGGTGCTTCCTTTTTGCAAAACTTTCTTTACAGGAAATGTAACAATGAATATAACATGAATATACCATCAAGGAACTTATAAGGTTCTAGTGAGGGAATGGCAGATCATCACATTCTGGTCAAGGGCACTAAGTTTATGCTATAAGACAAGGGAGCACATAAAAAAGAAGAGAGGATGACAAATACATATCAGTTAGAGATATCAGAACAGGCTCTAAGGGAAGGAGATGGAATTATGAATATAGACTTTGAAAGATGGATAAAGTTAGACTTCAGTAGTTAGTAGGAGGGGGAGGGCCATTCCTGATGGAAATAAAAGCTTGAATAAAACCATGGAAGAAAGAAAGGTCACAACATTTTGGGACCAGCGCACCACACAGTGCCTGGCTCAGTAAATGTTTGACCTGAATTAGGATGGAAGATGGTTTCGTTAGGCTACAACTTAAAGCATGAGTGAGGAGGAGCAGTAAGAGACAAGGCTGGGTATCCAGTTTTCCCAGTGCCTCTTATTTTATTTTTTAAATATTTAAAATAGATTTTTATTGAATGAGTGGTTTTAGAGGGATAGAAAGGGAGAGAGAGAAATGTTGATTTGTTGTTCCACTTATTCATGCCATCATTGGTTGATTCTTGCATGTGCCCTGACTGGGGTTCAAGCCTGCAACCTTGGAGTATCAGGACGACACTCTAACCAGCTGAGCTACCCAGTCAGATTGAGGACACTGTCCTTTCTCCATTGTATTTTCTTTGATGTTTTGTTGAAAATTAGTTCACATATATGCCTTCTTATAAATGATTCATGAAAAATAAAACACATTTTTAAAAAAAAATTAAAACAGTTGCCTGACCTGTGATGGCACAGTGGATAAAGTGTTGACCTGGAATGTTGAGGTCGTTGGTTCAAAACCCTGGGCTTGCCCGGTCAAGGCACATACAGAAAGCAACTACTTCAAGTTGATGCTTCCCGCTCCTATCCCCCTTTCTTTCTCTTTCACTCTATCTCCTCTCTTTAAAATCAATAAAATCTTTTTAAAAACTTAAAATTAAAACAATACCAGTAAATCTTTAAAAAAGAGAGAATGAGAGGCTGAGGCTCTCCTGCTAGAGGGCTGGAGCCTAAATGGGAGGGTGAGACTGGAGATGTTGCGTTGCAAATCTGTGGCCTACAAACCAGGGGATGGCTGGTGCTGGAAGAGCAGAGGACCCTGGAGGAAAGACGGCGGGAAGGGAGGAGCCTCTTGTTTTTATCCATGTAGATATGTAGGTTATTCTTACTTTGGGAGGAGCCCAAATATTTCCTAACATAAAGCCTGTTGGCTTGTGGATGTGGTTTTACCTCTCCTAGACTGGAGACCATTTCTGGCTCTCTGCCTTTGTTCTTCAGGGGTCTCCCAGCCACCTGGGGTAAATGAAGTTTTCATTGTCTTTGTCCCCTAAGTAGATGTAGACAGGAGTCCTAGAACCTTTCTGCCTGGATTCAGGAAGAATTAGCAAAATAGGAAGCCATGCTCATGTTATGGGTACAGAGGTGATAGTTCAGGTATACATGAATTCCTAGTGTGGTACGAAACTTAAGTGGTCGAGGTTACCTTCTTGTAGGTCACAGGTAGTGACTTCCAGAGGATAGCAAAGCAGGGTTCTTCTAGTAATCCACAATCCTTAGGCCTTTAAGGATCATTCTTAGGAAAACAGTGTTGAGGAGAGATAGAACTTAAAAGTACAAAGAACTTAAAAATACTTTATCCAGGGATTTCTTCAATGGTTGGGCTGGAATGGTCCTAACCTCAGATTTCATCTCATAAGAGAGCCCCATCCTAGGAGAGAGATGTCAGTTTAAACTCATTTGCCACTTACTAGCTCCATAACGTTGGGGCAAATGACCTTTGTGAGCCTATTTCCTTCACTGAAAAATAGGGTTAGTGATATTTGCTTTTCCTACCAATAAGGATATTGTAAGGCTTAGAGAAAATAATGTCTGTCAAAGTACTTGGAGACTGCAAGTGCACTATCAGAGCATGCTGTTACTACAACTAGTAGCCAGTTCGCTTACTTTTAAATTAATACTCTGAGAGGGGCTTTTACAAAACTTCTTTTTTTTTTTTTTTTAATTTAGTGAGAGGAAGGGAGGCAGAGACAGATTCCTGCATGTACCCTGACCAGGATCTACCCAGCAAGCCTAGTAACTAGGGGATTATGCTCTGCCCATCTGTGGTGTTGCTCTGTTGCTCAGCAACTGAGCTCTTTTTAGTGCCTAAAGCAGAGGCCATGGAGCCATCCTCAGTGCCCATGGCCAACTTGCTCCAATTGAGCCATGGCTGCAGGAGGGGAAGTGAGAGAGAGAGAGGGTGAAGGGGTGGATAGGCAAATGGGCGCTTCTCCTGTGTGCCCTGACCAGGGATTGAACCCGGGACATCCACACTGGGACAACACTCTACCACTGAACCAACTAGCCAGGGTCTCAAAACTTCTTTATAGCCTCTCTGCCCAAGACTTAAGGGGCAAAGCCACAGAATGGGAGTTTGAGACGCAGCATAAAATATTTCCTCAGGCAGGCATATTCTTTTTCATTGGCTCTATGATGCACTTTCTCCCAACCCACCCATTAACATTTCTAAAATTTGGCTGAGCCTTACAATTGATAGCATAGTATTTGTGATGAATCAGTTAACTTTTTTCTTGGAACCAGGTGGGCCACATACACAAACTTCCTTTTTTCTACATGAGGGCCAAAATGCATGGGGGCCTTTTGCTGCCTCAGTAACTAGAATTCAGCATGTCTTCAAACATCTTGCTGTGTGTCACGGTCATCCTTTCTCATGGCACAGATCTCTGGAAGTAGAAGTTTGGCCTGAACATTTATGTCCTGATCTTGGGACATAACTTGCCTGTTGATTAAAAAAAACTCAAATGGCAATTTTGTTATTTCCTACTTCCTCCTAGAAGTGGAAGAGAAGATGCATTTTGCTAGTGGATAGTTTATATAACCCTGTGTCTGACTACCTTGGGCCCTGGCGTAGTATTAGAAGGTGAGGAGGGGTCGGGAACCTATGGCTCGTGAGCCAGATGTGGCTCTTTTGATGGCTGCATCTGGCTCGCAGACAAATCTTTAATAAAAATAATAATAACGTTAAAAATATACAATATTCTCATGTATTACAATCCATTCATTTCCTACCGCTCATGTTCATGGTTGCGGGGGGGGGGGGTGATGGCTAGAGCCAGTCACAGCTGTTCTCCGGGACAACACCAAATTTTTATTGGATAATGCTTAACGTACACGAGTCGTTGTATGGCTCTCACGGAATTACATTTTAAAATATGTGGTGTTCACGGCTCTCTCAGCCAAAAAGGTTCCCGACCCCTGCTCTAACTTAAACCCCTCCAAGTGACCAGACAACTGATACACTCTCCATGAAACTTCTCTTTGAGATGAATTCTGTTCTTATTTGCTTTTTACCTTTGAAAGCTCTTTAGATTCAACTGCAAATTCTTAGTGCCAACTCTTGTTTCATCTCCTATGGATGATCTGGGTGTGGACTTTTTAGCTTTTGAATGAAATGGCAAGGGGCCTTCTGAGCCACTCTCCTCTCACCCTCTGCTGTAGGTTCATAGAATATAGACCAAGGACTTGGAGTTATGAATGTAACCCCGCAGGTAAAGCAGAGTAAGTAAGAAAGAGGCACTAAGGTTTATCGAGCATGTACTTTTTGCAGACACTACTTAATTTGATTCTTACAACAACCTAAAAGATGGATCTTACCTTCCCAATGTTACATCAAGGAACTTCGAGGCTCAGAACAATTAGGTGAGTTTCAAGTTGGTCACCCTAGTTAAAAGTGATTGAGTTCTTTTGAACCCATGCTTTCCAGGCAGAGGCATTCTGAAAACAAAGAGAAGTGATAAAGGGATTACTTGCTCTTACTGATTACACAGGCATCCCCTCCTGGCTGATGTGGAAATGAAATGCTAGAGATTTGAAGAATTCTTTGTTGTTTTCTTCCTCCCTCCCTAACTCTGGAAGTGGGAGTGTGATCAAGCCTCTGGCTGGAGCAGGGCTGTGCTTCTCAGCCTCTGATTGGCCCTCTGGCCCCTGCTTCCAGGGCCTCCTGTTTCAGGTCAAAAGCTGCGTGGTGCCCTAGAAATAACCGGGTTTCTAGCCCAGCATGACTCCCTGGAGCCCCTGGGACTGCTAGGGCGATGCTTGCTGTACCTCTCCCCAAAGGTGTGTTTATTTCTGTTATGTCATTTGCTTATTATAGGCAGCCTGCTATCAGTTATCACCTCCCTGTGGTTTCCTGCCTTTTATTCACCTTCTGTCTTCCCCAATGCTTTGGGGACTCTGGGCCACAGGGGCCTAGGGGGCAGCATTCTGATAGGCTCCTTCTACAGTACTTCATGAAATTAAGCTTTTCTGCTGACAGCCCCCACTTCCTGCACCCCCAGGGAGGAGCTTTTGTTAGAAGCACTGGCACTGTAAATATGTATCCTTTCTGTGTTCCACAGGAGTGCCTCAAAAGGTTGGGAAGAGAGCAAACTGGGAAAGCAGGTCCTAGATTGAAGTTTGGATCTGCAGGAGTCGAGTGCTGACCTTGGGTTTGTGTTTTGGCCTCTGTTGCCTGGTCTTCTGCTTTCTGTGACCTTGACAGGCACTTGTCCTCTTAAATCTTTGTGCTCTAGCACTGTTTCTGCACATTGGCTGAAGAAAGGCTCTGATTGAATCCTGGTCCTAGAGTTACAGTCGTGGCTATGAGACAGTGAACTGGAGAATCTGCCCCAGATTCCAGTCTTAGGGGCGCTATAGGTTAGGTGCCCGATCCGGAACGATATGGGAGGTGCACTGTGGACTATAGTGTGTCTCTGAAATGAGAGCTGAACCTATTAGGCAGCTAGGCAGCTTCTGCCCTTTCCAAAGTTACTGTAAGAATGAGTGGGCCTTTCCCCTCCTAACACACCCACCTGTCTCTCATCTGCTGGCACTTTGTAACTTCTCTCCGACTTTATTGCTGTTTTCAGTCACTTCCCCAGATTTGACCTGGTTATACCTGGGCCAGCTCCCAGAGATCCTGTCACATCGCCTGTGGACAACTGGGCTTGAAGCAGCTCCCGTTTGGCCTTGTTCTGAGACAGGAGCTGGGCAGAGGAGGAAATGTCATTTGTATTAGGTGTCAAGATGAGGTCTACAAAAGTTGTGTGCTTCCTGGGACCTACACTGCTCACCGAGAACACGTCAGCCCAGAGATTCTGAGGTTTTCTCTGGAAAATAGCAGAGCTGACTTAATGGCTTTGTGTGTTGGAGGGACAAGTATAAACTGATATTCCGACCCACTCCTCCTGTGCTCCTGCCTTCTGAAGCACAGAGGGCCTGTCCCTTGTTGGCTGGGGCTGGTCCTCTGGCTCTGCCCTGGACTCCATCCGTTCTCATCTCCTCAGGAGCCTGAGACTGTTGACTTTTCTCTCAACTGTCTTGTCTCTGTCTTACTCTCTGCTGAATCCTTTCTCTCCATTTTATTTTTGTGTGTGTGTGTTGTGTTTTTTTGTTTTGTTTTGTTTTTTTACAGAGACAGAGAGAGAGTCAGAGAGAGGGATAGATGGGGACAGACAGACAGGAACGGAGAGAGATGAGAAGCATCAATCATCAGTTTTTCTTTGCAATGCCTTAGTTGTTCATTGATCGCTTTCTCATATGTGCCTTCAGCAGACCAAGGAACCCCTTGCTCGAACCAGCAACCTTGGGTCCAAGCTGGTGAGCTTTTTGCTCAAGCCAGATGAGCCCCCTGCTCAAACTGGCGAGCTCGGGGTCTTGAACCTGGGATCCCAGTCCGATGCTCTATCCACTGCGCCACCACCTGGTCAGGCATCCTTTCTCCATTTTATATCGTACTCAAGTCTCTCCCATCTTGAATGACTGCTGATCTTTCTATTCTTTCACAGCCTAACTTCTCGAAAGAACAGTCTAAACACCGTGTCTCATTTCACAACTTCTCTCACACCCGTTTGGCTTCTTTCCCAATTTCCACTCCTCCAAAACTGTTCTAAATGATCTCCATGTCCCTAATCCTACTAGACTGTATGCGCCTGGCATCAGGGACTGTGTCTATCATAGTCACATCTGTCCACCCAGTCCTGACACAATGCCTGGCATAGAGCTGGCACCAAAATTGCTTTTTATTATGAATAAATGACAGCTAAGCTGGCGATGTGGGGGTTAAGATGAATTTGCAGAGAGATGTAAGTAGACAAAGTATCCAAAAGTATCAAGTTAAAGAAGTCAATAATAGTTTATTTTATGGTTGATATACTGTTTTGAATTTTTATGAGAATTTACTTGAGCCAAACTGACAACATATGGTGTGAAGCAAGATCTCAAATGCCCCCCCAAATTTTAGTTTTTACCAGGCCTGTGGTAGCTCAGTGGATTGAGAGGCGACCTGGAACGCTGAGATTGCCCGTTCGAAATCCTGGGCTTGCCAGGTCAAGGAACTTATGATAAGCAATCAATGAATAGCAAGAGCAGGGGTCAGGAACCTATGGCTCGCAAGCCAGATGTGGCTCTTTTGATGGCTGCATCCGGCTCACAGTCAAATCTTTAATAAAAAAAACAAAAACGTTAAAAATATAAAACATTCTCATGTATTACAATTCATTCATTTCCTACCGCTCATGTTCATGGTTGCAGGTGGCTGGAGTCCATCACAGCTGTCCTCCAGGACAACACCAAATTTTTATTGGATAATGTGTAACGTACACGGATCATTGCATGGCTCTCACGGAATTACATTTTAAAATATGTGGCGTTCATGGCTCTCTCAGCCAAAAAGGTTCCCGACCCCTGAGCTAGAGTGAAGCAACTACTACTTATTCCCTGCCCCCTCTGTAAAATCAATAAATAAAATCTTTTAAAAAATTATTTTAGTTTTAAATATGAGGAAACAAAAGCCCAGATAGTGAAATACTTGCCCAAAGTCATAGAATGAGATAGTAGCAGAGTTCTAACTCCTCCTGCCTGACTCCCAAGTTGGCACTCGCTCTCCTGCACCCCCACTCCATCTTGCCTCCTTTACAGGTGGCCACCTGTCTGGTCTCCAGTTGCAAGCAGAGCCCTGGCATCAGGGCAGCTGATTGCTTCCTTCCTCACTGAGGGTGTGGCAGTTAGGAGCCACCTGTCCCACGCTGCTGCATAAGGAGCTGTTTCACTGCCCCCACCACCACTGTGTTAGAAATGAATGATGGGCTGCAAAGGTGTCTGAGTGAATGCCAGCCTTGCCTATTGATAGATGTGGAGCCCTGGAAGGGGAAGCACAAGGGATGTGTTTGTTGAAGTAACTTGATTTTCCAGTTTCTAGGTTATCAGAATTTGGTGCCCCAAGCCTGACATTGGAGCTAAATCTTATGGGAGCCTGGTTTGCATATATACTTATGGACTCACTGTGCACCCACCTGGAAGCTTTACTAGTGTGGTCTGATGGTGAAGCCGCAGTTAAAGCCTGCAGGGAAGCCCATCTTTAGTAAGGTGGTCCATCTTCCATCGCATTGATCTGACCATTTCATTCTAATCATTGAGAATTATGTCCTGAAAGATCCAGAAATGGAAAGCTCCAGGCTGGGAGTGGCTGTGAAGGAAACAGGATACTAAGACTATGAGCCTTAGAATAATACTGGCACCTCACGTGTCCAGTTTCACCTCCCCCATTTTCAGTTTTGTTCCCCTATTATTTAACCAACATTATTGAATTTTCATTTCTGTTCTGGGTACTGAGGATGCAAAGATGAATAAGTCACATCCCTGACCCTGGGACCCTGGGAAGCTCACAGGTTAATGATAGATAGATCATTCGTTTATTCATTTACTTGCTTATAAAATATTTGATAAGCATCTGTTATGTGTGAGGTGTTATGCTGGGCTGATTCATTCATTCAACAATATTTGAGTTCCTTCTCTTTATCAGGACTTTTTCCAGGTGCTTGGAATATTTTTTTGAATTTTTTAAAAGTTATTTGAGAAACACCAATTCGCTGTTCCACTTACTTATGCATTCATTAGTTGATTCTTATATGCATCATGAATAGGGGTTGAAGCCCCACTTTTGTGTGTGTGTGTGTGTATTTTTCTGAAGTGAGAAGCGAGAAAGCAGAGAGACAGACTCCTGCATGCACCCAACCGGGATGCCCACTAGGGGGCGATGCTCTGTCCATCTGGGGCATTGCTCCGTTGCAACCAGAGCCATTCTAGTGCCTGAGGTGGAGGCCATGGAGCCATCCTCAGTGCACAGGCCAGCTTTGCTCCAATGGAGCCTTGGCTGCAGGAGGGAAAGAGAGAGACAGAGAGAAAGGAGAGGGAAAAGGGTGGAGAAGCAGGCACTTCTCCTGTGTGCCCTGGCTGGGAATTGAACCCAGGACTGCCATACGCCAGGCCAATGCTCTACCTCTGAGCCAACTGGCCAGGGCCTGAAGCCCCACTCTTGGTGTGTCAGGACGATGCTCTAGCCAACTGAGCTGTCCAGCCAGGGTGGTGCTTAGACTATTAACAAACAAAAATCGCTGCCTTTATGGAATTTACTTTTTAGTGCGGAGAGATCAGTAGAGATCAGTAATGTAGAATGCATATAATCAACAAGTAAATTGAATAGTGTTTAGAATTGATAAATGCTTGACAAAGAAATAAAGAACAGAAAGAGGTAAAGGGTATGTGTGGGGGTTGCAGTTTTAAATAGGTGGTTATAATAGATCTAATTTATAAGAAACAGTAGAGCAGAGACTTGAAGGAGGTGAGGAAGTTAGAAATATGAACATCTTGGTGAAAGAAATTTGAGCAGAGAGAATTCCACCTGAGGTGGAGGCATGCCTGGCAAGCTCAGGGAACAGCAGAAAGGCCCATGTGACTGAAGGGTAATGAGCTGAGGTTAGAGAGGCAGCGGGTGCCATGTCAAGAAGGGCCTTGTAGGCCCTTGAGGAGATTTGGCTTTTTCTTTTAGTGAAAAAATTATCCACAGGAGGTTTTGAGTAGAGGAGTAATATGATCTGACTTATATTTGAAAGAGATCACAAAGGTTGCTATGTTGAGACCAGATTTTAAGGAGAAATGGTGAAGACAGAGAAACCGCCACAGACATCTAGGTGAGAGGTGATGGTGGCTGGATGAGAAGAGTTTGGATTCTGGATATTGTAAAAAGATAGAGCCCAAAGGATTTCCAGATAGATAAAGTAAAGAGTGAGAGAAAAAGAGGAGTAAAAGTGATTCCAAGCTTTTTAACTGAGCGTCGGAAATGTGGTGTTGCCACTGAAATGGGGAAGACTGTGGGTAGATCAAATTTGGGGGAGGCGACGATAAGAGCTTTAGGTTTGGATAATTTGGATGTGTTAGGTGAAGAGAGATATGAACTGGAGATTTTATTTTTTAGATTTTATTTATTCATTTTAGAGAAGAGAGAGAATAGGGGGAAAGCAGGAAGCATCCACTCCCATATGTGCCTTGACCAGGCAAGCCCAAGGTTTCGAACTGGCGGCCTCAGCGTTCCAGGTCAATGCTTTATTCACTGTGCCACCACAGGTCAGGTGGACTAGAGATTTAAAAATAAAAATAAAATTAAAATTAAAGAAATACATATATAGCCTGACCTGTAGTGGCACAGTGGATAAAACATCAACCTGGAAACACTGAGGTTGCCAGTTCAAAACCCTGGCTTGCCTGGTCAAGGCACATATGGGAGTTGATGCTTCCTGCTCCTCCCCCTTCTCTCTCTCTCTTTCTCTCTCTCTCTCTATCTCTCCCCTCCTCTTTAAAATGAATAAATAAATAAATAAGAAATTTTAAAAATATTTTTTAAAAAAAGAAATACATATATATTTATATGTAATGTATATGTATATGTACATATATGTATGTATGTATGTATATAGGAATTGTCAGTATGTGGGTGGTATTAGAAACCAGGAAAGCAGACAAGATTACCAAAGGAACAAGTAAAGATGGAGCAGGAAGCAGAGTAGGACCTGAGACCCGCACACTGCAATGTTAAGACGTTGGGGGGAGGGGAGGAACCAGCAGAGAAGACTGAGTAGTGAGCAGTGAGGTAGGAAGACAACCACGTGAGCATGGTGACCTGGCAGCCAAACAAAGAAAGTACACTAGGTAGTGGAGAGAGGTGGGCTTAAATGCTGCTGAGGAGCCAAGAGGAGCCCTGGACCTGGCCAGGTGATAGTCATTGCGGATTTTGATGAGAGCAGTTTCAGTGTAGTAGTGGGTTAAAGCTTATTAGAGTGGGTTTAACAGAAAATGGAGAAGGAATTTATTGCAAGTTTGGTGCCAAGGGGAATAGAGAAATGGGATGAAAACTGGTAGAGGAAGTGAAATCTGGTAGGGGTTTATTTTATTGAGTGAGTTGAGTGAATGAGTGAGCAAGTGATTTTAGAGAGAGGGGAAGGTAGGGCAAGAAAGAGAAACATTGATGTGTTGTTCCACTCATTTATGCATTCATGGTTGATTCTTGTATGTGCCCTGATGAAAGATCCAACCCACAACCTTGGCATATTGGGACAATACTCTAACCAACTGAACTACCCGGCAAGGGCCTATTTTATCATTTTTTATTGTGATAAAAAATATATAACAATTACCATTTTAACCATTTTTAAGTGTGTAGTTCAGTGGCATTAAGTGCATTCACATTGTTATAAAACTGTCATCACCATATCACCATGTTACCTCCAGAACTTCATCTTACCAAACTGAAACTCAATTTTTTAATATGAGAGAAGTAACAGCATGTTTATATGCTGGTGGGAACAATCCAGCAGGAAGGGGAAATTAATGACATGGAAGGGGGAAGGGAGATAGTGGAAATACTTCTTAGAGTAGGGGCAGGGTGAGTGCTGAAGCACAAGTAGAGGGACAGGCGCTGGGGCCACAGGTAATTCATCATTAGTAACAGGAGGGAAGGCAGAGAGTGTGCATGGGTGTGGATAGATGCGTAAATACTGTGCTGTGAGTCTGTGGAAATTCTCTTCTGATTGTTTCAATTTTCTCAGTGAAGTAGGAAACAAAGTATGGGCGAGGAATTGTTAGACATTTGAGGAGAAAGAAGGAGTAGAAACAGTCATCTAGGAGAATGGATGAGTGAATAGAATAAACTAGAAGAGCAATCTTCAACTGCTGTGCCGCAAGAATTTTTAAAACAACCAATACCTGACTATTTAGTCAGGGGCACTGACCTCTTTTCCCTTAGATTGTCAAATAAAAATAAACGACAACAGCCAACACAAAAATAGCCATTCAGTGTGAATGCCCTGACTTTAACCATAAATATATGACATGTAATAGAGTTGCATCTTATTGGTCACATTGCATAATAAGGCTGCATCTGATTTGGTTAATTTTTGGTACCAGAAATCTTTGTATACAAGTATAGGCACCTATTTTTTTTTTAAGTCACTTTGGAGTAAAAAGGGTAGATAACACTGGAGAACAATTTTTTTTTCATTTTCTGTTGCATGAGGTTTTAGAACTGTTTCTATATATTTCTGCATCGCTGATTCCAAATCTGAAATCCATTTTTTTGGTGCATGCTCTATTTTTTATGCAATTTTAATTTCTTTTTGTTACAGTTAATGGCATGCATTGGTTTTTAAATTGGAGTTAAAAGGCAACGACTCTTGGATTGAACATAATCACAAGGCAATTAATGTTTTACAAAAATCACTTTTACATAATTGTAGTTGTTTATAAATGTAAAAAATTATTATCTGATAATAACACCCTCTTATTTTATCTTAAGATTGAATCATGGCTTCTTTGAGTAGGCATAAATGTAAGAATAGTCCTGACACCTTCTGTTATATATGTGGCTGTTACACACTTCAACATCAAAGGCGCAATATTTCATCATTTGTGACACATGCATATATTGCCTATTTTCAAGTTCCCTTTGGCGATCAAGACAAAAATTGAGCTCCTCATATTGTGTGTCATAATTGTGAGGAAATGCTTCGTGACTGGACAAAAGGAAAACGCAAATACCAGAATGCCTTTTGGTATTCCCATGGTTTGGCGTGAACCTAAGGACCACAGCAGTGACTGTTATTTCTGTCTGATCCATACAAAGGGCATCGGCAAGAAAAAACGGCATATGATCGCATATCCTAATATTTCTTCAGCAATATGACCTATCCCACACTCTGAGGCACTCCCGGTTCCAGTTTTCAATGGTTTTATTTCTTCTAAGGATGAAGAAAGTGAACATGATGATCAAGTGTATTTTGATAAGATGCATGAGGAGATGGTTGTGGAATCTGAAGGGTCTTCTTCTGATGCCAAGCAGTCATTAACCCCCTCAGCAGTTTAGCCAACCTGAATGGAAGGACTTAGTAAGAATGACATAAAAATTGTCCTTGACTTTCTGAAGTATGAGGAGCATAACTGGATCATTTGTGTGGATCTTAAAATGGTAAATTTCCTGCTAGGACAACAGAGAGGTTTCACGAAGTATCCTTGTTTTCTGTGTTTGTGGGACAGCCGAGCTCGGGAGAAACACTGGACACAGAAGGAGTGGCTGAAACATGAAGCTCTGGATGTAGGGATGCAAAATATTGTGAATGAACCTGTAGTGAATCGAGACAGAATCATTTTCACCCCACTTTACATCAAACTTGGCTTAATGAAGCAGTTTGCTCAGGCTTTGAATAGAGAAAGTGAATGCTTTCAACATATTATTTCTGCTTTTCCTGCCTGTCTTTTGAGAATATAAAAGCAGGTGTATTCGATGGACCTCAAATTCGAACCCTCATACATGATGAAGAATTTTCCAGGAAGATAAATAAGGAGGAGAAAGCAGCATGACAGTCTTTTGTGGCAGTTACAAAGAACTTCCTTGGCAACAAAAAGGCAGAAAACTATGAACTTCTGGTTCAAAGGATGCTGCTGGCTTTCCGCGACGTTGGATGTAACATTAGCGTTAAGACTCACTTCCTGAACAGTCAGTCACCTTGATAAGTTTCCTGAAAATCTTGGAGCTGTTAGTGATGAGCAGACTACTGCTGGAGCGTCAAACGAAATTGTCCTCAACAAGTACACAAACGCAAGAGCTACAAACACAAATTTTTGCCTGAATAGAATTTTGCGCAAATTTTATGTTTAAAATAAGTGTTTTAATATGTTCTATTTCGAAATTGTAGACAAATTCTGATGCAATCATATCTTTTAGTGTATTAGTGTATTTACTGCATTTTAAAAATTATTTTATTTTCACAAAGATGATGCCCAAGAAGACATTCTACTTCATTATGTTAAACTAAATGTTGAAAGTTTTACAATAAGATGAAAACCTAAAATCTTGAATTGCAAAAAACCTGTAGCTTACAGAGAAAAACTAATGTCAGATTTGAGATCAGCACACTCGAATTAGGTAAGAACAAGTGTTTTTGTGGATCCAACAAAAATTTTGTTCCCCAATGTAATTACTATTATTATTATTTTTTGCAAGTCAGTCAGAATTATACCTTTTTTGTCAGATTGGCCAAAAAATTTATTTTTGGTGTGCCTTAGAATTTTAGTAATTAGTTTATGTGTGCCATGAGATGAAAAAGATTGAAAATCAATGAATTAGAGAGATACAGTATGATTGCCAGGCATCACAGAGAGCCCATCTTTGGTTCATGGGCATGAATTTAAAGTGAGACCAGTCTATGTGTCTGTACTTACTTACCTCCAGCTACACTTAATTGCATGGATACAAGTGAGGATAGGATTTGACTAGGATTGTGGCTTTGCTGAATGAAGAAAGGGAATTATTGTAAAGATCGATCATGAATGTAAGCTGAGAGAGAAGGAAAGAGAGGACACCATGTTCACTGTGAGGACCAGTGAAAGGATGTTAGTATTAATGGGATGAAGATCCTGTTAGTATAGGAATTGTTGGAGTCTAAATGCTAGAGGGAGTGAGCTGGACAGTATGAGGCAGTATTTGGAGAGTGGGATACATTTGAGATCATGGAAAGTTGCAGTTCTCGATGCTGACGGGGACTTTGGGTGTGTAAACAAGTCAGTGGCTAGAATATGGTCCAGCACAGTTCAAGGAACAGAGAAGCCTAGGTATTGAAAGGACCACTTATGAGTATAATGACATTTCTAAAAGTTAAGCAAGGATAGTATACATTTATGAGTGACAGACATGTGGCCTGTCCTCAAAGAGCTTACAGTCCAGCCCAAGAGATAAGCAAGTCAAAGGTACTGACAGCATAATGAGATAAATGCTCTGATTAGAAAAATAAATGGAAGAGGGAGGACACCTAAACCCAGCCTTGGGAGCTGGAGGGTCTTTCTGGAGGAAAGAGATTTGAATTAGAACTTTGAAGAACTCATGGTAGCTAACTAGGTAAAGAGAGAGAGAAGTACTCCAGAGAGTGGGAACAGTATGTGCAGAGATAAAGGTGAGACAGGAGCATGTTGGAGTAACTGAAAGATGCAGATGGCATGTACATTGGTAAAAGATGAGGTTGGGAAGGTGAACTGAATTGAATCATCGTGTAGGGCCATGGGGACTCTATGAAGGAGCTTGGATTTATCCCATGAGCAATGGGAGAAGTGCAGATGGACTGGGGAACTGAAGAGTGTGTTGAGGAATGCTTAACACCGTGATGGCGAACCTTTTTATAAAAACTGCCCACTTTTGCCGTGCTGGTCAACCTGGTCCCTCCTACCCACTAGTGGGCATTCCAGTTTTCACAGTGGGCCAATTGCAGAGCCATTTGGTTGCTCTGCGACTGCCCACCATGAAAGCTGGACCACCCACTAGTGGGTGGGAGGGACCAGGTTGACCAGCACGGCAAAAGTGGGTGGTTTTTATAAAAAGGTTCGCCATCAGGGCTTAACAGATGAGTGACATTTGAGCTCGGTCCCCGTATCAGTTATCTATGTTTGCATAGCAAATTACCCCAGAACTTAGTGGCTTAAAACAACAAACATCTATTTTCTCACAGTTTCTCTGGGTCAAGGATCCAGCTGTGACTTGACCAAGTCCTCCCATCTAGGGACTTTCACAAGGGTACAATTAGGGTGTCAGCTAGGGCTACAATTATCTCAAGCCTCAACAGGGGTCTTCCAAGCTTCACTCATATGGCTATTGGCAGGTTTCAGGTCTTTGCTGGTATTGGCCAGAGGTATCAGTTCCTTATTGTCACATGGGTCTTACCACAGGGTAGCTCATGACAGTGACTGACTTCCCTCGGAGCAAGCAAGATAGAAGCCATGGTCCTTTTGTAACTCAAACACAGATGTGTCATCTCATCACTTTCATCATTCTATATTTATTAGAAGTGAGTCAGTAGGACCAACCCACACTCAGGGGTGAAGTTGCAGAAGGGCAGGAATATTAGGAGGTGGGATCACTGGGGCCATCTCAGAGGCTTCCCACCACTGTCCTGAAGGAGGGCTCAGGAGTTTTCCAGAAAGAGATGGAAAACAACTAGAAGATGGCACAGAAGAATTTTAAGGAAGAGGGAATAACACAGGCAATGACATGAAAGCGTGCAATGTGCTATGTGTTCAAAGTAGTGGAAGAACTGCTGCTAAGATAGACTGTGGCCTCCTGGAAATGGTATTGTGTGCCATGCTGAGGAGTTTGGCCTTTACTGATTGAACTAAGAGAAGATCCCTTGAAGATTTTGGATAAGAAAGTGACCCGATTAGTTTCTGGTCTCTGATGGCTGTACACTGTACAGATGGGATTGGGAGGGACTGGTGACAAAGCACCCGCCAGTGGATGAAGAGGACTTGAACCGAGGCAATGGCAATGGCAATGGCCCTTGTGAATGGGAGCCAGATTCAAAGGCTATTTAGACCATAATTAACAAGTCTTGGAGGGCCTCCTGGGAGATTACAGATGTATCAGATGCTTTTGAAGTTCTTCACCTGGATCCCTGAGGGCTCTGGCTAGAACTGAAGGTGCCTAATCCAGCATGAGTAAGGCACTGCCCCTGTGGATGGGCAGGGAAATCAGTCTTGGCATGCTTGGCCTTCGCCCTGTGAACTTCAGGTACACATTCCTCATTCTATTTGTTGACATATTTAGTTCAAAGTATTTTATTTATTAATTTATTTTAATTTATTGATTTTTAGAGAGGGAGAGAGGGCAGGGGAAGGAGCAGTAAGCATGAACGCATAGTAGTTGCTTTCTGTATGTGCCTTGACTGGTCAAGCCCAGGGTTTCAAACTGGTGACCTCAGTGTTTTAGGTCAATGCTTTATCTACTTTGCCACAACAGGTCAGGCTCAAAGCATTTTTTTTTTAATATTAAGTGAGAGGCAGGGAGGCAGAGAGACAGACTCCCACATGTGCCCTGACTGGGATCTACCCAGCAACCACCCTACCTGTCGATGCTCTGCCCATCTGAAGCTGTGGCTCTGTTGCTCTGCAACTGAGCCATCTCAGCACTTAGGCGAGGCCACGGAACCCTCTTCAGTGCCCAGGGCCAACTTGCTCAATCCATTTAAGCCATGGCTTCAGGAGGGGAAGAAAGATAGAGAAGGAGAAGGGGGAAGGGTGGAGAAGTAGATGGTCGCTTCTCCTGTGTGCCCTGACCAGGAATTGAACCCAGAACATTCACACGCCAGGCCAACACTCTACCACTGAGCCAACCAGCCAGGGCCCAAAGCATTTTTAAAGTACCTCTTGGCCCTGGCTGGTTGGCTCAGTGGTAGAGCGTCAGCCTGGCATGCAGGAGTCCTGGGTTAGATTCCCGGCCAGGGCACACAGGAGAAGCGCCCATCTGCTTCTCCACCCCTCCCCCTCTCCTTCCTCTCTGTCTCTCTCTTCCCTTCCCGCAGCCAGGGCTCCATTGGAGCAGAGTTGGCCCGGGCGCTGGGAATGGCTCTATGGCCTCTGACTCAGGTGCTAGAATGGCTCTGGTTGCAACAGAGCAATGCCCCAGATGGGCAGAGCATCACCCCCTGGTGGGCATGCCAGGTGGATCTCGGTCGGGCGCATGCGAGAGTCTGTCTGACTGCCTCCCTGTTTCCAACATCAGAAAAATACAATAAATAAATAAGTAAATAAATAAATAAATAAAGTACCTCCTATGTGTAGAATCTCATCAGAGTGATATGGGGAATACAGAGAACAGGCCCTTCTCTTGAAGGACCTTCAGCCTAGTTCCAGGAAAAAGAGATCTGGTTTAGGTTTCAGATACTTTGACACTGAGGACACTTGCATTCTGAGGCCAGGCTGATGGGAGACACCATGTGTCCCCATCCTGCAGGAGCAGCAACATTCTGAGAAACTGCTGATTTCTCTGTGGGTCTGTGGTGTGTGGTGAATCCTCATAGCACAGTAGCACTGCTGAGCTTCCGTCTCTATTGATTAGGAAAGGGATTTCCTTTCCCCTATTGCATTCTAGACCAGCCTACCAGGATTTCTGGGTCACTTAAGGGACCCAGATCACCCCAATATGGTTCTGAATGCCAAGCTGCCATCTGGCTTGGGCAGGGTTCCTTGTACCCAAGAGGGTGGAGAGATATGGTGACATTAATCCACAGTGCAGTGAGTGATGCCGCCAAGGCGGGGGCGGGGAAAGTGCCATTTGCTAGGATCTTCTGGGAACGGGTAGAATCAGATTGGAGGGTGACCGCTAAGTGATTTCTAAGGGCCAGAAAGAATGGCTACTGAAGATGATCAGTGCTATGTAGTTGTTTGGCACATATTATCTCTTTTAGTCTGATAGTCCCTAGAAGGCTGGCACTATTGCTATTATCCCATTGTTCATATGGGGAACTGAGACTCAGAGGTTAAGTGACGTGCTGAAAGCCACACAGCTACTTAGAAGTAGTGGCAGGCCTGGCTGATCTTAGAATCCATATTCTAGCCTGACCAGGTGGTGGCGCAGTGGATAGAGCATCAGACTGGGATGCAGAGGACCCAGGTTCAAGACCTCGAGGTCGCCTGCTTGAGCGCGGGCTCATCTGGTTTGAGCAAAGCTCACCAGCTTGGACCCAAGGTCACTGGCTAGAGCAAGGGGTTAGTCGGTCTGCTGAAGGCCCACAGTCAAGGCACATATGAGAAAGCAATCAATGAACAACTAAGATGTTGCAATGAAAAACTGATGATTGATGCTTCTCATCTCTCTCCCTTCCTGACTGTCTGTCCCTATCTATTCCTCTCTCTGTCTCTGTAAAAATAAAATAAAATAAAAGAATCCATATTCTAACCATATTACCATTACCTTCCCTGTCTTCATGCTTTTATTTTCTTAAGCCCACCAGTCTTGTTTCTGATCACATCATTAGTCAGAAAATCAATTTTCCTCTACTCCTGGGGTCTATAGGCTATTCTTTTTCCTAGGTTTTAAGTTGGCATTTTATGCTGACCCATCTGGAATTCATTGAAGTATGTCCACATTTTATTTGATTTTAGTTGTGCTGTTTTGGTCACAGCCAAAGTTAGCTCAGGTAAAGATGAACTTCCTATAGGGAAACTTAGAGTGGTGAGCAGTAAGGGATCTCAAAGCAATCCATGAACGGGCCCACAGCAGGGCTGGACCTCAGAGACACTAGATCAGTCCCAAATGGACTGTGCCCAGCTTGGTTTCTGACATATAATAGATGCTCAATAAACATCTGTTGAATATATGCAGGTAACAGTTGTGTGGTCAACTGTCCAGTGAAAGGGGCCGGCAGCAAACCCAGTGGACCAGAGCCCTTTAGGTCTGGTTGAAATCGTGTTTCCCAGGATACCTGAAGGAGGCTGCAATAGGAACACTAGAGATTCACACCTGTTGTGGGACACATCTCTGATTTCCCCACGTGTCTCCTGCATAGACGCAGAGCTTGTCCCCAGTGGCTGCAGCCCAGTGGGTATGGTACACAGAGAACAGTCTCCCTATTGTGCACATCCCGATGTGGGTCCCCACACCTGCTCTCGTGTGAGATGCCACTAGAGAATGGCTCCTCTGACAGGACTTCCTCTGACAGGGCTGGTGGTTATGGCCTGCAGCACCAGATTCTTGTGTCTGAGATGCTGTTGAGGAATGGACAATGGAAGATCTAGATTCAGGTTTGTCTCTGTCGCAACTCTGTGAGTTGGTCCTGATCTGGGACTTGGCTTCCTAATCTGTACAGGGAGGGGGTTTGGTCAAGTTTCCTTCCAGCTCTTGAGTTCTGTGAGTTGCTGAGTTGAGTACAAGAGCGCAGGAAATGCTAGTATCACCGTGTCTCCTTGACACCCATGGATAAATAGAAGCCAGTGGCCCCTGTGATGGAGAAGAGGGTTTCTGAGAGGGAAAGAATCTTTCTCAGGGTTTGGGTGAGGCTCTTTCCTTCTCTACTACTCAAAAGATACTTGGAAGGAAGCTAAGTCACCCAGGATTCTTGAGGTGCCAGAAGTGAAGATGCCGAGAGAGGACCGGCAAACCGGCCTCCTGCTCCTCAGCCCAGCTGGCGTCACACTGTCAGCATGTGGCTCCTTCCACCTGTCCCCCTCTGGCTCACCTCCTCGATTTTAGCTCTTGATCCTAAGCTGTGTTCTGTTTGTGTCTGTTACAGCTCTGGAGTGAAATGAACAATTTCTTTTTCTCCAGTTGGAAGAGGAAGGTCGCTAATATAAGTAATAAAGTCCTTGGTGTTCTGCGCACTGGGGCTTGTTAACTGCCAAGTCAGATCCTGTTTGAAGCAGAAGGCACTGCAGCTCACACAGGATATGAAGCCGGTTAGAGGTGCCTGATGTACTGGACGTTTTCAAAGTCCAGGGGTGGAGGAATAAATTGGTGTCTTCCTTCTCCTGGAGCAGGCTTCTAACGGTAGCACTATAGTAAGTCCTTGCTTAAAGTCATGGATAGGTTCTTGGAAACTGCGACTTAAAGCAAAGCAATGTGTAATGAAACCAACTTTCCCATAGGTTGAGAGGAATAAGAGTTAAGTTCCTATGGCATATTTTTTATTATAAAAATATCACCAAACTTCTAAATAAAGACCCAAACATTTCTAATATTAAACATTGAAATAAATGTAAGCCATACATACATTTAGGAAAGATGAACAAAAACAAGAAGATTATATTCCAACCCCTTTATTCCAGTTCAGGGTCATGGTTGACCAGAGCCTGTCCCGGAAGATCAGGGTGCAAGGCAGGAACCCACCCTGGACAGAACACCCTTCCACAGGAGGGCCACTGATACTCCAGCCGCACTCATTCCAACTGGGATAATGAAGACACGCCTGTTCACCCACGTGCACATTTCTGGGATGTGGGAGGAAACCAGAGGATCTGGAGGAAACACAAGCACACATGGGGAGAATGTGTAGTCTTGTAGACAGTGACCCAGGCTATCGATCTTTTTTTTTTAATTGATTTGACAGAGAGAGAGAGATTGATTTGTTCTTCCATTTGTTTTTGCATTTATTGGTTGATTCTTATATGTGCCCTGATTAAAGATTGAACCCACAGCCTTGGCATATCAGGACAACTCTCTAACCAACTAAGCTATCTGGCCAGGGCTTGATCTTTTTTTCTCATCAAAGTTATAACAAAACAGTGCTGACTAAAGTGATGTTATTTGAGAACCTGCTGTATTGGCATTTTGAGCCAATGCTTCTCTGTCGTGGAGTACTATCTTGTGCAAAGTAGGGTGTTCAGCAGTAGCACACCCCCCGCTCAAGTACAACTAACAAAAATGTCTCTAGACATGCCAACTGTCCCCTGAGGGGCAAAATTGCCCCAGTTAAGAACCAGTGTCCTCAAGCTACCATTGCACACATACTGGCAGCTTGTGAAATGAGCTAGGCTTTTGAGGACCAGGGTCTTTATTTTTAGTTTTACTTCTGACTCACTGAAGAGCCTAGGGCAAGTTAAGGAAACTCTCTGTAACTGTTTATTCACTTATAAAATGGAGCTATCTACTTTGCTTACTAGACTAGTAATATGTTTGTTGGAGAAAATATAGATGCAATAGAAAAGTATAAAGAGGAAAATCTGAAAAGATCTGTCAGCACCTCAACCTCCTAGAGATAACTATTACTGAGGGGTAATATTTTATTTATTTATTTCTACATTTTTAATTTGCACCCCTCTTCTTTCCCACATCACATCCACACAAAATCAGAATCATATCATAGTGTATGGCAAACTGTTCTTAGAAAATGCAATTTTTAATGTACACATATAAGGCTATCTTATGAATATTTTGTGTTTTATTTAATCAGTGTTTGGTTGTATAACATTTATTGTAGCCACTTTCTTTTCTTTTTTTTTTTAAAGATCTTATTTATTCATTTTAGAGAGAGGAGGGGGGAGGAACAGGAAACATCAACTCATAGTTGCTTTCTGTCTGTGCCTTGAATGGGCAAGCCCAGGGTTTTGAACCGGGAACTTCAGCATTCCAGGTTGATACTTTATCCACTGCGCCACCACAGGTCAGGTGTCAATTTCTTAATACTAGGGTTGATACTGAGATGGCAACCTTGTGCCTTAATCTTTTTTTTTTTCATTATTAAGTGAGAGGCGGGGAGGCAGACAGACTCTCACATGCACCCCAACCAGGATCTACCCAGCAATCCCGCTACCAGGTAATGCTCTGCCTGTCGGGGCCACTGCTCTGTTGCTCAGCAACCAAGTTATTTTAGGGCCTGAGGCAGAGGCCATGGAGCCATCCTCAGCACCTGGGGCCAACTTTGCTCAAACCATTTGAGCCATGGCTGTGGGAGGGGAAGAGAGAGAGGGAAAGAGAGAGAGAGAGAGATGGAGGGAGGGGGGAAGAAGCAGATTGTCGCTTCTCCTTTGTTCCCTGAGAATTGAACCTGGGACTTCTATACGCTGGGCAAACACTCTACTGCTGAGCTAACCAGCCAAGGCCATGCCTTAATCTTTGTGTGCAACTCTGATTTCCTCAAGATAACTCCTAGAAGTGGAGTTGTTGGGTCAAAGGGTGGGAGCATTTTTTGAGGCTTTTGATGCGTATTATCAAGTTGCCTTCCAGAGTAGTTGTGCCATTTTATACCAGCCACGTGTGAGAGAGCCAAATTAGGCCAATCTGTACATAAAAGCTTTCTTCAACACCTCAGGCTTCTGGTAGAGCTGAACAATCCCCATTGTGATTGTAATAGTGCACAAGAGCCCTCCAAAGCACAGCAGGGGGTCTGCTCTCATGGCGTGGCTGGGCCCAGTGTGTACTGACCAGGAAGAGTGACTAACAGCACATTTTAGAATTATTGACAGAACATCCAAGACTACAGGGCTCTCAGAAGCTTGTGCCATGAAAGAATCCTTTCTCTTTGGCCCGGCTCCAGGAAGGGGATGATGTGTGCCAATGGCCCTTTTTGCATTTTCTTTTGAAGGAGTCATTGACTTTAAAAGGCTGTGCCCTAGACATCTTTGGCATGTGGTTTTCCAGTAGGAATTCAGTGGCCTGTGTGGAAGGCGTGGGGAGTCGCATCTGAGGTGGAGCTGGTTAGGAGCACTGTTAGTGTCACTGCTGCCCCCTTGCTCCTCCCTGTACCTGACCCTCTCCTGTTCTCTAGCCCCCTCCCCCGCCCTGGGTCTTGGATGCATTGTAGGTTCTCCTGGTGAAAGAACCATGCTGCAAGTATAATTTTTCATCTTGAATGAGCCTGAGATGTCTGCAGTGCTAGTGATAGACTGGGCAATGGAGTGGGCACGTGGGACCTGAGATGTTGGGTCTGTATGGTTGTGGACATGACCTTGATGGCCCTTCTGGTCTTGGTGACCCAAAACACTCTTGCCTGACCTATGGTGGCGCAGTAGATAAAGCGTTGATCTGGAACACTTAGGTTGCTGGTTCAAAACCCTGGGCTTGCCTGGTCAAAGCAAATATGGGAGTTAATGCTTTCTGTTCCTCCCCCTTTCTCTCTCTCTCTCTCACTCCCTCTCCTCTCTCTAAAACTGAATAAATAAAATCTAAAAGAAGAACTCTTCAAATGGCTATCTCTGTCCAATAATGTAGTCACTGTGTGGAATGGAAGGTAAGCAGGGGCAAGTGGTGATACAATCAAAGAGGTAGGTTTTGGCCCTGGCCGGTTGGCTCAGTGGTAGAGCGTCGGCCTGGCGTGCAGAAGCCCCGGGTTCGATTCCCAGCCAGGGCACCCAGGAGAAGCACCCATTTGCTTTTCCACTCCTCCCCCTCTCTTTCCACTCTGTCTCTCTCTTCCCCTCCCACAGCCAAGGCTCCATTGGAGCAAAGATGGCCCGGGCACTGGGGATGGCTCCTTGGCCTCTGCCCCAGGCGCTAGAGTGGCTCTGGTCGCAACAGAGCGACGCCCCGGAGGGGCAGAGCATCGCCCCCTGGTGGGCAGAGCGTCGCCTCTGGTGGGCGTGCCGGGTGGATCCCGGTCGGGCGCATGCGGGAGTCTGTCTGACTGTCTCTCCCCATTTCCAGCTTCAGAAAAATAAAAAAAAAGAAAAAAAAAAAAGGTGGGTTTTGAGACCAAGGGCTTGCTCCTTTCTCATGGAGGCAGACACTGGGGGAAGATCAGTGCTGGCCTTCGCTGTGAGTATAAAATTACAATAGTTCCCACATCAGCAGGAATGCC
Source organism: Saccopteryx bilineata (assembly GCF_036850765.1). Lineage (NCBI taxonomy): Eukaryota > Metazoa > Chordata > Mammalia > Chiroptera > Emballonuridae > Saccopteryx > Saccopteryx bilineata. The sequence goes on along the minus strand of NC_089493.1, from coordinate 165,382,857 downwards.
AGCCTCTAGTCCCTGATCACCTTTCTCTAGCCAGGGGAATTGAAGGTGGAGATCTCTGGTAAAGTGCCAACTGGTGCTCATTAATGCCAATTTTGGATGGATCACTGGGTCCTTTGATGTTCACAGGAGGAGTTCTCATATGTGGAAAGAGAGATGCTTAAAGCTTTGAGATCTTTCCTTCAGATTCTCACTCTGACTCTAGGGAGTTCAGGGTCTAATATACTTTTGGGGAGAGTTCCATCTGGTGATACATTTCCTGAGAGGACATAGGTTCATCTTATTTTACAGGTAAAATGGAGGGAAAGGTGCCTGGGGTTGGATGATGTCTAATCAATAGTAAATCTAGAGGCATAATCTTTTTCTTTTTTCATTTTTTTTTTTTTGTGTGTGTGACAGAGACAACAGAGATAGAGTCAGAGAGAGGGACAGATAGGGACAGACAGACAGGAAAGGAGAGAAATGAGAAGCGTCAATTCTTTGTTGCGACACCTTAGTTGTTCATTAATTGCTTTCTCATATGTGCCTTGACGGGGGGGGGGAGGTTAGAGCAGACCAAGTGACCCCTTGCTCAAGCTAGCGACTTTGGGCTCAAGCTGATGAGCTTTGCTCAAACCAGATATGCCTGCCCTCAAGCTGGCAACCTCAGAGTCTCGAACCTGGGTCCTCTGCATCCCAGTCCGACGCTCTATCCACTGTGCCACCACCTGGTCAGGCGTTATTTATTTATTTATTTTAAGTGAGAGAAAGAGAGAGGAAGGGAGAGAGATGATAAGCATCAACTAGTAGTTGAATCACTTTAGTTGTTCATTGATTGCTTTTTATATGTGCCTTGACTGGGGGGCTCAAGCCAAACCAGTGACCCCTTACTCAAGCCAGTGACCATGGGATCATTTCAGCGATTCCACACTCAAGCCAGTGACCCCAGGCTCAAGCTGGATGAACCCACATTCAAGCCAGAGACCTTGGAATTTCAAACCTGGGACCTCAGCATCCCAGGTCAATGTTCTATCTACTGCACAACCACTGGTCAGGCACATAATCTTTCTTTTTAAATTCATTTTAAAATAATTTAAGACTCACAGAAAAGTTGCAAAAATAGTACAAAGTTCTCATACACAACTTCACTCAAATTCCCCTAATATTATCAGCTTCCATAACCAGAGTAAAATGACTAAAATTAGGGAATTAACATTGGTACAATATTGTTAACTAAACTAGAGGCCTTATTTGAATTTCACAATTCCCATGCATGTCCCTTTCTGTCCCAGGAGCCCACCCGAGATCCCACATTCCATGTAGTTGTTATTCCTCCGTTATCTCTGCTCTGTACCAGCTTTTCTTCCTCATCTTTCATGTTTTGGCATCTGTGAAGAGTATTGGTCAGTTACTTTGAAGAACGGACTGCAGTTTGGATTTGTCTAATGTTTTCTCATTATTAAAGTGAGGTTTTAGTGTCCTGGCCAAATAGCTTGGTTGGTTAGAGCATCACTCTGAAGCACAGAGGTTGCCAGTTCGATCCCTGGTCAGGGCACATACAGGAATAGGTCTATGTTCCTCTCTCTCTCTATCTATCTATCTATCTATCTATCTATCTATCTATCTCTCCTTTCCTCTCTCTCTAAATATCAATAATAAAAAAATTGTTTTTTAACTTTTTAAAGTGAAGTTTTGCCTTTTAACAAGATTACCACAGAGGTGAGCTTGTGTCCTATCTTACTGGGGATGATAACCTTGCTCACTTGGATAGGTGGTATCTGCTGAATACTATACAGTTACTATCTTACCCTTTATAGTTAATGAGTATCCTGGAGGACATACTTTGAAACTATGAAATCCTTTTTGACCACTAATTTTAGCATTTATTGGTGGATACTGTTTGCAACAGTCAGTTGGCTGTGGTGTTTGCCTGATGGTAATTTTCTATTTTCCTCTTGCCTTCTGCATTTATTTTATTTTATTTTTTAAAAGATTTTATTTATTGATTTTACAGAATGAGAGGGGCAAGAGAAGTAGTTGCTTCACTCTACCGGTTCATTGGTTGCATGTTGTATGTGCCTTGACCGGGCAAGGCCAGGGTTTTGAACTGGCGACCTCAGTGTTCCAAGTCGGCACTCTATCCACTGCACCACCTCAGGCCAGGCCTGCATTTATTAATTGTAGAATATGATATTGTATCTACTGTACAGTACAGCTAGAAACCTAATCTTGATGAGCTATTCACTGATCAGGTCTTTAAGAGCAGTAGCTCTTTCCAAAATATGATCTATTTCTCTCCTTCTACCTCTGTATATTAATTTCCTGTCGGTGCTCATGGTGAACTTGTAAAACTAGTACAGAGGGTTCCTGTATACCTCTCACCCAACTTCTCTTAATAGTAACATGTTATATAACCAGACCATAATGATCAGAAGTAGGAAATTACCTAGTTTATTTGAAGGCTGTTTAACAACTAGGCAAGAGATAATATAATGGTGGTTTGGGTCAAGTGGATAATTGCAGAGTGATGAGAAGTGGTTGGGTTCTGGATATATTTTGAAGGTAGGACATACAGGATTTCTGAAAGGATTGGATGTGGAGCAGGAGAAGAGAGGAGGACTTCAGGATAGCTCCAATGTTTTTTACCTGAACAACTGGTTTTGCCATTTTTTAAATTGGAGCAGGTTACAGGAGACATCCAGGCAATTTTTTTGCCCATCAACTGACAAATCCCTTTTTCTCATCACCTCTCCAATTATCCACTTGATCTAAACCATTATTATCTCTTGCCTAGTTGTTTTAATAGCCTTCAAATTGGTCTCTCTGCTTCCACCCTTACCCCTCTTCAGTCTGTTCTGAACACATCAGCCAGATTGGAAAAAATGAACAATAAGTCCGTACAGGAGTTTCCTCTGCTCAAAGCCCCATCTGGCTTTCTTTCTTGCTCAGAGTAAGATGACTAAAGGCCCACTTGCATGCTCTGGTCTGTTACCTCTCTGACCCCAGCAGCTACCCTTCCCCTTATTTCTCCCACATTACCCAAAGTGGTCCTACTTGTTCTTTTCTGTACCTACAAGACTTGTTCCTGTCTCTGCACCTTTGTGTTTGCTGTTTGCTCTGCTTGGAATGTGCTTCACCTAGAGATCTGCATGGCTCATTCCTTAATCCTTCACCTCTTCGATGTCGCCTCCTCACTGAGGACTTCTAAGGCCACCCTACCTAAAAGTGCAACTCTGTCATTTTCTGTTCCTCTTTCTGTTTTATTTTTCACCTTTGTTCTTACTATTATCTAACAGTACTGTATTTAACCAGTTTATCTTATAAATGTTGTCTGTCTCTGGCCTGACCTGGGATGGTGCAGTGGATGGGGCTTTGACCTGGAAAGCAGTGGTTCCTGGTTCAAAACCCTGGACTTGCCCTGTCGAGGCACATACGAGAAGCAACTACTATGAGTTGATGCTTCCTGCTCCCCCCTTTCTCTCTCTCTTTCTTTCTCTCTCTCTTACCCCCTCTTTCTCTCTCTTCTTTCTCTCCCTCTCCTCCCTCTCCTATCTCTCTAAAAATCAATAAATAAAATCTTCATAAATGTTGTCTATCTCCTTCCACTAGAATTACAGACTCCAGAAAGACAAGGAAATTTGTCTTTTTTGTTCTCTGCCACATCTCTCGTATTTAGAATAGTTGCCCAGCAAACAGCTGATGCTCAAGAAATATTTGTGAAATGAATAAATGTCTGCTTTTATAATTGGGCTATATATTTATCAATTACTTTCTAAGGTACCCAAGGCACTGTGCTTTGTGTGTAGGCAGATAAAAAGAAATGTAAGATGTGGCCTTATATGATCAAGTTGCTTATAATTTCATCGAGGTAACAAGGTACCCATGTGTGAAAAGATAACTGAGGGTATGACCATACCATCATAAGCTGTGAGCATGTATTAAATACTATAAAGTATAGGGCACAGTGGCAAATGCTAGGGACAAATATGAAGACACCATTTCTTCTGCCCAGCTTTTCCAGGTTGGTTGTGATGATGCAAAGGGAAACAAGTTCTAACTGAGTGATGAGCCGAATGCTAAATAAATGGTATGGGTGCCGACAGGAGGTCATGGGGGAGGATCTTGTCAGCAGGGTCTGCAGCAGCTGGCTTCGTGTGAAAGGTCTCATCTTAACACCTTAGGTCTGGAAAATCCAGGGGCCTCTGAGAGAGCTGATGTAGCTAGAACATGGGGTGTGAGGGTGGCGAGGAGGCAAAAGGCAAAGCTAGCAAAGTAGGTCACAGAGAGGTAGCGAAGGACCCTGAGTCCTGTGTTAAGGAGTTTGGACTTGCCCTGGCCCGTTGGCTCAGTGGCAGAGCATCGGCCTGGCGTGCAGGGATCCTGGGTTCGATTCCCCGCCAGGGCACACAGGAGAGGCACCCGTCTGCTTCTCCACCCCTCCCCCTCTCCTTCCTCTCTGTCTCTCTCTTCCCCTCCCGCAGCCAAGGCTCCATTGGAGCAAAGTTGGCCCGGGTGCTGAGGATGGCTTTGTGGCCTCTGCCTCAGGTGCTAGAATGGCTCTGATTGTGGCAGAGCAACGCCCCCTGGTGGGTGTGCCGGGTGGATCCCGGTCGGGCGCATGTGGGAGTCTGTCTGACTGCCTCCCCCTTTCCAACTTCAGAAAAATACAAAAAAACAAACAAACAAACAAAAAAACCCCCAGAGTTTGGACTTTATTCCGTAGGTGGGGAGGAGACCCTGAAAAGTGTTTGATGAGGGGACTGAAGTGATCACATGTGATGTTGGATCATACCTGATGATGGCATGGAAAAGATGGAAGGCAGAGAGAGAGAGAGTTTCTGTAGTATCCAGGGACGACAGCGTAGGCCTGAGGTACAACAGAAGAACGAAGAAGGTAACGGATTGGAGAGAGTTTGGGGGGGGGGTGTCAGTACACCTAGGTGAATAATTACATGTAACTGTCAAAGGAAAGAACTTACTGAAGATAATGCTCAGGTTTCTAACTTGGGTGACTGGATGGTTCCTAGAACATGGAAGGAAGAGTAGGGCTGGAGGTCAAGGTGGCAGAAGTGGTGGTGGTGGTGATGGGGTGACGGCAGAGATAAGGAGGTCCATGTATCGTCCTAGTAGATCCACGTTGGTTTCATTGAGTTCCCTGATGTCTGTCCATGAAAATTGTATGATTGCTGGGCCGGGAGGGATGGCGCCTGTCCCCAGGGCTGACTCCTGGAGCTTCAGGTCAGAGCAGCTCCTCTGCCCACTGCCTCCAACTTCGAGTAGCAACCCAGAGGAAGCCAATCCCGGCAGCAGGGAAAAGGAGGTTGGTGCCCGGGGAGCATCTCGGAGGGCTCAGAGTGGGCCAACAGGGAGCAGGAAGGAGGCTTGCCATGCCTGGGAGCCAAGTTCAGCTCAGCTCTATTTTGGGTGACAACATTTACAATGTTCCTTTACCCAGAATCATTCCGCCTGCCTGCCCGCCTTCGGTGTTTCCAGCTGATGGGTTCTCACGCCTACTTAACAGCTGGCTTGGTTCAGGGCTCCCAGCTCCCTGCCCTTCAGTCCCCTCTCTGTTTAGCAGGATGCCTCAGTCCCTGGGGTGGCCAGGTTGCTAGCTTGGTTCCTCCATAGCCTATAGGCGGTGAGGTGGTGGTGGGGGGCTGAGTGAGTGGCGCGGAGGCTGGAAGCAGCGTGGGGCGGTGGTGGGAAATGTCAGGGTTCAGGCACAGAGGTGTGCAGGCAATTGACTCGTATTTCCGTGCTTCACTGACTCTGAAAGACCAAGTTACCAAGGAAGAAAATGCTTGATAATGATAATATTTTGTGTTTCCACATCTCTTGTGGAAAAACTTCCCAACTCAAGATTTAGAATCTGCGATTGTCCCAGATTACCTTGGTAACTAAATCTGTAGGTGTTTATAGGTCATGTTTAGGGTTCTGCAGATATTATAGTGTAGAAGGGACAAGTGCCATTCTTTGACAATAAAAACTTAAAAGTGTTACACATTAATTGTAGAAAGGGAATGCGAGTATAAAAAAAAGGATAAAAATGACCCCAGAGTCCCAATTACTCAGAGAACTTTGGCTAATATTTTGATACCATTTTCCCTGCTTTTTGTTCTGGGTGCACGTGTGTTTGCGTGTGGCACATGTGCATGTCACTGTCCCTTGGCTCCCTCTGGGTTGGTATAGAATAAGACCCATTCCCTCAGCACCCAAGTCTTCTCACCCCATGTATATTTCCCATGCACTCTGGGTGATTTCCCTCCCATGACACTCCTTGTTCAAAAATGAAATCATCTCCTTGTAAGAGACAGTTGGTTCTTCCAGGAGGTAGTGATGTTCAGAGGAGCTCAGCACGGATGGTGAGTGGGGAAGATGAAATTGAGGATCTAGACTCATCTTGCCTCCTGAATGATGAAGGCAAAGAGCCAGAGCACCAGGAGAGAACTTCTGGTCCCTCTCCTCTCCTCATGAGCCTGACTGAATTAGGCAGTGGCGAGCTCGATTTACTGTCAAATTGAGTAACCAGACTCGGGGGATGAGCAGAGAGCCATGGGCATTAAGGAGAAAGCCTTTCAGAGCAACATGGCATCCCTTGGAAAAAGATGCCAAGTCACCATAGATCTCTCCCATCGGCTTGTAAGCACCAGGTCTCTGCTGATGTTTTTGGTTTGAGCTCACCTGCAAGGAGAACTTGAGGGGAAGATTTGAGTAAAGACAGTATATTTGAGAGAAAATTTCAGGAGGCAGAAAAGAGGGAACAGCACAAATGAGAATGAGGCAGAGGAGGAGGTGAAGCCAATATGAGGGTGTGGTATGAAGGGTCCTACTGTGTGCAGTGGGGACTCCATTCTTCCAGGGCCTCTTGGCAACCTCCCAGAGTGACTCATGGAATTGTCTGTTGGCAGGACTCAAACCCGAGCGCATAACCACTAGCTCCCATTCACCACTAGCTGAGCTTGGTCAGAAAAGATCCCAGGGGGTTGTGTGCTTGAGCTGTGATCCTGTGAGCAGGAGGGGGTCTGAGCTCATCCAGATCAGCTATGAAGAAATAAGAGGTGGGCCAGGGGGATGTGATGTGGGGCAGCAGGAGGCTTCTGCTGTAGCTTAGAAATTCTAGACCCTTCTTGGTTTCACTGATCTGAGCAGGTTCTTTCCCCTGCCTCGCCTCCTTTTCGTATCTTCCTTTATTCCTACAAGTCTCTTGTCTTGCCCCATGCTGCAAGTGACAGTTTGTTTCTGTAACTCTGGATAGTAGATGGTATTTGTTTTCAGCCAAATCCAGATTTTGAAATTCTTGGCTCATAATTCTATTACAGCCTTTTTAGGAGCAAGCATTGGCTTCCTGAGACTTGAGATGTGCCCCCCGCAGTGACTTGGAGTTCTGAATGTCTTGCAGTATCACTGATAGAGACCAGACTTGAAGGCTGACAGCAGAGTAGAAGGGGAGGCAGGTTACCTTGAGCTGCGGTCCTCTGTCTGTGAAGGGCTACAGTTCTGATATGAAGCAGATACTGTGTGGCTCTGGTGTGGAGTTGGTCTCCCAGGAGAGCCTAACACAGGCTCACCTGAGTGTGCCTGAGATTGAGGGGTGGCTGGCCTCCATGGCTTTCTCAGCTTTTGATTTAGTCTGAATATATAAGTGTTTACTGCAATAAGGGCATTTCTTGTAGCCCTCTGAGGTTTTTTTCAGAACCATGTTCTAGTATAGAATCTAGAAGCCTTGCCTGATCAGGTGGCGCAGTGGATAGAGCATCAGACTGGAATGCAGAGGACCCCAGGTTCAAAGCCCTGAGGTCTTCAGCTTGAGTGCAGGCTCACCAGCTTGAGTGTGGGGTCTCTGGCTTGAGCATAGGATCATGGACATGACCCCATGGTCGCTGGCTTGAGTAAGGGGTCACTTGCTCAGCTGGAGCCCCCTGGTCAAGGCACATATGAGAATGCAATCAATGAACAATTAAAGAGACAAAGGAGCCGCAACAAAGAATTGATGCTTCTCATCTCTCTCCCTTCCTGTCTATCTGTCCCTATCTGTCCTTCTCTCTGTCTCTCTCTCTGTCTCTGTCACACACACATACACACACAAAAAGAAAAAAAGAAAAATAAAAGAAAGAAACTAGAAGCCTAAAGAGATTAAATGACTGACCCAAAGCTATGTCCTTTTTCACTGGTGGCAGAGCACACTAGAGCCAAGGCCTCCTGACTCCCTCCTAGAGCTCTTAACTTTTCGCTCCCCACCTCTACCCCCACCCCCACCCCTGCCCCCTCCCACCAACACAGAAGCAGCACTTTGTTCACAGAGACTGCTCTCCCGGATTTTTTCCCTCTATTTCTGCTCTTTGGTGGAGTAGCTCTGCCGTGTCTTTCACCTGTTCCCTTAACCTTCAGGACAGGACTGTTTTGTTGACCTTTGTTCTTCCCCCTCCTTCAGTAAAGAGTATAGAAAGTGCTGTTTGGAGATAATGGTAACTCACTGCTTAATCTCCTAGAGTAGTGTTGGCAGACCACGTGTCAGATGGTCTTTATAAGATCATTCCATTTATTCCCACTCTTGAGTCGTCAGAGCTTTGATGTTTTGGAACGGAGGAGGGTCAGAGGCAAGGTGTTGAGTGCCAGCTATGCCTTGGATGGCAGAGGAAGGGTGGGCTTTCTTCCTACTTTAGTTCTCAATTTTATATTTTCACTTTGGGAAATGGGCTTTTTCTAGTTCCTCATGCCCCAGACTGGTGCAGCCAATATGGAAAACAGTATGGAATTTCTCAAAAATTTAAAAATGGAACTGCCTTATTTATGACCCAGTAATCCCGTTTTGGGTTATATAGCCAAAGAAACCCAAAACACTAATTTGAAAGAATATATGCACCCCTGTGTACATTGCAGTGTTAGTTACAATAGCCAAGCTGTGGAAGCAGCCCAAGCGCCCGTCCATAGACAAATGGATAAAATGGTGTATATACAATGGAATATTACTCAACCATAAAAAGGAGTGAAATCGTACCATTTGCAACAGCATAGGTGGACCTACAGGGTATTATGCCAAGTGAAATAGGTTAGTCTGAGAAAGATGAATACCATGTGATTTAACTTATATGTGGGAATATAAACAAACAAAACAGAAACAGACTCATAGGTAACAGAAAACAGACTGATGGTTGCCAGAGGGCTGTGGGGTTGGAGACTGGGTGAGAAAAGTGGAGGGATTAAGAAGTACAGATTGGTAGTTGCAAAATAGTCATGGGAATAGAAGGTATAGCATAGGGTATAGTCAATAATGTTGTAATAACTGTATGGTGCCAGGTGGATACTGGAAAAATCAGGGAGAACATTTTGTGAAGTATATGATTATCTAACCAGTATGCTGTACACCTGAACCTGATACAAAAAAAATACTGAATGTAAACTGTAATTGAAAAAGAAAAGAAAAAAAACCCCGTTGTTCCTCATTCCCAGTGACCACCCATAAGCCTTAATTAAAATTCGAGGATTATTTCCTACTCAATTCCCCTCAGATTTTTAAGTGAAATAATTTGACAGATGTTCATTGAGTGCAAATCACACATGCCCTTCTTTTGGGACTACAAAGAAGTATTCAATATGATCTCTGCCTTCAAGCAGCTTCTGGGATAATTGGAAGAACAAGGGACACATGGCAAAGACCAGGCCAGGCAGGTTTAAGTGCTGAAAGAAGAACATGACTGCTAAGCAGACGATCGGAGTACTTGGGGAGAGGAAGCCCCATGGATTGATCTGGTTAAGAGAAACCTTCTGAGAAGAAATGAGATTTGAGTCAGGTCCCTGAAGGGATGTGTGATCTTTTTCCCATAGGTGTTACAGGTGTATCCCTTTGGAGACATATTTTATAGCATATTTTAAACACATCTACCACTAGCATCAATGTTAGGGTCCTGGGGATGAGGTTATTGAGTTCCCACATGTTCATCATAGTGTTCTTTATAATAGCCCAAGATCGGCAACAACCTGTGTAACAATGGGTTAACTGGGCTGTGGTCTTCCATATTCCCCACGTTGTGGAATGCCATGCAACCATCACACATCATTTTGGAGAAGTTTACATATTGACATCAAAAAAGCATTTACAATAGATTGTCCAGTGGGGGAAAAAATCAGGTTCTGAAATAGTATGTCCAGTGTGAGTCCATTTGTGTTTAGTAACATAGTATCATACTAAAATGTGACTTTTTAAAAAAGATTTTATTTATTGATTTTACAGAGAGAGAAGCAGGGGAAGTGAGAAGTATCAACTCCTAGTTGCTTCCCTTTCGTTGTCCGTTGCTGGCTTCTTGTATGTCCCTTGACCAGGCAAGCCCAGGGTTTCGAACGGACGATCTCAGCATTCCAGGTCGATGCTTTATTCACTGCGCCACCACAGGCCAGGCAAACATGACTTTTTAAAATCTTTTTTTGCTTATCCATTTTCTGAAATTTGGTACATATGCATTAACTTGTAAATAAAATAACTTCTAAATGTTTTCCTTTTTTTTCAATAAGAGTTTAAATGTCTCATACCAATTGTGGATGGACAGACCCAGTGGAGTTACACGTCCCTTATTCTGAGGGGACAGTTGCCAATGGCTCGCTTTGGTCATCAGATCTCTTTCTGAAAAGACAAGGTAGCCAGCTGGGGACAGGAGGTACTGGGACACTGGCTCATTTTTGGTCCAGAAAGCGATGCCTGGGAGGAAGCCACTAAGTGCTCCTTCTAGCTGGGGGAGCCTGCGTATTTCCTGGGCGAGTGGCTGGGGCTGAGTTGCCCCTGTCGGCCCATGTGGGAGCCGATTTTTAAAATTCAGGCTTCTTCATACTTTGAATTTTAGTCAGGGAATCACTGCTGCCCACTGTCTAGCTAACTGCAGTGCTGGAAAGAAAAAGGTGCTTTTGAGATTCTAAGCCTCTCTGGGAAAAGCTTATGAGACAAGAGTGATAGAATTCATCTTTTTGCACTAGTGGTGGGGACAGGGTCTCTGTTCCCTGAAAAGCTTATTCAGATGACCTATTTGGTCTACCAGGGGTCTCCAAACTTTTTACACAGGGGGCCAGTTCACTGTCCCTCAGACCATTGGAGGGCTGCCAAATACAGTGGTCCTCTCACTGACCACCAATGAAAGAGGTGTCCCTTCCAGAAGTGCAGTGGGGGCTGGATAAATGGCCTCAGGGGGCCGCATTGCGGCCCACGGGCCGTAGTTTGGGGACGCCTGGTAGACTTTGTGTCTGCCTTAGCAATAACTTATTTGCACTAACATTTTTTTAATGCCCTTAGCAATAACTGTCATCTGAATGTCACATTAGAAGATCTGGTGTGTTCTTTTCCATCCCTTTCAGCAGGTTTGACATTAAAGTGTACTATATTCTAATTTGAATGCTAATTAGTATTTTTAAAATACATCTTTTATCACATTATTTCCCAAATCTAAAACTTTTCATCTCTCCTCATTGACTCTAGGCTCAAGTCCAGACTGGTATCCAAGGCCTTTCACATTCTGACCCAAACCCCCTTCATACCCTTATTCCAACCACTGACTTTCTTAAACCCTTTGTAGTTCATCAGAGCTGATCAATCTCTTGATTCACTGGCCCCCAGTACATTTGCATGCTGGCTCCTATATGCCTTGCCTCTCCGAATTGGCCTTCTTCGTCTGGTGAAAGCCAGTGCTATGCTTCTGTCCCACGCAAGCTCAAGTCCTTCTTCCAGACCCCTTGTGTGCAGACCCCTCCTGGGCTAAGTGCTTTTAGCACTATGGTCTGTACCAGTTGGTACCACTTATTTGACATTAAAAAAATGTTGAAAAAGAAATGTACCATAAAATTTACCATCTTAACCATTTTTAAGTGTATAGTTTAGTACTGTTAAGTCTATTTTCCTTGTTAGGCTGTAACAGCTCTCTAGAACATTTTCATCTTGCAAAACTCTATACCCATCAAACACCAACTTGCTATTTCACTTATTTGGCATTTCATCAAGGACCATGTTTTGATATCATAAATGCTGAACTGTTTATTTCAACTAGTATTCAGTGAGCACCAGTGTTGCAGGTAAGTCCTTCCCAGGTTCAAGGGGACTATGAAGCAAGATGAGACACAGCTACCAAATATGAAGCATTCACAATTGTTATTGAATAGACTTTTGCTTTGTCATTTGTGTATGTCTCATCTCCCTAAATAGATGATATGAGAAGGACCATCCTATGAGCCACAGCAATTCCTTTTTTGGCACGAGATAGACATTCATGACTAAATAAATACAAATATGGTCCTTGGGTTCCCTATGGACCATATTTGTATTTATTTACTGAGGAGAGGGTTGGGTATGCACTTACTATGTGTTAGTGGTGATAGCATATGCTGATGTAAGTGAGGGTTTGAGTATTTCAGAGGTCTTTATGTGCTCTCCACTACACTGTTTTTTTGTTTTTGTTTTTTGTTTTGTTTTTAGCGAGAGAGAGAGAGACAGACAGACAGACAAGGACAGACAGACAGGAAGGGAGAGAGATGAGATGCATCAGTTTGTAGTTACAGCACTTCAGTTGTTCATTGACTGCTTTCTCATATGTTCCTTGACTGGGGGCTCCAGGTGAGCCAGTGAGCCCTTGCTCAAGCCAGCAACCTGGGGCTTCAAGCCTTCAGCGACCTTTGGGCTCAAGCCAGCAACCTCAGAGTTTCAAACCTGGGTCCTCAACGTCCCAGGTCAATCAACACTCCATCCACTGTGCTACCACTTGGTCAGGCCACTGTGAGTTTTGTTTTTTTTTTCTGCATTTTTCTGAAGCTGGAAACAGGGAGAGACAGTCAGACAGACTCCCGCATGCGCCCGACCAGGATCCATCCGGCACGCCCACCAGGGGGTGACGCTTTGCCCACCAGGGGGCGATGCTCTACCCCTCCGGGGCGTCGCTCTGCCGCGACCAGAGCCACTCTAGTGCCTGGGGCAGAGGCCCAGGAGCCATCCCCAGCACCCGGGCCATCTTTGCTCCAATGGAGCCTCGGCTGTGGGTGGGGAAGAGAGAGACAGAGAGGAAGGAGGGGGTGGGGTGAAGAAGCAAATGGGCGCTTCTCCTGTGTGCCCTGGCCGGGAATCGAACCCGGGTCCCCCGCACGCCAGGCCGACGCTCTACCGCTGAGCCAACCGGCCAGGGCCGCTGTGAGTTTTTTAAAAAGAGAAACTTGGCCCTGGCCGGTTTGCTCAGTGGTAGAGCATCGGCCTGGCGTGCAGGAGTCCCAGGTTCGATTTCCAGCCAGGGCACACAGGAGAAGCACCCATCTGCTTCTCCATCCCTCCCCCTCTCCTTCCTCTCTGTCTCTCTCTTCCCCTCCTGCAGCTAGGGCTCCATTGGAACAGAGTTGGCCCGGGCGCTGAGGATGGCTCTGTGGCCTCTGCCTCAGGCGCTAGAATGGCTCTGGTTGCAACAGAGCCACGCCCCAGATGGGCAGAGCATCGCCCGCTGGTGGGCATGCCGGGTGGATCCCAGTCAGGCGCATGCGAGAGTCTGTCTGACTGCCTCTCTGTTTCCAACTTCAGGAAAATGCAAAAAAAAAAATATTTTTTTTTTAAAAAGAGAGAAACTTGTCTGTTCTTGCATCATAACAGGGTTACTTTTATTATTTTGTCTTATTATAAACACAGTATGTGCTTGTCAAAGAAATAAAAAAGTAAAAATTGCAGACAAGCAAAAGATCATAATACCATTAATAGATATAGTCTTACTTGCCCAGCAATGATGGCTGTCAGCTCTGTGCTTCTATTGTTCCTGATATTTGACTCTTCATATTCAGAGTCACATACAGATGGATGTACCTTTTTAACAAAACTAAAATCCTAGTGTGGATACATACTCCTTTTATCAGCTTAGTGTGGTTTTAGTATTTTTACCTGTCAAAGGTAAATTCTATTGTTTTTTTTTAAGTTTTTATTTATTGATTTTTAGAGAGAGAGAAAGGGAGAAAGAGAAACATCTATTGTTGTTCCAGTTATTTATGTATTCAGTGATTCTTTCCCCCCCTATTGATTAATTCTTGTACATGTCCTGATTGGGGATCGAACCTGCAACCTTGTTGGCAAATCGGGTCGATGCTTTAACCAATTGAACTACCTGGCCAGAGTGATAAGTTCTATTGTAATATAATTTTAATACAACAAATAAGTGTTAGGGACCTAATTTATTATTTCCCAATATAGATATTAGGAATGCAACAATGAATAAAACTTGCTTAAAGCTTCCCTTGTGGGTTGGGATGAGGGAGAGAAGATAATAAAATAAATAAATGAACAGAATAATTCCAGATACTAATAAAGGTTATTAAAAACAGGTGATGTGGGAGTGACTGGGTGCCACTTGAGATCAGATGACCCAGGAAGGTCTATGAGGAAGAAAATGTATGAGACTTTAGTGATACTAGGTAGCTACCATGTAGTGATCAGGGAGAAGAACATTTCAGAAACAGGACTCATACAGAGCTTGGGAATAACTTGGCATGTTTGAGGAATCGTGAGAAAGCCAGTGTGGCCAAAACAGAGTGAGGAAAAGGAAAATTATGCATCATGTCAGAAGGGTAGATGCAGATGGGACTTTTTGTAGGGCCCTGTTGGGCTTTGTAGGCCATGGTCAAGACTTTGGACTTTATTTTAAGGCCAGTTGAGAAGCTATTGAAGGGATTTGTTTTAGGATGATTGCTCTCTATAATGTAATTTTCTTCATTAACACAGATTAAAAGAGAGACATAAACCCCACATAATCAACTCACTAGATTCAAAGAAAACCTTTGATAAATATCAATATCCAACAGAGGAAAATATCATAAGTGATCTGGTGTATTCACCGAATAAATAGATTGTCTGCGAGGGAAAATGAGATTTTAAACAAATCAGGTAAATGCATATTACTAAGTGAAAGAAACCAGTCTGAAAACACTACATCCTGTATGATTCCAACTAGATGACATTCTGGAAAAGACGAATCTATGAAGACAGTAAAAGATCGGTGGTTGCCCAGGGTTGGGGCTGGGGGAGGAATGAATAGGCAGAGCACAGAGGATTTGGGGGGGGGGGGGCAATGGAAATACTCTGTATGATACCGTAATGGTAAATACATGTCATTACACATTTGCCCAAACCTGTAGAATGCGCAGCACCAAGAATGAACTGTAATGAAAACTCTGGACTTTGGATGATTGTGATATGGCAATAAGGTTCGTCAGTTGTAACAGAAGTACCACTCTGGTGGGGCCTGATGATAATGGGGAGGGTGCAGCATGTATGTGGGCAGGGGAGCAGGGCGACTCCCTGTACCTTCCCTTCAATTTTGCTGTGAAGCTAAAATCTGCTCTAAAAAGTGAAGTCTCCATAATTAAAAATAGGAAAAAAAATTAGGCAAAACTAAACTATAGTGTTTAGGGATTAGGTTTGGGTGATAAAACTACTGAAGAAAAAGTAAGGAGGTGATTACCAAAATGTAAGAACAGTTACTTTTAGGTAGGAGTAGAAAGTGGCTATAATTGGGAAGGGACACATGTAAGGCTATTAAAAAGTTTTTAAGAACTCAACTATCATGACTATCATGATAGAATAAAATGAAAGGGAACTTTCTCACCAGATAAAAATACTAGAACAAACATTTTTCTAAGTGGAGAAATATTGGCAGTAATTCACTTTAAAACCAGGACTGAAACGAAGGTGCCCATTATCACCAGTGCAAACATGCAAGAAAAACAAATGAGAGGCATACAAATTTGAAAAGAAGAAATAAAACAACCATTCTTTGCATTGTGTGTTATTATTTGCATAGAAAACTCAAAAACACTATACAGACAAATTATTAGAAATAATAGGAGAATTTAACTAGTTAGCTTGATATAAGATTAGTATGTATAAGTAGTCTGTATTCTATACACCAACAGCAAACCAGAAAATGTAAAGAAGAGACACATTAAAAATATCAGAGCCCAACCAGTGGTGGCACAGTGGATATTGGATCAACCTGGGATACTGAGATCACAGGTTCGAAACCCCAAGGTTACTGGCTTGAGCGCAGGCTCATCTGGCTTCAGCACAGGCTCACCAGCTTGAGCGCAGGGTCACCAACTTGAGCATGGGATCACTGAAATGATTCCATGGTCACTGGCTTGAGTCCAAGGTCACTGGCTTGTGCAAGGGGTCACTTGCTCAGCTTGAGCCCCTGATCAAGGCATGTATGAGAAGCCATCACTGAACAACTAAAGTGCCGCAACTATGAATTGATGCTTCTCATATCTCTTCCTTCCTGTCTGTCTGTTTCTCTCTCTCACTCACTAAAAAACAGGAAAAAAAATACTATCAGAGAAAATAAAATATTTAAGTATAAACCTAACAAAAGGCATTCAAGTCTTCTACAGAAAAAGTTCAATTTCATTGGTATAGCAAAAGGAGAACTAAATAACTGGAGGGAGATACTACATTCATAGATAGGAGAATTTAATATCATGAAAGTGTCAATTCTCCAGTTTTCCCCTATTGAAGCTACAGCTTTCAATTAAACCCCACCAGGTTTTTCACATCACTGGATAGAGATTTTGAAATTCTGAAAAAGAAAAGTAGAGAGGGAAGACTTGCCCCACCAAATGTCTGGACTTATTATAACGCTAAGGTAATGAAAGCAGTGTGGTATTGGCACAGGGATAAACTAACCAATAAAATAGACTGGCAAGCTCAGGCACAGATTCACATAGATATGGAACTTTGGTATATGATAGAAGTAGAATGTCAATCAGTAGGGAAATAAAGAATTAATGATAAATGGAACTTGAAAAGAATTCGTATGCAAAAAGGTGAAATTGGATCCCTGAGTCAAACCATATACAAAACATCAACTCCAGGTGGTATTAAATGTAAAAAAATCACAACTTTAAAACTCTTAGTAGAAAATATAAGTGATTCTCTCTCTTTTTTTTTTTTTTGTATTTTTCTGAAGCTGGAAACGGGGAGAGACAGTCAGACAGACTCCCGCATGCGCCCGACCGGGATCCACCCGGCACGCCCACCAGGGGCGACACTCTGCCCCTCCGGGGGCGTCGCTCTGCCGCGACCAGAGCCACTCCAGCACCTGGGGCAGAGGCCAAGGAACCATCCCCAGCGCCCGGGCCATATTTGCTCCAATGGAGCCTTGGCTGCGGGAGGGGAAGAGAGAGACAGAGAGGAAGGAGGGGGTGGGGGTAGAGAAGCAAATGGGCGCTTCTCCTATGTGCCCTGGCCAGGAATCGAACTCGGGTCCCCCACACGCCAGGCCGACGCTCTACCGCTGAGCAAACCGGCCAGGGCTAAGTGATTCTCTTTTAGAAAGATTTTAAAATAAGACACAAAAATATTCACTACAAAAGAAAAATAGATTAGCCATATTAATATTAAGAATTTTTATATACCAAAAGTCACCTTTAAGAAAGTGAAAAGACAGTTTATAGACTGACAAAGATCTTTGCAACATATACAACTAGCAAAACATTAGTGTTAGGAATGTATAAGAAAAGGCTAAACAACCCAACTGGGGGGAAAAAGTCAAATGACAAGCATTTCACAGAAACACTTAAGACCAAAAGAAATACGAAGAGATATTCAACATCATTAGGATCAGGGAGGTGCAAATTAAAACTACAGTGAGATCATTTTTAGACCCATTTGATCAGCAAAAGTGAAAATGTTTATAGTACCAAGGGTTAGAAACAAAGTGGACCCACAGGATCTTCAAGATTGCTAATGGGAATGTAATTTGAACAACTTGGGAAACAGAGTTTAACATCCACATACCCTAAAATGCTGACACTCTTCTCTAGATATATATCCAAGAGAAAATCTGGTGCATGTACTATAAGAATATGGACCAGAATGTTCATGGCAACATTGTTTACGATAATAAAAACCCAGGGGAAATAAACCCCTAATTGTCCATCAATGAGAGATTAGATAAACCATGTTTATAAACACAAGGGAATACTGTATTGGACAGTAGTTTAAATGAATGAACTATAGTGGCATGCAATGATATGCATGAATCTTAGCAAAATACTACTAAATGTGAGAATATTGTATACCACATGTTCTTTTAATAAATTAAAAATAACTTTCATAAAATACGCATATTTAAGAATTCTTATAGATGCAATAATGCAACAAAAAAGAAAGCAACTGAATTGAGGGTTCAGGCTAATGGCTGCCTGGTTGGGTAGGAGGTAAGGAGATGGGATGGGTGCGGGTCAGTTGGTAAGATGTAGATGATTGTCAAATTCCTTGCTTTTACTCTAGGTGGTGGGTTTATGAGTGCTTATTATATTAAAAGTGTGCTAGGGAGTCAGTCAGCAAGCTAGCCAGCTCTGGCTGCGATGTGGAGAATGGGCTAAAGGGGGTAAAAGTAGAAGCAGGGTGACCAGTTAGGAGGCTGTTTAGGAGTCCAGGTGAGAGGGGATGGCACTGTGATGGAGAGTTAAGATGGGAATATATTTCAAAGGTAATAAAGGATGTGCTCTGATGGTTTAGATATGGGAGGTAAGGAATAGTCTATTACATGAAGCTACCATGATTTATTTAACAAGCTGCTCTTGAACATCTAGATGTTTACAATATTTTTTGCTCCATAAAATGTCTAAAATGAACATTCTTATAGCTTAATCTTCATAAATCTTGAATTCATTTCTTAAATTCAACTTCCAGAAGTGAAATTGTTATACCAAAGGATATGTGCATTTAGTAAGGATTTGGATACATACTACCAACTCACTTTCCTAAACAGCTGAGCCCCTTTAGAGTTCCCACTAGCAGTATGAGGCAATACCCACAGGGAGTATTGTTCCATCCTCCGGATCTCCGTCCAGAGCTTATATCCAGGGACAGCTTGTGAATGGTCTTCCTGGCAGTTGAGGGCATGTGCATCTTCCTGGAATGACATTTTGCCGTCGATCCAATCTCCCTGTGACCAGGATCCTTACTCTTCAGAGAGTATGCCCTGCCTCCAGTGGGTGTTCTTAGAGCTTTGGGCTCCTGTGCTGAGGTGTCTCCTGGAGCATGCAGTCCGGGGTGTGAGACAGCACAGTCTCCCTCTCCTTGGGAAAGGCTCCTTCACACATGGACCTAAGAGACCCGTTCCCCTCTCTTCTGCACAATCTTTCACTCAGACTCTGCACAACCCTAACATGCATTCAGAGAGCCTTGGGGATTTCTAATGAACGTAGAAGTTTTTTCTGAGTTCATCGGGTAAAGGTCAAGCAGGCACATACAGGAATTAATTAGTTAATTATTCAAGTTCACGTCCCCTCGGAGTTTCCAGAGCTGTGCTGCCCAATACAGTAGCCAACAGCCATGGAGGTAATTTAAAGTGGAATTTAAGTTAATTAATAACAAATAAAATTCATTTCCTCAGTTACACTAGTCACATTTCAGGAGCTCAATAGCTAGAGGCTCCCATATTGGATGACATAGATATGGAATATTTTCATCATCACAGGAGTTCTGTTGGACAGCACCGCAGAAGTTGGGTTACTCAGGAAATATTCCCAGAGGTCTTCTTAGGTGTAAGGTTGGGATGGTTAGTGAAGGTAGGTGGACATTATTGATATCAATTGATAAAACCTACTAGATTTTCCCTTGCTGATCCAGATCAGTTCTCAATATTTCTAGGTGTTTGGTTGTTTGTTGTTGTTGTTTTATGTTTTCCTCCCTGGCCTTGAGCAGGAGTCTTCAGTTCTGTGACAATTAGTTCTTAAGAACTGTGTGTACATATGTTTTATAAGAGAAGTCTGATCGCTAGTTCATGACATTGACTAACCGAGACCAAAGCCCTTTTCCTCCAGTGCAAGGTCCTAGAAGGAAAAACCCAGGGGTCACACCTGACATGCCGACAGGCTGAGGTGTTGCCCAGGTTTGCTGCAGTGGTCCTAAGGAAGAATGTTAAATGAGCCAAAAATTTAGAGTTCTTCATTCCTTCCTGTTGCTTCAGTTTCTTCTTGTGCATTATGAAGATAGAGTTGCTCTTGAGCATTTTAGAGATGCAAGACAGGAGTGGTAAATGTCATAATTCTGTCTTCTTTCTACTATCTGGGAGCTGTGGTCAGCATCTGCCTATGTCCAGACGCCGCAGTGAGAAGCAGCTCTTCCCAGTGGCCTAAATACAGCCCTGGGAGCCCCAAATGCCACATTTCAGTCCTGGTTTGCGTACTGACTCATGATATGACTCTATATAAGTCACTTCCCCTCTCCTCCCAATGGGTCATCAGGGACGAAGGCAGGATAATGGCCTTGAGTCACCTCCCAGAGAGGAGCTAATTAGGCAAAGAGGTGGCAAGCTGGAAGGGCAGAGAAGGAGCAACTCTAGAAGTGGCTCTGCAGAGAGGCCCGGCTTTCCCACTGCCTGGGCTAGCTGTCCACTGAGGCCTGGGAGCCTGGGACCTTCAGGTAGCTTCAGGTCTGTAAACTTCCATGGCTTATGTGTAAGAGTAGGTGGGCATAAGCTTGCCTGCACTTTCTGCTTGGCATTGTGTCCAGCCCGTAAGGTAGAACTGAGATGCTTTATGACTCATTTACATGAACCATCCCTTACCCCGGAGGTCTGACCCTCCCAGACTGTTGGCCCTGAGTGAGGTTGGTAACAGTGTGGGCACGGCCCAGAAGACAAGGGTGGAGTGCATGTGCTTGTGTGTGGTGAGCCTTGCAAGTCTCTGAGCTGAAAGTGAGAGCAGAGTAAGTTATAGCAGTGGTCCCCAGCCCCTGGGCCATGGACCGGTACTGGTCCATGGGCCACTTGGTACCGGTCCACAGAGAAAGAATAAATAACTTATATTATTTCCGTTTTATTTATATTTAAGTCTGAACGATGTTTTATTTTTAAAAAATGACCAGATTCCCTCGTTACATCCATCTAAAACTCACTCTTGATGCTTGTCTCGGTCACGTGATACATTTATCCGTCCTACCCTAAAGGCAGGTCCGTGAAAATATTTTCTGACATTAAACCGGTCCATGGCCCAGAAAAGGTTGGGGACCACTGAATTATAGGAAATCATCATCCGAGGAGGCCGTCTGGGGGAGCAGACGGCTCTTAGGCTGTACCTGAGGATGCCTGGGTCTTGATCCTGATGTTGTCAATCTTTTTTTTTTTTTTTTTTGTATTTTTCTGAAGCTGGAAAAGGGGAGAGACAGTCAGACAGACTCCCGCATGCGCCCGATCGAGGTCCACCCGGCACGCCCACCAGGGGCGACGCTCTGCCCACCAGGGGGCGATGCTCTGCCCCTCCAGGGGGTCGTTCTGTTGCGACCAGAGCCACTCTAGCGCCTGGGGCAGAGGCCAAGGAGCCATCCCCAGCGCCTGGGCCATCTTTGCTCCAATGGAGCCTTGGCTGCGGGAGGGAAAGAGAGAGAGAGAGAGAGACAGAGAGGAAGGGGGGGGTGGAGAAGCAAATGGGCGCTTCCCCTATGCGTCCCAGCCGGGAATCGAACCCGGGTCCCCCACATGCCAGGCCGAGGCTCTACCGCTGAGCCAACCAGCCAGGGCCTTGATCCTGATGTTGAACTTTAGTTACTTTGTGATACTAGTTGTCACTTAGCTTCTCTGTCTTTCTTATCCCATCTATAAAACAGGCTAACTTTCCTGTCCTAAACACTGACCGTGGTTATGAAAAATAAAAAGGAGTTTAAAAATTAGCATTTATTATATTTTCTTATTTTAAATGTAATAAATGCTCATTATAGGAAACATGAAAAACCAAGGAACATAATTTTAAAAATCATTTGTAATTTCACTATGTCAAAATACATCCTCATTTTTCTTTCTATTTATTTACCTATTTTTATTGGGGCATAATTGGCATATACTGTTATATTATTTTCAGGAACACAATATAATAATTTGATATTTGTCTAAGTCATTTTGTGTTGTATGTGATTTATTTTCTTTTTTCTTAATGAAATGTTTTGGGGTTTTTTATTCATTTTAGAGAGTAGAGAGAGAGAGAGAGAGAGAGAAGGGGGAGGAGCAGGAAGCATCAACTCTCATATGTACCTTGACCAGGCAAGCCCAGGGTTTCAAACTGGTGACCTCAGCATTTCTAGGTTGACGCTTTACCCACTGTACCACCACAGGTCAGGCTGGTTTATTTTTTTCTTTGTTAGATATTACTGTTCACATACTTGTATACACTGCTTTTCTCACCCATTATTACATAATGACTATTACTCATGCCATTAATTGTTCTTCAGAAACCTGATTTATAATGGCTGATGTTTCATTATTTGAAAGAGCCAAACTTTAACAACTCTCCAAGTATAGGCCATTTAGAAGTCATTTCTAAATGTTTTATTATTATAAATATTGCTATGTTGAACAACCTTGTATATAAATCTTTATATATCTCTCTTTCCTTAAAATAAATTCTTAAAACTGAGGTTACTGGCCTGACCAGGCGGTGGCACAGTGGATAGAGCGTTGGACTGGGATGCAGAGGATCCAGGTTCGAGACCCCAAGGTCGCCAGCTTGAGCACGGGCTCATCTGGTTTGAGCAAAAAGCCCACCAACTTGAACCCAAGGTCGCTGGCTCCAGCAAGGGGTTACTCAGTCTGCTGAAGGCCCGTGGTCAAGGCACATATGAGAAAGCAATCAATAAACAACTAAGGTGTTGTAACATGCAATGAAAAACTAATGATTGATGCTTCTCATCTCTCTTCGTTCCTGTCTGTCTGTCCCTGTCTATCCCTCTCTCTGACTCACTCTCTGTCTCTGTAAAAAATAAATAAATAAATAAAATAAAATAAAATAAAAAACCCCTGAGGTTACTGGGCCAAAAGGTAAAGCTGATACAATTAAAGATATATATACACACATATATATTCATATATATGAATATGCAAGTGCAAGGCATTGATGAGAATGATGACAAATACCTATTTATTCAATATGCATTTATATACACATCTTATATACTCATTGCAATTGAGGCATTTCTGTGTATGTGAGGTGGATATCTCTATGACCCTGGAGGAGAGGGGAAGGGATAGACTTTTGCAGTAGGATTAGTGTCTATTTCTTTTAGAATTGTCTTATGCCAAGAAAACAAATCATTTATGGTAAGAAACTTTTCAGTATGAGAGGACATGGAGATTAAGCAAGGTATTAACAAAAAGAACAAACAAATGCTCACCTAAGTGTTTGAAACTCTGGGTTCCAGTCACTACAGGGGCAAGTCACATTATTTCTCGGGCGTGGGGAGACTAATCCTTCTCTTATCTGACATGAAGGAATGTTGTAAGGAGGTAATGGATTGTGTGTACGTGAACTCATTGGAAGTACCCCAGTGTAGTCGGGATCGTTCTTTTGCTTTCTCTAATAATGAGACTGAGGGCTGACGGGAGTAGAACAACAAAGACACAGAGGCGATGAGGGCAAGTGTCTGAGGACTGAGAGCAAAGTGAGGCTAGGAAACCTCAGGAATGTGGAAGAGTCCTGGAGTGCAGAAGCCCTCAGGCCAAGCCTTGCACTGGGCCCGCTCCGTCCTGGAGTCCACTCCCAGGCTAAGGCCCTGGGGCCACCCAGGAAGTAGAGGTCTTTCTCACTGGACACTGGCACCTTAGGACTCAACTCTCTGAAAGGCAGTTTTAGTGGCTTGTCTGGTCAAGCTCACAGGCACCTTCTCTTTCAAACCTGCAGATAGGCTGGCTCCTGGGCTGTGGGAGTGGGAAAGGGAGAGGAGGAGGCCACTCTGACCCATCTGCCCACCTCCGGCACAGCAACTGTGAGACTCACAACAGAATATCTTGTGTGAAACAGCTCCTCCTTGTTCATAGGAATGTGCAACACTCCCCAGTTCACAGGGACCAGAGAGCAAGGGTCATAAACAGAGGCTGGGGTACTGAGCAGTGGGGACGAGTTAATCCCTCAGACGCAGGGCTTTGCCTGGGAGAGATGGGAGCTGCACTGATAAAGGCTGATGGGGGGGGGCACCGCAGAGATGGTGGTATGTACCCTGTTTAGGTAGGCTCTGACTGCAGCAAG
Organism: Saccopteryx bilineata; assembly: GCF_036850765.1. Taxonomy (NCBI): domain Eukaryota; kingdom Metazoa; phylum Chordata; class Mammalia; order Chiroptera; family Emballonuridae; genus Saccopteryx; species Saccopteryx bilineata. Next base: position 165,358,866 of record NC_089493.1, on the reverse strand, counting down.
CCCTAAAAGCCGCTCCTCAGCCAACTTAGTGTCCCAGACAAAGAGCTGGTCTTGAGAGCCTGACCCCAACCACTCTCCCTAGTGAGCAAGGCCTCTTGCAGGTGGATGGGAAGAGAATAGTCCCTGAAAACAGAAAAGAAATTGTTTGTGGTATTTATTGAGCCCACCCTGAGCCAGGAGAGTCCCTGGAACCCCAGCAGGGCCCCCACTCTGTGAACTTAAACCTGAGGCACAGTGCTGACAGGCACTCTGCTGGTCCTCATGCTGCTCTCCTGTTCTCACTGCTGAGGACTTGGGGAAAAGCAGCTAATGATCAGTGTGTGATGCTATAAATGGGCTCGGTCACGTGGTGCGGGCTAGGTGTGCTGTAGGAGTTCAGAAAAGGCAGAGATCAGTGTGGGTTGAAGGGATTAGAACAGGCTTCACAGAGAACGGGACCAGGATCCAGCATTTGAAAGTTTGGATCTGTTGTAAAGAGGGAGGGAGGAGAAAAGGAGTGGAGTTAGTGAAGATAGCAATACACAGGGACAGTCAGCAAGGAGCCAGTCCTCTGGTACCTAGGATTGTGCAGAGATGCTGGGAGCAGCTGCTGGGGGTGGAGAAGCAGTGGGAGGGTGGGGAGGCAGCCAGATTGTGGATTGTTTTGAATTCAGGCCGAGGAGTTTAGTCCTGACTCCATAGCAAATAAAGAATAGAACGAACCCCTAATGCGAGGAAGTGTAGGAAGCCATGACTTGCTGATTACTCCCACTGAATTAATGCTCTTTTGCCCTCAGTGAGGTGGTCTAACGCCCTGGGCCATATAAGGCATCTTCTGAGCGCTGAGCTATATTGCCCCAAGCACACTCTGTGGCTGGCATAGCCTTGGGGACAGCTGCAAGCCCCTCCTTTGGCAATAGCACCTTCATTCTTTTTAATTTTTCCCCCACCCCATTCTTTATTCTCCTGCACTAGTGTCTCTTAGGATGACAGGCTAGGGTTTGTGAGCATTGGGGGGAGGGGAGGGCAGACATACTGGGGCATTCTGGGCTAGGCTCTGTGCTGGGGCACAGACGCGTCTGTCTTTGGGCCTCACAGCCTGGTAGCACCAGATTAAGTCCCACACTCAGAGCATGACAGGCAGCTCCCTTCCTGGCAACCTGGAGCCTCCAGTGCTGAACTGGGTCTTCCTCCAGCATCCTGGAACTGTGGAGCCTAGATGGCATTCAGGGAGCTATGGGACCTGTGCCTTGATGACTTCCTTATTCTTGAGGGTCTGGGATAGAAAACGAACTTCAGTCTTGCTCTACACAGCCACCTGGATCCCCTCTGGATTGGCACCCCTGGTTAAGAGAAGGAGGAAGGCCACAGGGGCATGACTGACACTGCCCAGGGTGGCAGGGGTAGGCTCGGGAGGAGTGGCACACGAGCTTGGTCCAGAGCAGGAAGAGAAGCACTGCTGCTACATTTTCCTGCCTGTGGATTCCAGCCCTAGGTGTGGGAAGGATGGTCCCAGCCCCTCCTGGGGGAAGGGGGTTTTGGAGGAGCAGGGAGGGCCAGGGCCAGGGCCCCATCTAAGATGAACAGCCCTCAGGCTGGTGCTAGGTGTGAGCAGTGGCCATGTGCCCCGCAGCAGCTCTGTCTGCCAGGCCTCAGTGCATGTGCAGGGAGCCCTGCCTGAATCCTGCTGGCTGTCTTCTGGGACCTCATTTCTGGATCAGTCACACCACAGGAAGCCCTTCCTGGGGAGCCACTGTCACTGTTGATGCTTTTGCTGACTCTTCACAGCCATGGCCACAACCCAGGAGCTCAGGTGGAGTGTCTCCATCCCCCTCCTCCCCTCCCAGAGGCATACAAAACTCTTCTCTGCATTCTGAGGCTCCTTGTAGGGGGTAATCAAGTCAAGTGGCGCAGAGATTTGGGCCATTTTGGACAGGGAAGTAGGAGGGAGATTCCCCAGGGAAAGGGGCTGCCTGATGAGCTCAGACAAGTTTTGGAGGAGGATTTCTAGTGGTAGGAGGAAGGGGCAGGGGAAAAAACTTGGGGGAGAGGTTCTGTGCTGGAGACAAATGGTCGCGAAGATTGGTGTTGGCCTTAGGTGGAGTCCATCTTGTCTGAACAGGCAGATCTCTCTCCACAGTGGCCTCATCCTTTCGAGATCATTATTTACTCACAGAACTCAGAGGAATTGGGGTGGCTGAAAGGCAGCTGGAGGACTTGGGCCCTTCTTGGATGGTGGATGACCTTCCTGTTCCTCAACCTTCAAGAATGTCTGCCTGGGAGTGGTCGGCATGGGATAAACGTCTGTCCTGGAGGGAGCACTGGCACTGATGTGCTGGAGGCAGAGCCTGTTTGCACATTCCGATGGATCTAAGGGTTGGACTCTAATGTCAAGAATTTCTCTTTATCATCAGGAAAGCCTTCAAGCCAAAAAAGGTGGACGCAGTAATGCAGTGAACATTCTGTGAATTAGCAAATGCAATCCCCCAAGAGAGCTGGGGCTGGTTCTCTTCAGCACAGCTGTTTGGTTTGATCTAACGCAGGACCCCTGCCTGGAGTCAGGAGAGAGCTAGGCTGCTTCACCTGAGTGTTCCTAGCCTCCAGAATGGCTGAGTTCTTCCCAGTGTGGGGTGGGAATCTCATCACCAGATCCATTTGCCATCGATGTTCAGGGGATGAGAGGAAGGAAGAGAAGTGATAAGCAGAAATGGCATGGGATGCGACAGTGTGGGGGATCTTTGTGGAATCTGATAGGCCTTAGGCTTTGATTTTGTTTTGTTCCTGGCTTTACCAAATTTCTTAATTTTCAACAAAGTACTTTGACTTGAATTAGTTATATAATACTGCATTAAAAATCGCCTCAAAACAATGGCTTAAAACAACTAGCATTTGTCATCTCAGTTTCTCTGTTTTGGGAATCCAGGTGTGACTTAGCTAGGTGCTTCTGGCTCAAGGTCTCTCATGAGGTTGTAGTGCAGCTGTCATCCAGGACTGTGTCATCTCTAGGTCCAGCGTGGGTGGAGGGATCTGCTCCTCAGCTCATTCAGGAGTTGTTAACAGCTTCAGAAGACCTGCTTCCAAGCTCTTGCACACGGGCCCCTCCACAGGGCTCCCTTACAACATGGCAGCTAGCTTTCCGCAGGGTAAGCAATCCATGAAGGAAGCCACAATCTTTTTATGCCCTAAGCTCAGGTATAAAATGATGACATCCCATCATTCACCATATGTATTTGCTAGAAGCAAGTCAATTAAGTCCAGCCCACACCCAAGGAGAGAAGATTACACAAGGGCATGAATACCAGGAGACAGAGATTTGGGGGGCCATCTTAGCAACTGCCTTCCATATCTCTCATTTCAGCCTCATAACTCTAATGCTGTAGGCCAGGGGAAATAGTCCACAGGTGAGGGGGGGAGAAGCTCTAGAGAGGTGAGAGGCCCTGCCCAGGATCACAGACATACTAAGTGGTAGATTAGAATTTGAACTGCAGTGTCTGTCTGACCCCAGATTCAGTAGTCTTTCTCTGATGCCTTGATAACCCGCGCCTATTGATGTCTGTGGTTGGGAGTTGGAGCCGACTTGAGTTGACTCAGTATGAGGGGCTTTGATGCTTGCTTCTTTCTGGCTATTTCTGGACCTGGCTCTTAATCATCCCCTTCTATAACAGGGACACCTTCTACTGTACTCTTTTTTGGTTTTTTAAACAAACCTTTACTTTAGTCATTTTAGATTTACAGAAAAAATGTGAAGATAGTCCAGGGGGTTCCCGTATATCCCAACCCACTTTTTCCTATTATTAACTTTTTCCATTGGTTTGGCACATTTGTTACAATTAATGAACCAATATTGACATATTGTTAACCAGAGACCATCCTTTATTCATATTTTCTTATTTCACCTTTGTAATTGAGCCAGGCACTGGGCTATATACATAATTTTGATGAATTCTCAGACCAGTCTTGAGAGGTTGGCACCATTATTATCTTTTTTTATATATATAGAAGAGGAAAGCACAGCACAAAGAGATTAAGCAACTTGGTAAGATCACAGAGCTGGGCAGAAGCAAAGTGAGCATTTGAACTGTAGTCTCTCTCACTCCCACGTAGTGCTCTGCTCCACGCATGCCTCTCTTCCTCGCTGTCAGCCTCCGACTCCTGCTTGGAGGGAGAGAATTACTCACATAAGCACTAACATCTGGCTCGGCCCCTAGGGCTTAAGTTTATGGGACAGATAAGAGGATGCCAGGAGGCTGACTATTTTAGTGACCCACCCCTTCTGCCTCAGCTTTCTCATCTGTGGACTGAGGATTAGATGAATGACCTGGGTCTGTCTCTTCTGCCTCTGACACAGTGCAACCCTGTCAGTCTATCCCAAAGCCCTTGTCCAGAGGATCTGGGGGCTGCTCGTGGGAACACTAGGGAGAGAGTAGGTCCTGCCTACCCAGACACTGAGCTTCATCAGCTTCTGGGGAATGAGTCTGCAGATAGCTATGACAGATCAGTCATTGTATAGGACCCAATTGCTAGGCTTCCCTTAACTGGTTCAAGAGCCTTTAGGAATAAGGTCTCTAGAGAAGCCCCTCTGGGCAATATTTTTTTTCTGAAACAAAAGAAACCCACTCTTTGAGCACAAGCACTGAAAAGATCATTTGTTTATTCATAAAAGAGTGACTTGTAGAAGCCTAGAGGCAGCGCTCTTGAGGGGTGAAGAATATGGTTTTGAGAGTCATACAGACCCATCCTGCTTCTCACAAGCTAATGACCTTGGACAAGACATCACTGTGTCTCCATTTCCGATGTCTGTAATATAAGGAAAAGATCAGCATAGCTACCTGGTGGAGTTGTTCTTTGGATTAAATGTAATAATATATGTAAAATGCTTAATTAAGCCAATAAAAATGCTTAATAAATAAATGGTAGTTATTTTTAGGGTTTGCTTGGATAATAGACTAGTTTTAATTTGAGCCCTAAACAGTATTCTTTCTTTAACTCTGAGATCTATTGCCCTATTGAAGTCCCAAGAAGCTGGAAAGCACCAGTCGCTGAGAAGCAGTTCAGCCCTGGGCTACAGAGGGCTTACATTCACATACTGGGTGAGGGCATGGGGGTCCTCCTCCCCAGCTACAGAGGCAGCTTGTAGCCTTGGCAACACAGCCCCCCCAACCCTGATTGCTTTAGCCAGCCTGCCTTGGTGCTACCTGATACTCCCCAGATGGCCCATGGGCTCTGGAGGGCCACCTCCCCTGTGCAGTGAGGTGAACAGGATTGTCTCCAGGCTTCCTCTTGCTGGTTGCCCCCCAGTCCTTGGCACCTAGCTCTGTGTCAACCTCTCTGGCTGTCCACAGAGAGACTTGAGTGCTGTCTATTGGTGTGGGACCCTGCACACTCAGGGAGGGGCATGAGAGCAGCCCTTTTATCATGGCAGGATAAGGCAAGGGTGGAAGGCTAGGCCCAGCTGGGCCACCCAGCTGGGATGACTCCTCTAGTAGGAGGTCCCATCTGTGTATCTAGGGGATAGCAGAATAGGGACACTGTGAGTTCTTGCACTGCCGGGAAAGGTGTTTAGACCAGGCCTTTTATTTCCTCTCCAGAAAGCACACCATCAGAGAAGCTAGACTTGATTTTGATCTCAAGTTCATTGCTGCCTGGGGTTAGAATTGGCTGAGTGATTCCAAGAGATTTAAGGGGGAGGCACAGAAGCATTACTATATTAATGAGGGTGGCCTGGACATACCCACGTAGAGCACATGATAAATGGACTTTTGTCATACACTCACGAAGTGCTTATGTATCAGCATTCGAGAAACCTATTTTCCAAACGCTGGTTGGCTGCCCGCCCACGTAGGGAGCCCATGGCCCTCATACAGACCAGGAAATGACTGTTCCACATCCAAGGAACATGTATCATGTCTAAGGAGTCCTTCTGTGGGTCTGCCCCCTCTGGGTTTAGGAAGGAAGCAACCTGGATCTGTGGCCTGATAGCAGAAGCCCTGTAAGGGCAGGAGCCCTGGTAAGGGCCTGTTTGAAGAGCTGCTGTCCCCAGCCTTGGTGCTGAGAATGGGAGGCCCTGGGGTTGGGGTGAGGATTAGGCCATTTCTGAGGCCTGTGTCCTGGGTGGAGGAGAGCAGTGGTAACAGCTAGGGAGAAGAAGAGGCTGGATTTTTAAATGTGTAATCTAGGCTCTGACTGGCAGAAAAAACAAAACAAACAAAAAAAAACTATTGACCCTAGCCGAGTGTGTGATATCTTGCTTCTGCCTCCAGCCTTTCAGGGAGCCCTGATCTCTGTTATGTCACCTTTTGCTATTTTACGGTCCAGGTGGTTGGTACTCCTGATGCTCAGATTCCAGTGCTGCAAACTTAAACCAAATTCCTTTGCTGGCCCAAGGCCTTCTCCTCTTCCTTTGGCTCAAAGGGATGCATTTTGGATACCCTGCTGCCTTCCACAGCCTACATTCCCTCTTACCAAGGACAAAGGTGCTCCCTTTGACGATAGGGGATGTGGAAGAGGAAAAGGGGGAAAGCTGAAGTCCTTGTCATGTTAAAGTCTTTAGTCATGGTTTTCTTGTGAGGAGCAGGAACCTCAGTGAGGAATTGCATGAAACTGTTCGGGGCGGGCGTTTTATATTTCTCAGCCATGCATGGATCAGTTCTCTGACTTTTTAGCCCCTAGACCAAACAGGGCCAGGGAGGACTGGATATCTAAGAATTGTCTGGGGCTCCTCATTTTTATTTTCTTTTCATTTTAAGTATCATACAAGAAGTGCTTAATCTAGTAATGTTAGAAAATATGGATAATCAAAACAGAAAACAAGAACACTCATAATCTTATCAAAATGTAAACATTTTGAACTAAATTTCTCCAGACCTTTTGCTACGTATAAAACATTGTTTTGCTTGACCTGTGGTGGCATAGTAGATAAAGCATCCACCTGGAATGCTAAAGTTGTGAGTTTGAAATAACAGGCTTGCCTTGTCAAGGCACATACGAGAAGCTTCTACTACTATGGGTTGATGCTTCCTGCTCCTCCCCATCTCTCTCTCTCTTCTCTAAAATCAATAAATAAAACCTTTAAAAAAAAAAAACCATTGTTTTAAAAGTCTCATAATCTGCCCCTTTTTTAATTTAAAAGTTATCAGAAACATCTATCTTTTCATGGCAATAGCTGCATTTCTATGCCATTTAATTTTTAAATTTATTTTTAATTATAGTTTATATAAGTTATATAGTTATACCGTTATTCTGCCTGACCAGTCGAGGCACAGTGGATGGAGCATCGACTGGGGATGCTGAAGTCCCAGGTTCAAAACCCCAAGGTTACTGGCTTGAGAGTGGGCTCACCAGCTTGAGTACGGGGTCGCCGGTTTGAGCGTGGGATCATAAACATGATCCCATGGTTGCTGGCGTGAGCCCAAGATCACTGGCTTGAGCAAGGGGTCACTGGTTCAGCTGGAGCCCCCTGGTCAAGACATGTATGAGAAGCAATCAATGAACAACTAAGTACTGTAACTACAAGTTGATGCTTCTCATCTCTCTCCCTTCCTGTCTTTCTCTCTCTGGCTCTCAAAAAACCAAAACCAAAAACAAAACAACTATGCCATCATTTTTAAAGTCTGCATGATATTTTATTTTATAAATACAACTCTAATTTATTTTACCAATTATTAAAATGTCTGTTTTCAAATTTTTGTTGTGTCACTTGTGCTTCTAGATAAAATATTTTGCATATTCTTACTTCTTTAGGATGACCTCCCTGATGGAATTATAGGGACTAAAGATATGCACAGTTTAAGGCTTTTGATACCTGTTGCTAAATTATAATTCATAAAGATTATATCAATTTACACTCCACCACCAGTATCTGAGTACCCGTTTCTGCAGACCCTCGCCAATGCTCTTTTCCACCTTTACAAATCTGATTCATAATATGTTATTTCATTTTCATTTACTTTGATTAGCTTAAATAGCTGACTATTTTAATATTTATTAGCATTTTGTGTTTTTCTTTTTGTCTTTACCCATTTTTCTATTGAAGTATTTATTTTTTTTTGGTTTACAAGATTCTTTTTAGATCAAGAGTATTAACCTTTATTTTGTTTGATACATGTTGCATATTATTTTCAGTTTGTTATTTGCCTTTAGTTTTGTGACATTCTTTGATACAGAAGATTATGTCTTTTAATGTAGTCAACATATCAATATTTATTTTGGACTGCCTTTGGATCTATGCTTGAAAGACTTTTCTACTCCTGTGTTACATAAACATCCACCTAAATAAATGTTCTAGTGTTTACTGAACATGTAAATCTTTTAATTATCCACAGTTTATTTATGTGTATTATAAGTATGGTTTTTTATTTGTTTGTTTGTTTTTGAGAGAGAAGTAGTAAGGGAGAGAGATGAGAAACATCAACTCATAGTTGTGGCATCTTAGTTGTTCACTGATTGCTTTCTCATATGTGCCTTGACCTGGGGGGTTCCAGCTGAGCCAGTGATCCCTTGCTCAAGCCAGCAACCCTGAGATCAAACCAGCAACATTTGGGCTCAAGCCAGTAACCATGGGGTCATGTCTATGATTCCACACTCAAGCCGGCAACTCCGCACTCAAGCTGGTGAGCCTGTGCTTAAGCCAGATGAGCCCATGCTCAAGCTGGCAACCTTGGGGTTTCGAACCTGGGACCTCAGTGTCCCAGGTCGACACTCTGTCCACTGCACCATGACCAGTCAGGCTATAAATACAATGCAATTAACTTCTTATTCCAGCATTATTATTGGACAATCCATTCTTTCTTTCTTGATATAAAATTATAAAATGAATATATTATTAAACATTATTTTTAAAATTACAAAATAAACTCATGTGTATTTATACTATTACATTTTATATAAGCACCAATATCCTTAATGAAGACTTTATTAGACACTTGCAATTGTTTCTTGTCTTTATAATATATTCTATTGATCAATCTATTCTGGTGCCTGGTCCACATTTTTTAAGTTATTGTAGCTTGTTATATACATTTTAATACTGACAGTGCAATTTCCCTTTTTTTGTTGTTTGTTTTTCTTTATCAATATTTTTCTTGGCTATTCTCATACATTTTTTTTCTTACAGATGGATTTGGGAATCAGTTATGCCCTTTAGCTTTTGATTGGAGTGGTATAAATTTAGAGATTAACTCAGGAAGATTAGCATTGTAAAGTACTACTTTTCCCTATCAATTCATGTGTATTTGTTTTTTGTTTGTTTGTTTGTTTGTTTAGTAGAACTAGAGCCTGGTTTCCTATTGGTAGATCCTGTACATTTCTTACTAACTTTATTCTTATCATTTTATGTTTCTATTGACATTGTTAATGCAATGTGGTTTTTTTAAAATATTTTTTCTAATTGTATATTGGTCATATACATGAAAGCTCTTGATTTTTAAACATTGATTTTCTAACTGGAAGGGAAACATGCTATCTTCTGGTTTTTCCTTTGCTGGGTTTGTGCCAAAGGCATGTTTGGCCTAATTTGTGGCTATTTAATTTCCTTCTGGATCTGGGCCGTAGTTCCTCTCTGCCATTCCCTGTGGCTGTAGCATGGAGTTTGGAGAAAGATGGCAGGCACTGTCATCCTTGTCTGCTACTTTCTGAGGATGAATGTATTGCGGAACAGACACCCACCTAGTTCTTTCCCTCCTCCAACCCCAGCCACTCGGACACTGGGGAAGTAGTGACTTATCATCTAGTGAAAAAACAGGTGCATGCATCAAAGCTGAGGCAGACAGAGAAATCACGAGAATTTGGATTAAATTTGATGCCAACTGTGGGAGTTTTCAGGAAAACTTAATGGCCTTTAAATTCCATAGCCTTGGCACCTGCGGTGGCTGATGGCACCTGAGGTGGTCCTTATTGTGGTCCAGAGGCAGGTTTGGATCAATTTCTTTTCTCCTCATGTTAGAGAAACTGGGTTCAGGCAAATCAAATGGACTCCAGGATGACAGTGTTGCAGCTGTGTGTTCCTTTAAGAATGATGGAGATTCATTAACTTTCAAAACTCAAGGGGAAAAAAAAGAAAACTGGTTCTGGAGACTGGCTTCATTGTTAAGTCTGAGGCAAACACGTTTGGAAGGATTTGATGGATAGAGCTAACTAAGGTTTTACGCATTCTGCTTTGGTGATATACAGATTAGCACTGCCATTTCTCTAGGGGATTTTGCACTTGGGGTTATTTCCCTGTGATGAACACCCTTCATTCATCCTTCTACTTTCCTGCTGTTCCCTGTTGCAGTCTCACCCCCTCTTCCTTGCTTTCTGGTCTTTTGTACACAGATTGCATGCTGGAGTAGAAGGTAGCCTCAGAGGTTCCCTAGAACCTAGAAAAGAGGGATATAGGGTTTGAATTGTTAGGGAGAGACATGAAGGGATAGGGGAAGTAGGAATGGGAGGGGTACATTGCCATGGACATGAAGGGCTGGAGTGGGAAGTGGAACTTAGAATCCTGTGCTCAGCCTTATTCAGGGCACAGCGCAAATAAGCCTTGTTGGCATTTTCTGGTGTCTCACTCTAAGTGTCCCTGCAGTGGAGGTGGAGACATTGCTCTAATGGTCTGGTCATGTGCCCAGACCTTATCCAGAGCCCAAACCAAGTCATTTCCTCTATTCCCTTCCTTTTGCCACTAGAACTCCATGGAAATCCATGTTGTTTTTCAAGCCTTCCAAAGAAGGAAACACCATGATCTTGGTTATTATCTTACTCCAATCTTTTGGGCCATCTTCTTCCCAGATTGTTCTATTTTACAGCTCATCTAACTTTTGCAATGTGAAATCATTTGCTTTGGCATGACTTAGAAAATGGAGAGAAGAGTCAGACACCTTTTTCTGTCAAGTCTTATAGGGACTTAAAAAGTTATTAAGGTTGTCTTTGAATTTTTGACAACACAATTAAGTAAAAATCATACTTGTAAAGCGAGGGATAGGATTCCTGGCACAGAGTAAGATCATGTTGCTTGTTTTTATTGTTTTTATTTATATTATTATTCTTAGATCATGATAGCACCTCCAGTTTTCAAGTTCATATGTCAATTGTGGGAAGAGAATTGTTTCAATAGGATGGAAAGGACCCATAGTTCCCTTACCCTTCCTGTTGAGAGGTTAATGTCGTATAAGCTAAAGGTCATCATATATTACTTGGAGTGGATCTAGAGAGTCTCACCACCCTAAACACTAAAATCTTTGAAGGCACTTGTGTCTTATTTACCTCTGAAATCTTCAGTGTCTGGTATAGGGTTGATTCAATATATTTTTGACATGAAAAGTAGGGAGAGAGGAATAAGCTGGTGTGGCATCTCATCTTTGGAAGGAACACAACAATCCATGTACAGAAACTGCGCTTTTAGCATCTCTGCCGACTAGTAATCCTGTCTTGCGTGAATGCTTCTATTGCCTGATATCTCATTCATTTTGAAAGTTGCCAGTGGGGTCAACTATAATTAGTCGGAATGTCCCTTCCATTGAGGCAGGGTCTGCTTCCTTTTAACTTCCGCCTGTTGGGGTTAAATTAGAATGGTGCTCTCCAAGCACTGTCACAAGACCAGAATCTACCCCCTGGGGTTGGGGTCAGAAGACCAGCATGGCCTCTGAGCCTCTGCTTTGGCCAGTTCCCCTCCTTCTACCCCATATCAGTCCAGCAACATGTGCTAACTATTTGCCATTACCTGCGGCTGAATGCATAATAGTCAAGGCTGCAGACTCTAGAGCTAGATCTTGACCCTGCCAGTTAGTTACCTAACCTCTCTCTGTTGAAATGCCCTCATTTGCAAAGTGGGATTAATAACCCATACCACCTAGGGCTTAAATGAGTTAGTTCTTATAAAGCACTGAGCCCCGTGCCTGGCATGGAGTAAGTACTTAATAAATGTTAGCTGTTATTACCATTATTAAAATTGCAGCTGTTCTTGCTCATGCTGTAGAGAAATTTTTTTTAGTTTTTTTTTTTGTATTTTTCTGAAGCTGGAAACGGGGAGAGACAGTCAGACAGACTCCCGCATGCGCCCGACCGGGATCCACCCGGCACGCCCACCAGGGGGCAACGCTCTGCCCACCAGGGGGTGATGCTCTGCCCCTCTGGGGGGTCGCTCTGTTGCGACCAGAGCCACTCTAGCGCCCGGGCCATCTTTGCTCCAATGGAGCCTCACTGTGGGAGGGGAAGAGAGAGACAGAGAGGAAGGAGAGGGGAGGGGTGGAGAAGCAGATGGGCACTTCTCCTGTGTGCCCTGGCCGGGAATCGAACCCGACTTCTGCACGCCAGGCCAACGCTCTACCACTGAGCCAACCGGCCAGGGCCCTGTAGAAAATTTTTTGTATAAAATTCTACCTTAGCCCTGCCCAATATCCTGTGTGTACTTATTGGTGTCTATGTCACTCACCAGACTATGAGTGGGGAAAGTCTCATTCATTTCTCATTCACTTTTGTTGCCTCTGTGCCTCACATATACAGATAGTCCCCGACTTATGATGGTTTGACTTACAATATTTCGACTTCATGATGGTGCAGAAGTGATACTGATAATAAAATAATGAGATGTTCAGCACTTTGTGTTAGATGATTTTGCCCAACTGTGGGCTAATAATGTTCTGAGCACATTTAGGGTAGGCTAGGCCAGGAATGCTGTGATGTTTGATAGGGTAGGTGTATTAAATGCAGTTTCAACTTATGATGTGTTTATTGGGATGTAACCCCATTGTAAGTTGAGGAGTGTCTGTCTTAGGCACTGGAGGAATGTTTGTTTAACAAAAGAAAAGCTTTGGGTCTGTATTTAGGCTCTGATGCTTACCAACTATGAAACTTTGGACAAGTCATTTAACTCTTTGGAGATTGAATGTTTTCATGTGCAAGGTGGGAATAATGATACATACCTCTCTGGGTTTTGCAAGATTTAGGGAGACAATATATGTGAAAGTCTTTGGTAAAGAGGAAAGTCCTAGGGGGGAAAAGCCTTACTCAGGTAAGGACAGTGGCGCTTAAGTTTCCTGAAGGCTGGAATCAAGTCTTGTAACTGTTATTCCCCTTTAAAATCTCCACAATACCTTACATACAGTAAAAACATCTAAGTATTTGGTTGGATTGAAGAATGGGTGGTTGGCTCAGTGAATAACCGGACCATATAATTGAGCAGTTGTACCTGTATTATCTAATATTTCATGTAAATGAGCTCTGTTTCCCCTAAAGCGACTGTGAATCCTTAAGGACCAGGATCATGTCCTAGAAGATGACATACAGCCTTCCTCCTCTAGTGTCGGGAGAGCAGGTTGCCAGGTTCTAGGGCTCTGCTGTGAGCCTGATAAGGTGAGCATCCAGCTTTCCACCAGGTGGCAGGGCACTACCTGTCTGAGCGTTGTCTGGAGCACCTTCCTTTTCTCTCCACCAGGTGGCGGGGCAGGCTGTGTATCTGCACTGCCCTCTGGAAGGAGGCCCCCATCCTGGGCTAAGGCTACCAGGAAAGCCTAACCAGGTGCTCCCTAGAAGTTGGCCTCCCTCCTCATTCAGGGCCAGCTCATAACTCTGCTGCCCTTTGGGGGCAATGGAGCTCTTGGTGGCCTTGCAGTCTGAGTCCTGTGCAGCCTGTTAGAGAATTTACCATATTGCAAAGCAGAGTGGTGTCTAGAATACAGCCTAAGGAGGGCAGGCCCTCAATGCAACTTAGTTGAATGGAGACCTCCCCCACAGGTCTTGGAAGGAAGATCCTTCTGTCTCTCTGGCCTTCCCCACTCAGAGCCTACCTACCAGATTCCTCTCTTTACACGACTGGGATCAAGGCCACTCCTGGGGCTGGCTGGCAGAGTTCTGTGGGCCTCTTCTCTGTGGAGAGGTTATTCAAGTCCCAGGCTGCACCTGAACTCTTGGGGATCCTGGCTCCCTCAGCCACCAAGTCTCTTTCTTCTGTGTCAGCAGCTGCTTCTAGCTTCTAGCTTCCACATCCTCTCTTTTAACCTTTTCTCGGACAGTCTGGGCCCAACCTGGTGTTTCATCAAGGTGGGGACTACCAGAGAGTGGGACGACCTCGCAGGATGGAGCCTGACCATGGCTACTAGGAAAGCAGAAGCTATTTCCATCAGAGGCTTTAGAGGTCAACCTAGCCTCCTCCCCACTGGTTCAAAGCACTAGAAGGAGTTGAGTGACTACATGGTCCTGCTCTTTTATGGGTAAAAAGATTGAGGCTCAGGATTGAAAATTTCTAAAGCTACATGACAGACAGGTTGGGGGCTGAGCTCTGACTAGAGAATTCAGGCTTCCTACTGCTCCGGTGAGGCTATGAGGCCGTGTTCCTGAAGGTAACAGCCTCACCTTCTGAGTGTCTCTGCTCCTCTTCACACCGGGTCACTAACTGTCTTCTCTGCTCACCTCAGACACTGCAGCAACATTTTTATTTTTATTTTTTACTTCTGTTCTCTGACCTGGTCGGAGGGCACATGTGGCCACCTGTAGCAGGAAGGGAAGGGGACTTGTTTAGTAGGGATCCTGTGTGTGTGTGTGTGTGTGGGAGGGGTCATCTGTGTCCTCAGGGTGCCCGAATGTGATTTCTATCCCTCTGCCCAGGAGGAGCACTTCTCGGGTGTTTACTCTGGGCCCAGTGCCGAGCAGGATCTCAGATGGTCCCTGAAGATACTTGGATCTAGAGAGGAAGAGACTGTGAATAGCTTCTGTGTCTCCCATGGTCCTTGGCCCCAACATCATTCCGTGCCTCCTCTTCCCCTCCAGGCACTCCCACCAACCCCATCCCTATGGGTGGTACAGATGGAGGCCCCTCACACACGGTGCCCACATGACTGGCCTTGGGTTTCCTGCCATGCCCAGGGGGTAACCTCTCAAAGTAAGGGCAAGGCGGCAAGGACTCATCTACTGGCTGGAGCACTGGAGAAAGCTGGGCGCCCTGCATGCCCTGGCCCCTCCCAGGCCTCTTTTGAGCAGCTCTTATACCCTCCCACCCCTCCGTTCGGGACAGAGGATGGGCCACTACCCTCTGCCCAGGCAGGTGTGCTCTGAGCTTCCTTTCTGAGTACTTAGGGAATTTTCTATATCTCAAGCATAGATTCTTTCATTTTCCTGCTTATGGCCCGTCAGGGGCCCTCCCCGCCATGTTCCAGGTCTCCAGGGCCTCAGGTCTGCCCTTCTAGCCCCTCTGTAGGCATTTCCTCACCATCACTGGCCACATTGCACTTCCATTCTCTCCTTGTTTAAGCCACACACTCTCTTACTTCCAAACTCTTGCAAGTACTAATCCCTTTTTATAGGGGGCGGGTTTGTATCTCTTGAGGCTCTGAGTGCCTCTGTGAATAAAAGCAGGCTGGGATGTGTGTTCATGACAGTCTGTGATTCAGTGTGGGCACTTGTGTGTGTGTGTGTGTGTGTGTGTGCGCGCGCGCATGAGCCTGTGCCTATGTTTCTGTGTGTGACTCACCACACATTCTGTCTGGAGATAGATACTCCTCTAGGCCAGGGAGGGGATACATAGTGGAGCCCCAAGAGAGCAGGGGTGCACATTGGAGGGCCAGGTTGGGAACTGATGAATTCATGCTACTCTTTAGAGCTCATCTTAGATGTCCCTTTCCCAGCTCCTGAGGACTGGTCTGGGTCCTCTGTTCTCACCTCTCTGATGACCCTTGTCAAACTAAGTTGTAATCATTTGCTCCCTGATAACCCTTCCTTACCAAAGTGCTGTCTCCTTAAGGGAAGGACCTGGGGTGTTTTGTTTTGATGTCATGGAGGTGTCCTCAGCTACCAGTGTCACATAATGGATGCTTCTGGTAGATTGGGGGGGGGGGGTGTAAGCTGGTGGTTGGATGGGTGCAGGTGGGCCTTCCTGGGAGAACTTCCTGCCATTCCTGATCTGGATTTTCTGGGCCTCTGGGGACTCCACTTGGTGTTTCCAGGCAATGAAGTTCAGTACTCAGAGGTTCTGAGGATACAGTCCATTTATTCATACAATTTAAAAATATTAGTGAGTCCAGTAAATAACATAGACATGTTCCTTAAACTCATGGAGCTTATATCCTAATGGAGGAAACAAATAATAAGTAAGCAAATATGAAAACAACACAAGCACAGATTGTGATAAGTCTTACAAAGGAAATGTCGAGGCTGACTCAGGTGCTAAGACAGGATAATACGAGGGGCCATGCCCACAATCCTCTGTCCCACAAGGGAACAGCTCTTTCTCTGCAGGGACCTCGAGTCACCACGGTCACTCTTTTCTCTGCTGGGTATACCACAGTCACAGTCTGACCTCAGCAAGAGCTGTGCTGGTGAGCACTCCTGGAAGCTTTCCCTTTACACCGACTGTGTCCGGGGTGATGGGCTTCCCAGGGTGGGAAGGCAGTGTGCCCGGGCAGCCAGGATGCCCCTGGCTCTGCTGGCTGGGGGCCTTCAGGAGGGGCCTGGATTCATCAGCAGAGATGGAGCCCTTCTGTCTGGGGTCTGGTTGGGTGAAATATTTGATCTCTGATTACATACTGGGGCATCAGCAGGCTGGTGTGGGTGGCATAAAAGCTGTAGCCTCCTGGTGGCACCTAGAGCTACCGCCACTGGCACTATCCAGGAAGACCAGGTCAGTTTGGTGGCCTGACGTGGGGCTAGGGAATACAGTGCCTCCAGCACTATGGGCAGCTGAGCCAGTATGGCCTGCTTTCTTTTCTGAACAGCTGTTTGCCTTTTGAGCAAACATATGGCTTTGGTTTGGGTGAGTTCATGTTGAGAGAGTTGGGGTATCCCTTTGAGGTGCTCTCCCTTGACCCCATGTGGAACATAGCTGTCCAGCTTCTTTATGTCCCCCACCTCATCCCCCTCTGGATTACTCATATAGGCCCTTGGAGGTCTCAGAGGGGAGCATGTGCCAGCCTGTGCCCAGGGCAAGGGGGACCCTACTTTGTGAAGCCAGGTGGAGAGGCTGGAGGGCCAGCTTTGACCATGTGGAGTTAACAGGGTGGTGGCGGGGTTCCTGCCCTGGGGCAGCACTGACGTGTCTCCTGCCACCAACAATTGTGGTGCCCTTGCATCAAGGCACCTTTGTTTCCCCTTCAGCTAGGAAAGTGGATGCCAGCTGCAGGTTAGAAGTTCCCGCTGGCCTGAGGCCAGAAATTCCACTCTCTTCCAGGGAGACAGAGTGGCGTCTCCCGACATTTGGACACAAACCATCCTTCTGGTATAAGTTTGACCTCTGTTGGCTCAGGGTAGATGGGCTGGACTTTAGGGTGGGGGTCATAGAAAGAGTTGGGAAGGGCCCTCCTCTCTCCCAGTACTGGATGGGACCCAGCCAATTCAGTAACTCCAGAGAATCGATGGAATGAGGGCGAGAAATAAAGGTCCCATGAACTTCGGGGACCCCCCTGATTCAAGGATGTAGGTCCAGCCTCCTTTGTTCTTTGGGCCTGTCCACAAATGCCTGTGTCCGAAACCTGGTCCCCACTCCCTGCACGTGATGTGCTGATGTTTGTGCTAAGAGAAAGGGCATGTTTATGGCAGTGTTGAGAAACATGTGATTGTGAGTGCATGTGCTCATGATTATGTGTGTCTTGGACTTGGGGGAGGTTGTGTCCCTTGAGGCTCTGAGTGCCTCTGTGAACAAGAGCAGGATGGGATGGTGTTCATGAGAGTCTGTGACTCTGGTGTGGGCACCGTGTGTGTGTGTGTGTGTGTGTGTGTGTGTGTGTGTGTGCTCGAGCATGTGTGCACATGCACCCGTACCTGTGCTTCTGTGTGTGACTCACCACACATTCTGTCTAGAGATACTCCTCTGGGCCAGGGAGGGGATACATAGTAGAGCCCCAAGAAAGCTGGGGTGCGCATTGGAGGGCCAGGTTCGGAACTAGAATTTGACATTTTCCAATGCTTTCCTTGATCTGCTTTTCTTCCCCCTCCTTCCTTGTTGTCCCACTCCAGTCTTGGCCTGGAGGTATATGGGGGAAGAGAAGACCCTAAAAAGGCTCTGTGACCAATGGCCCTGCCAAATTTGGGGGCCAGGCACGGCTGGGCTTGTCCAAGAGTCAGAGAAGTGAGAGATTGGGCAGCACAGAGAGAGATGTTCCAGTTCCTGGAACAGAGCTCCCTTTTTTTTCTTGTTCTTTTTTCCTGGCTTGGGAATAATAGGTCTTCAATCTGAGATTAAGAGAAAAGGAAACAACTAGAAAAGGAACCAGTTTGAACAAAGACAAGTTGCTGGATATGAGCAACACCCCCTGTTGCGATCGCGCGTCCTTACTAGATGGGGTTCTGCGTACTGGGGTGGGGTGGGGCTGGGCAGGGAGCGCTGGGGATGGTCAGGTTCCCTCACCACATGCCTAGGGAGAGGCAGGGCAGCAGGCAAGGGGAAGGGGTGGGTTCTAGAGTCCGCGGACCGGGCTCGAGCCTGCCTCTTATTTCCTAGCCAGACTTCACCTCTCTGAATCTCAGTGTCCTCTCCTGTAGCCTGGAAGGTGTTGTTAGGACCAAATGAGAAAAGAAATACCCAGTGTTTGGCATAGTACATGTCACATGCTCAACATAAATGATACCTATATAGGGCTCAGTTCTTTCCATATATCAGGATCAGAGAGGTGAAGATAAGGAGGATTTTCAGGGAAATAGGGCTTAACTGTCAGCAGAAGTAACCCTCTTTATCAAAAGATCCCAGCAGAGATGCCAACCTGGTTAAGACTGGGATGGGACTTCCCCCGGGGCTGGTGCCTATACTTTATTTGTATACAAAGTATGTGTGCGCGCGCATGCACGTGTGTGTGTGATGGGGGTGTTAAGAGAAAACATGTTGCCCCCACCCCAACAAAGTCTCTGAAGATGGAAAAGCACTAAGGTAGATAGGGAGAGCAGATACCTATGTTTTTGAAGTAAGAATATGGCCCAAGAATATCTCCAGACTACCCTGGACAGTGGTTCTACATGTATCATGTCAGGCTGTTAAGCAAATTTAGAAGTGTTGGGGGCTATGATTTGAGGTCTATTTCATGGAGTTCAAATGTTGTGCTTGTCTGGAAACCATTGGTTTGTTTGTTCATTTATTCACCATCCATCCATTCATTTGCTTGTCGTGGAGCACCTAGTGTGTGTACCATGTCAATCATGGTGGTTTGGGGCCTATAGAGAAATAAACTACTGAGATTGAACCTGGAGAAAAGAAATCTAAGGGGGAACCCAAATATAATCAAGGCTAGAGAGGCTTTTATTTTATTTTATTTTTTTTTAAATAATTTTATTTTTTTAATGGGGTGACATCAATAAATCAGGATACATATATTCAAAGATAACAAGACCAGGGTATCTTGTCGTTCAATTATGATGCATACCCGTAACCCAAAGTCAGATTGTCCTCTGTCACCTTCTATCTTGTTTTCTTTGTGCCCCTCCCCCTCCCCCTTTCCCTCTCCCATTCCCCCCTCCCCCCCGTAACCACCACACTCTTATCAATGTCTCTTAGTTTCACTTTTATGTCCCACCTACGTATGGAATAATGCAGTTCCTGGTTTTTTCTGATTTACTTATTTCGCTTCGTATCATGTTATCTAGATCCCACCATTTTGCTGTAAATGATCCGATGTCATCATTTCTTATGGCTGAGTAGTATTCCATAGTGTATATGTGCCACATCTTCTTTATCCAGTCATCTATTGACGGGCTTTTTGGTTGTTTCCATGTCCTGGCCACTGTGAACAATGCTGCAATAAACATGGGGCTGCATGTGTCTTTACGTATCAATGTTTCTGAGTTTTGGGGGTATATACCCAGTAGAGGGATTGCTGGGTCATAAGGTAGTTCTATTTTCAGTTTTTTGAGGAACCACCATACTTTCTTCCATAATGGTTGTACTACTTTACATTCCCACCAACAGTGTATGAGGGTTCCTTTTTCTCCACAGCCTCTCCAACATTTGCTATTACCTGTCTTGCTAATAATAGCTAATCTAACAGGTGTGAGGTGGTATCTCATTGCAGTTTTGATTTGCATTTCTCTAATAACTAAAGATGAGCATCTTTTCATATATCTGTTGGCCATTTGTATTTCTTCCTGGGAGAAGTGTCTGTTCATGTCCTCTTCCCATTTTTTTATTGGATTGTTTGTTTGTTTGTTGTTGAGTTTTATGAGTTCTTTGTATATTTTGGATATTAGGCCCTTATCTGAGCTGTTGTTTGAAAATATCATTTCCCATTTAGTTGGCTTTCTGTTTATTTTGTTATCAGTTTCTCTTGCTGAGCAAAAACTTCTTAGTCTGATGTAGTCCCATTCATTAATTTTTGCCTTCACTTCTCTTGCCATTGGAGTCAAATTCATAAAATGCTCTTTAAAACCCAGGTCCATGAGTTGAGTACCTATGTCTTCTTCTATGTACTTAATTGTTTCAGGTCTTATGTTTAGATCTTTGATCCATTTTGAGTTAATTTTAGTACAGGGGGACAAACTGTAGTCCAGTTTCATTCTTTTGCATGTGGCTTTCCAGTTTTCCCAGCACCATTTATTGAAGAGGCTTTCTTTTCTCCATTGTGTGTTGTTGGCCCCTTTATCAAAAATTATTTGACTATATATATGTAGTTTTATTTCTGGACTTTCTATTCTGTTCCATTGGTCTGAGTGTCTATTTTTCTGCCAATACCATGCTGTTTTGATTGTCGTGGCCCTATAATAGAGTTTGAAGTCAGGTATTGTTATGCCCCCAGCTTCATTCTTTTTCTTTAGGATTGCTTTGGCTATTCGGGGTTTTTTATAGTTCCATATAAATCTGATGATTTTTTGCTCTATTTCTTTAAAAAACGTCATTGGAAGTTTGATGGGAATTGCATTGAATTTGTATATTGCTTTGGGTAATATAGCCATCTTGATTATATTTATTCTTCCTAGCCAAGAACAAGGTATATTCTTCCATCTCATTATATCTTTTTCAATTTCCCTTAACAATGGTTTATAGTTTTCATTATATAAGTCCTTTACATTCTTTGTTATGTTTATTCCTAAGTATTTTATTTTTTTTGTTGCAATCGTGAAGGGGATTATTCTTTTGAGTTCCTTCTCAGTTGTTTCATTGTTGGCATATAGAAAGGCTATTGACTTCTGAATATTAATTTTGTATCCTGCGACCTTACTGTATTGGCTTATTGTTTCTAGTAGTCTTTTTGTGGATTCTTTCGGGTTTTCGATGTATAGGATCATATCATCTGCAAAAAGTGATACCTTTACTTCTTCTTTTCCGATATGGATGCCTTTTATTTCTTTGTCTTGTCTGATTGCTGTGGCGAGAACCTCTAGTACCACATTAAATAAGAGTGGAGAGAGTGGACAACCCTGTCTTGTTCCTGATTTAAGGGGGAAAGCCTTCAGTTTAGTGCCATTTAATATGATGTTAGCTGATGGTTTATCATATATGGCCTTTATCATGTTGAGATATTTTCCTTCTATACCCATTTTGTTGAGAGTCTTAAACATAAAATTGTGTTGTATTTTATCGAAAGCCTTTTCTGCATCTATTGATAAGTTCATGTGGTTTTTGTTCTTTGTTTTGTTGATATGGTGTATTACGTTAACCGTTTTACGTATGTTGAACCATCCTTGAGATTCTGGGATGAATCCCACTTGATCATGATGTATTATTTTTTTAATATGTTGTTGTATTCGATTTGCTAGTATTTTGTTTAGTATTTTAGCATCTGTATTCATTAGAGATATTGGTCTGTAGTTTTCTTTTTTTGTGCCATCCTTGCCTGGTTTTGGTATGAGGGTTATGTTGGCCTCATAAAATGTGTTTGGAAGTATTGCTTCTTCTTCAATTTTTTGGAAGACTTTGAGTAGAATAGGAACCAAGTCTTCTTTGAATGTTTGATAAAATTCGCTGGTATAGCCGTCAGGGCCTGGACTTTTATTTTTGGGGAGGTTTTTAATGGTTTTTTCTATTTCTTCTCTACTGATAGGTCTGTTTAGGCTTTCTGCTTCTTCTTGACTCAGTCTAGGAAGGTTGTATTGTTCTAGGAATTTATCCATTTCTTCTAGGTTGTTGAATTTAGTGGCATAAAGTTTTTCATAGTATTCTACAATAATTCTTTGTATATCTACGGTGTCCGTGGTGATTTCTCCTCTTTCATTTTGGATTTTGTTTATATGAGTTCTTTCTCTTTTTTTCCTTGGTAAGTCTTGCCAAGGGTTTGTCAATTTTATTGATCTTTTCAAAGAACCAGCTCCTTGTTCTATTAATTTTTTCTATAGTTTTTCTGTTCTCTAATTCATTTATTTCTGCTCTGATTTTTATTATCTCCTTTCTTCGGCTGCTTTTGGGTTGTCTTTGTTCTTCTTTTTCTAGTTCCTTAAGGTGGGAAGTTAAGTGGTTCACTTGGGCTCTAGAGAGGCTTTTATATGACTCCATCTTGCCTTATTAATCAGACAAGTTGTATGTTCAAATCACAGCAGGAAGGATTCAGGCTAGATTTGAATTCAACAAATATTTGACACTGGTGGTTAAAAAAAAAAAAAAAAGCTTCCTGACATGGTTAGGCATAGTCAGAAGTCACATTTGTTGGGATCTGGCATTCCTGGGGCAAGCGGTGAAGTCGATGACCTCTTGAGGACCCCTCCACGCCTGGGCATCTAGAATGTTCCACCAGCTTGGTTGCTGACTTATGCTCTAAGACCTGAGCAGATGACTAAGTACTAATGAGCCTCAGTTTCCCTCTCTGTTAAACACTGATGAGAGTGTATCCTTTCAGTTTCTCTCTGGCTTCCAGAGAAACTGGGAACAGCAAGGGGCCCACCTCTGTGAGGTTGCTTGGATTTCTGGTAGGGTTTTTAGCTTTTTGTTTTTGAGAGAGGGGGGGAGAGAAAGATAGGAAGGGAGAGGGGTGAGAAGCATTAACTCATAGTTGAGTCACTTTAATTATTCATTGATTGCTTTTCATATGTACCTTGACGGGGGAGGGGGGCTCCAGCCAAGCCAGTGGCCCCTTGCTCAAGCCAGTGACCTCTGGGCTCAAGTCAGTGACCATGGGATTATGTTAATGCTCCCCCACTCAAGCTGGTATGGGGTTTTGAACCTAGATCCTCAGTGTTCCAGATCGATGCTCTATCCACTGCGCCACCACTGGTCAGGTAGATTTTGAAGAGTCCTCTGTCATTTAACTCCAGGGAGTTCCTGTGAAGATAGTCTGAGCTGACTTCCCTGGATACACCCACATCCCACCCTGAATCCACGTGGTTCCTTCACTGCCCAGGATTTCCAGAGCACAGTCTCCATTTCCCCCCTGCCTGTGTGCCCTGTAGAAGCTAATTCTCCTGGAAATGCCAAGTGACTTCTCTGCTCCATTGCTTGCTGTTGTTATTACCCCGGCCTGGCATGCGCTTCCCAATCTCCTCCTCATGTATCCCATTCTGCCCTGTTTCAAGCCCACTGGTTTCTGGCCAGCCCTGCTCCCATTGGAAGTTCAGTTTTCTCCCCCTTCTACCCTCTATAACTGCCTCCAGACTAGTGTTCCTCTCCGTGCTTGCTTTGGCTGTCCCAGTTCTGGCACTCAGCGTCTGCCACATGATCTGCCGTAGGGGCTCAGCAGTGTTGGTGGAAGGAAGGACTATCAGGGCTAGACCTGGGAGCCTAAAGGAGAGGGGGGAGGGGGGAAAGGATGCCAGGAGGTCAAGGACTAGTTTGGGGGTCCAGAGAGACAGATTGGGAGAGGCATGCAGGTGATCCTTGCAACCTGTACCTCCTGCCATCTAGCCATCCAGTAACCTGTTGCTCTTTGGGTTGGTCAGGAAAGCCAGAGCTTTGGTGAGGAGACACTTTGGAAGAGCAAGGGGCATTTGCTCAGGGCTGCATTGGCCCCAAGTCATCTTGGGATCCAGGTTGGGCAAGTTTCCATGTCTCCAGGCCAGTCCAAGGATCAGGACAGAGGTTGTTGCAGGGGCTTCCTGCAGCTGACCGGGCTGCCAAGGAGAGGGCTCTTCTTTTAGGAGTCTGGGGGATGGCCTGATACCAACTGCTCTCAGGCTTCACCAGCTGCCCTGCCACCTCCAGTTCCCACCGGGGGCCGAAGGGGCAACCCCAGTCCAGACACTGAACTGATGAAACAGAGCAGGTGTAGTCCAGCAGGCCCTCTGGAGGGGGTGCTTATTTATGAAAGCCTCCCTTCCCTGGTCAGCCTCCCATGAGAAGCGTCCTGGTGGGGGCGGGGTGCAGCATCTGACCAGATGTGGAGGTCACAGAGGGAATCCAGCCCATGCGGATGGTCCCCTTCTTGGCCACTGTCCATGGGCTGGTGGGAGAGGGAGGGCTTAGCCTTGGGGGAATGTTTTATTCTTTGGCTGCAGTAGTCTAAGGCCATGGCTTCCATATGTTTCTAAACAGGCTTGATTGTCCTCTGTAGTGATGTGTCACACACAGGGCTGGAGCCGGCCAGAGTCCTGGCAGGAGGAGAAGAGAGGGGGCAGGCGTGGGCATGAGGGATGCCGGGATTTTCGGTGCAACAGGGCAGGAGAGGTTGGACCCAGAGAGAGGAAGCCCTACAGGCAGCCTGGTCACAGAGATGCACTACTGTATAGGGCAGGTGAGGGCATCAGCCCAGGCTCCCCCTTTGCCTCCAACCGTAGACACACTCAACCCCTCACCCCACCCAACTAGCAAGGCCTAGAACCGTAAACAGCCTGAGTCAGAGCTGGGCAGCCGCTTACGAGCGTGCTGGTTCTATCATTAGCTGTAATAGCAGCATCTCACCCCACTGCTGGTGCCTTTCATCTGAGCCTCTCAAAGAACTTGACAGAACAGCAAAGGGCTCCATTATTCCCACATTACTAATGGAGAAACCAAGGCCCAGACGAGCCTGGCAACTTTTTCAGAGTTCCTGGAGAAGCTGGCAGGAAGTTGGGAGTGGGCCGGTTTTGTCCGACTTAGGAAGTACATTCTGGGTTCTTAAGTATCTTAGATTAGTGGTAGAGTGTCGGCCTGGCGTGCAGAAGTCCCGGGTTCGATTCCCGGCCAGGGCACACAGGAGAAGCGTCCATCTGCTTCTCCACCCCTTTCCCTCTCTTTCCTCTCTGTCTCTCTCTTCCCCTTCCGCAGCCAAAGCTCCATTGGAGCAAAGATGGCCCGGGCGCTGGGAATGGCTCCTTGGCCTCTGCCCCAGGTGCTAGAGTGGCTCTGGTTGCAACAGAATGACACCCCGGAGGGGCAGAGCATCGCCCCCTGGTGGGCATGCTGGGTGGATCCCGGTCGGGCGCATGTGGGAGTCTGTCTGACTGTCTCTCCCCGTTTCTAGCTTCAGAAAAATACAAAAAAAAAAAAGTATCTTAGATTTATTCTTTCTTCCATAAGTTGCCAATACTGTGCAGATAACAGCAGTAATAATAGCTACAACTTCCACAACACTTACTGTGAACCAGGAGATAGAGGCGCTGGTATTATTTTCACTTATGGACAAGTAAACTGAGTCATAGAAAAGATAAATCACTTTCATCTCAGACAGCTAGTAACTGTAAGCATCGAGATTCAAACCCTGGGTGTCTGGTGCCAGAGTTTCAACCTCAGAATCACGTTACCGCTCCGGACCACACCTAGGACAGACTGCGGTGCCTCAGCTCTGCGAAGAGGCTAGCCCTTGTCCCCTCTACCTCCCACCTTGGGGAAAATTGGTCTTGGGAACGACGTCCCAGATGCCATGACCTGGACCTTGGTTATGGGGACGTTGTGGAAGAGATTCCTGATTTGACATAGTTTCTGGGGAATCAGAGCCCAGAAGGGGTGCAGCATCACCAACCCTTACTCACTTTTCCTCAAGCCCGCTGACAAGGAGGCTGGGCCAGTGGCTAGCACCATGTCTATTCTTCCCTGAGAGCCGGGTGCCCTCCATTTCCAAGGCAGGGAAGGGGTCTTTGGCTGTCTCGAAGCCCATACCCTCTCCGCTATAATGCCTGCCTTATTCTCAGTGATGTGCATGGCCCATGCCTAGCCACAATGGCTTCCTTTTCCTTTTTTTCCTTTTTATTCCTTTAATTAAATTTTTTTTAAATGTATTGATTTCACCTGACCAGGCGGTGGTGCAGTGGATAGAGTGTTGGGCTGGGATGCAGAAGGACCCAGGTTTGAGACCCCAAGGTCACCAGCTTGAGCGCAGGCTCATCTGGTTTGAGCAAAGCTCACCAGCTTGGACCCAAGGTCACTGGTTCAAGCAAGGGGTTACTCGGTCTGCTGAAGGCCTGCGGTCAAGGCATATATGAGAAAGCAATCAATGAACAACTAAGGTGTCGCACTGTGCAACGAAAAGCTAATGATTGATGCTTCTTCTCTGTCTGATGCTTCCTGTCTGTCTGTCCCTGTCTATCCCTCTCTCTTACTCTCTCTCTGTCTCTGTAAAAAAAAAAAAAAAAAAAAAAGGATTGATTTCAGTGAGAGAGGAAAAGGGAAAGAGAGACAGGCAAGCAGAGACAGACAGACAGATAGAAACGTAGCTCTGTTCCTATAGTTGCTCTGACCAGGGTTCGAACCAGCAACCGCTGTGCTTTGGGACAATGCTCTAACTAAGCTATCCAGCCAGAGCTATTCTTTTAATGTTTTATTGTTCATGTTTTCCCATTCATGGGTTTTCCCATTCATTTGGTATTTGTGTGCCTAATTTTTTTTTATTGAGGTAATGTTGGTTAGTAACATTATATACATTTCAGGTGTACAACATTATATAATTTGATGTCTATATATTCACTTGTGTGTTCAACACTCAAAGTCTAGTGTCCTTATGCTTAATCCCCTTTACATTGTATGCCACCCCTCCCCTAGGTCTGCCCTGTAACGTTTCTGGGGACGGGGCACAGCCGGGTAAAAGCCAGCTTGGGGATCTAGTTCTGCCATAACTGGTGATGGGGCCGGGGACAAGTCACTTAGGCCCTCTGGTGGGCCTCAGTTTCCTCACCAGTGACATGAGGCTGTTGAATCAGTGCTGAGGTCTCCCCCTGCACTCAGTTATGTGCCTGGCTCTCTGGATCTAGGATGCCCAGAAGGGAAATTCTCTTGAGAGAAGCCTGGGCACCTCGCAGACCCGAGTGGTAGGCAAGGAGGGCAGGAATGCAGGGAAGTGGTGCTGGGCCAGGCCACTGGCTGTTTCTGCTACATACTTCTATCTATTTCAACTGCTTGTGACTTTCTGAAAAGTTCGTGGTTTGGGGATTTTTATTTTTTGGTCACTTTTTTCATATTTTCCATGGCCTGGAGCAATGATTTTTTTTTTTGGAAGGTAGAATAAAAACCCCTCAGCTGTTTGTGAGCATTGCAAACACCCACAAAAAAAATATCCCTTTTCCATTTAGAAAAAAACAACAACTTTTTTTTCCCAGCTCATGTAACTCCCAAACAACTCCAAAAACTTCAAACTTGGCTAGTAATTAATCTTTAATAAAGGGACTGTACAGTATATGCTGTGGGAAAGAGAGTGTTCAAATTCGGAAACATCCTGGTGCTTGTGAAGCCCAGCGTTCTGTTCGAGTCAGCCCTCGGCCTGCACAGCAGCCCCTCCTGAGAAGGCAGAGGAGACCCCAAGTCTCGGACTGGGGGCACAGGAGAAGCGTCCATCTGCTTCTCCACCCCTTTCCCTCTCCTTCCTCTCTGCTCTCTCTTCCCCTCCCGCAGCTGAGGCTCCATTGGAGCAAAGATGGCCCGGGCGCTGGGGATGGCTCCTTGGCCTCTGCCCCAGGCGCTAGAGTGGCTCTGGTTGCAACAGAAGCTCACGGGGCAGTGATTCGGGGGTGAGGTGGCCACACATTCTGCCTGAAGATGCTGTTTCCTCTCCCACTCTGGGTGGTCTTTGCCTATTTTACAGACTGAGAGACTGAGGCTGGGCTAAGTTGGAGTCAGGCCTGGCACCGCTTTGTAAGATGAAGTGAACTGGTCCCAGGAAGGTTCCAGGAAGTACCTTATAAAGTAGAGCTGTCACTGGTTCAGCAGTTCCAGGACCCACCATGGGGAGAGTCAGAAGAGCAGGTCCCTGAGGAAAGAAATGATGATGGCTCAAGTGCCCACAGGAAATAGAGGGCTCTCCCTTAGGTGAGAAAGGGCACCCTCCCCCACTGGACCACATGCCCTGGGATCCATCCCTCAGAAACCAGCGTTTGGGGCCTCTCTTCTGTCATCTACCCTCTCCCCCAGTCCCTCTTGCCTTCTTTCAAACTCTTTAACCTTTTGAGTAGTGAGTTTTTTTTCATGCTCACTGATCCCCAGGAGTGAGTTTGTTTGTTTTTTCTAAAAATGAAATTAGTTCCAGTTACAGTTTTATTAACTTAAAATCATGTTTGTTTGATAACGAATTTATGTAAACAAGAACATACATTTGCCTTTTTTTAATGTTGCCATCTGATCATACATTTTTTAATGTATGATTGCACTCTGGGTAGTCAGGAGGCACAAGGACGCACATGAACGTTCGAACTACTCAAAGGCTTAATCCATCCTGAAAGATGGCGTGCTATCATTAGGTTCTCCCCTTCCTCTGACATCTATCTGTCAACACCTATGGCTCTGGACAGTGACAGCCTCCACCCAGGAAACAGGCTCTCTTCACTTCACATGCCAGACGGAGACGGGGCTGGGTGTTTTTAGGGGGTAAAGTGGGTGGGGGAGAGGTGGCAGTGCGGGAAGAACATTGGAAGCCTGATGTTGGAGATCTAAATCTACGAGATCCACTTCTTGCTTCCTAAATGTCGCTGGCAGACCTCTCCTCTCCTTGGCTGCCTTACCTGGATAGCAGGTGGGTGGGGCTGCATCCTCTCCGGCGCTCCCTCCAGGGCCAGGGAGCTGACTTGGTGTGTGAATGTGCATGTATATACACATATACGTACACACGCACCAAATTTGTGACTGGGTGGTGGTGACTAGCTAGTTCCCATCTCCATGGAACAAGAGAATAAATTAATTCTGCAGTGGACCAAAGCCAGACACGAGGAGCCACTTGGCCAACCACGAGGGTCCTGCAGCTAAGGATATGAGCCCAAGGGACATACGCCAGCAGGGTCATGGACAGAAAGACCTTGAGAAGGCCCTGCCAGCTGAGAGGGTAGAGAATGGACCAGCCAATGCCAGAATGTCACTTTTTCACATCTGGTTCCACATCTGGAACCAGCCAGATGCTTATTTCAAAGTGCTGATGAGGCCTGCCCTGGTTGCCTCAGAGAGAGGGCTGTGTGTTGACATTGTCTTCCAGACCCTGTCATCTTCTCCAGATGGTAGCCCATTTTTCAGCTGTGCTTCTCTGCTCTGGACACACCCATTGTACCATGAAGCTGGGGAGGGGTTTGAGGCAGCTTCATGGAGAGAAGCCTTGTCTTAGACCTGTTGTCAGGCACTAGAGCCTGTCTACATTTCAATTTCTTAGGGGGCAGCTGTTGGCCTACCCACCTGCCCCATCGCCTTGCCTCCAGGAGCCTCCACGAGCCTCCACATCTAGCCAATTGGGATCTTGGCCCTTGCTGTCCAGCTGCTTTAGCCTTTACATCTAGCAGCTATGTGAGCGCTGCTTCTAGTTTACGGCCCTTGCTTGGTGAAAGCAGAGTAGGTGTGGGTCAAGAGGCACTCTTTTACCACTCTCCATTCTTGGGTCCCATCTGTGGCCCACCTAGAACATCAGATCTTCTTCTGAAGCTTCAAAGAGGAAGAAGCAGAACAAGTACCTGATGCCTTTGGGAAGCCTGTGCTGGGGGACCATGGGGGATGCTGGAAAGGCAACAGCCAGTTCCTGCCCTCAAGGATCCTAGAGTCTTGAGGATAGGAGGAGAGCTCTGAGGTCTGGGACCCTTAGAAGGAAGTCACAGTCATGTACTTCATGAATGGTGCTGCTTGAAAGTGTGGAAGTCAAAGGCAAGAGAAGTGAAGGCAAAAATTAATGAATGGGACTACATCAGACTAAGAAGTTTTTGCTTAGCAAGAGAAACTGATAACAAAATAAACAGAAAGCCAACTAAATGGGAAATGATATTTTCAAACAACAGCTCAGATAAGGGCCTAATATCCAAAATTTACAAAGAACTCATAAAACTCAACAACAAACAAACAAACAATCCAATAAAAAATGGGAAGAGGACATGAACAGACACTTCTCCCAGGAAGAAATACAAATGGCCAACAGATATATGAAAAGATGCTCATCTTCTTTAGTTATTAGAGAAATGCAAATCAAAACTGCAATGAGATACCACCTCACACCTGTTAGATTAGCTATTATTAACAAGACAGGTAATAGCAAATGTTGGAGAGGCTGTGGAGAAAAAGGAACCCTCATCCACTGTTGGTGGGAATGTAAAGTAGTACAACCATTATGGAAGAAAGTATGGTGGTTCCTCAAAAAAACTGAAAATAGAACTACCTTATGACCCAGCAATCCCTCTACTGGGTATATACCCCCAAAACTCAGAAACATTGATACATAAAGACACATGCAGCCCCATGTTCATTGCAGCATTGTTCACAGTGGCCAGGACATGGAAACAACCAAAAAGCCCGTCAATAGATGACTGGATAAAGAAGATGTGGCACATATACACTATGGAATACTACTCAGCCATAAGAAATGATGACATCGGATCATTTACAGCAAAATGGTGGGATCTTGATAACATTATACGAAGTGAAATAAGTAAATCAGAAAAAACCAGGAACTGCATTATTCCATACGTAGGTGGTACATAAAAGTGAAACTAAGAGACATTGATAAGAGTGTGGTGGTTACGGGGGGAGGGGGGAAAGGGAGAGGGAAAGGGGGAGGGGGAGGGGCACAAAGAAAACTAGATAGAAGGTGACAGAGGACAATCGGACTTTGGGTGATGGGTATGCAACATAATTGAACGACAAGATAACCTGGACTTGTTATCTTTGAATATATGTATCCTGATTTATTGTTGTCGCCCCATTAAAAAAATAAAATTATTTAATAAAAAAAAAAAAGAGCCTGACCTGTGGTGGCGCAGTGGATAAAGTGTCGACCTGGAAATGCTGAGGTCACCGGTTCAAAACCCTGGGCTTGCCTGGTCAAGGCACATATGGGAGTTGATGCTTCCAGCTCCTCCCCCCTTCTCTCTCTCTCTCTCTCTCTGTGTCTCTCTACCTCTCTCTCTCCTCTCTAAAAATCAATAAATAAAAAAAATAGAAAAAAATAAAAAAAAGAAGATCTACTTTATATATAAAAAAAGAAAGTGTGGAAGTCAAAGATGGGAGAGAGCAATCTGAGTTGAGGGTCAGGGAAGGCTTCCTGGTGGAGGTGCTAACTGGTCAGGAGAGGGACAGCCTGGAGCTTCCTGACCTGACATCTTCAGGTCCTGGATTACTTCATTATGTGTTGGGAAAGGGAAACTGGGCAGCTTCAGGGGTTGACAGTAACTCCCACAAGTTGGAGAGAGAAATGAGCAGAGAAGGTACTGTGGAGGGGTGGGGAGTTGCTGAGGGATACACATTTGTTTCTTGCTCTTCTTAGTTTGGGATCCCTTCCTCAGCCTCCAGAGCCACCTCTGCAGTGGGGTCCAGCCCTCCTTTCCCTGTCTCGGCATCTGCTTCCTCTTTGGGTACCTTTGCTTTCACCTGCATTCTCACACGTAGTAGGCAGGTAAACAGGTTGCATGGTCCTCAGTTTACAAAGGAAGAAACTGAATGTTAGGATATTTGAGAGGTTTGTCCACAGGCAGCCTGTGGCTGGGTTCTGATCCAGGTTTCCCCCTCTCTTTAGTGCAGAGGCGTTCCTAACACCATCTGGCCCCTCATATGCGCTCAGCTCCTGCCCTGCGGACAACCCAGTGTAGTCCATGGTCTGCCCTCAAGGAGCATCTAATACATAGATATCTCCTTATTTATGTTCTACCTCATTGAAAAAGGCATGTGAGAAGGCACCTGGTTCTACACCTCCTGAGAGACAAGTCAGGCAGATGTGAAACAGTTAAAAATAGTTCCAGATACGCATGTTAAGGGCCAAAGTGAGCAGCCAGCCCCTCCCATGATTCCCCATTGCCCACAGGACTCAGCCCCAGCGTCAGTCCAGCTTACGCAGCCTTTCCAGATCTCACTCCTGCCAAACCTCTCAAGCCCCAGCTTTCACCATTCCTCCTCGCAGTTCATTCTTAACCCTACTGAGCTCACTGGAATTTCCAAATCCATTACCTTCCCCCTTCCCTCATGATGTTCCTGCTGTTCTGACCCTTCTCCCTTTCTCTACCCTGCTAACTTGTATTCAGCTTTAAGGT
Organism: Saccopteryx bilineata; assembly: GCF_036850765.1. NCBI lineage: Eukaryota > Metazoa > Chordata > Mammalia > Chiroptera > Emballonuridae > Saccopteryx > Saccopteryx bilineata. The sequence goes on along the minus strand of NC_089493.1, from coordinate 165,326,691 downwards.
GCCCACGTGTTTATCACCTCCTCCAAGAAGCCTTCCCTGATCCTCAGTGCTGTCCTTACCTCTGTGCTCCTATGGCGCTCTGCGCAAAGGAATTCTGAGCCCAGCATGCACATGCCCTCTTGTAACTGCCTTTTTCTTGTTTGACTCCCTCCAAACTGTAAGCTCTTTGAGGGGAGGACAGTGACTGTTTCATTCCCCATTTCCTCCCTGCTGTCTAGCATGATGCCTAGCATCATGCAGGATGCCTGACACCTGTTGTTTGAACAGAAGTGATTTGAGCTGGGCAATACAAGATGCCAGCTGATGACAATCATGGGTGGGCAGATCACGGAGCTGATGCTCTGTAGAGATGGTGGAACTTGGGCTCAGATAGGAAATGGAATGAATAGAACAATAATAACCATACTAATAGCTAACATTCTTCTGTGCCAGGCTCTGTTCCAAGCACTTTCTAATTTTATCTTTACAAAAACTCTATGAGGTAGGCATTCTTACCCTCCCTGTTTCACAGATGAGTGGAATGTAAAAGGGGAATTTATAATGAGTTGGTGGAGACGAAACGGCATTTTATGTTAAGAAATCTGCATGAACAAAGATACAGAGGGACTTGGCAGGAAACACGCAGGGGCCGTGCAGAGAGGAGCTGCAGTGGAGGGCTGGGTTTAGGGAGCCATGGGAGTGAAAACTGACGAGGTTCAGGGGGGCTGAGTCACAGAGAATCTTTAAATTTGGGCTCAGAAGTGTGTCTAATTTAGATGTTAGGAAGCCATTGCTACTTTCTCATCAGGAGATTGGTGGAGTCAGATTCGGCCAGGATGTTGATAAATGAATTAGGATGGAAAAGACGGGCAACTGAGCCAGAAGGAGGGTATTGACTTAACACAACTTCTTCCTCTTCTGTCCCTCCAGCCATTCCAGTTCTTCCCTTTCATCACTGCCCACTCTAGGTGTTGACAGGAATGGCCTGGGGACCCCAGAGCTGGACAGCAGCTGCAAGTCCCCTGGGGCCTCAGCCAAGCCAGCTTGCTCCTCGCAGGCTTGGCTGGGGCTGGCTGCTCAGGGCTGTGACCGTGACCTGGGCTGGGCTGGGCTGGATTTCTCCTCCACACGGTCACTTTTGCTAATGAGAAGCAGTTGAGTTTGCCTCAAACTTGTAGGAGGTAGAGGGGAAGAACAGACAGTCAAGCCCCTTACTGGCTTCTGCATGTCCCCGACCCTTTGCTGGGTTCCATGCTTCCTCACCTTCCAACTACCACCTCCCCTTCCTTCCTTGTGAACAGTCCACCTGCCCTCAACCTTGGCCTACTCTTTCTGGTTGCTTTGGGTTTCCAGGGCAGAGGAGCTGCCTGGGGTGGGGTGGGGGGTTCCTCGAGGGCCTGTAAGCCAATTGTTGAGGATTCCTTTCATGGCTTCCTCTTGCTAAGGACACCTCTTTCTCCTCTTTCTCCCTATTGTCAGATGAAGGGCTTGAGTCACGTGGGCTCTGAGGTCCTTCTTGGTTCCCCTGTGGATTTTCTCTTTCACTCTTCCTTTGTTTCTCCCTCTCTGCCCCAGCTTCTCAGGGCCCACACCCTCCTGTGCTGTCCTCTTCTCATCATCTAGCCAAGTTCCTCTGATCTTTTGAGAACCCCTATCCTCCAGGAAGCCTGCTGTGACCACCCCACCTTGTCTATGTTTCTGAAAAAGCCGGCTGGAGCCAGGCCCCATGCCCCCAGGTAGTAAGGCGGCCCAGCCCTGATGTCCTAGCTTTGCATCTTTCTGTCTTGCCTGGCTGGTTCTCTTCGGATGGGGGTGGGGGTGGGAATGGGAATGGAGACAGTGGAGAGGGGAGGAGTAGACAGCCATTTTAGTTCATTCCCTGCTGGAAGCATCCAGAATACCTAGTTTCAGGACAGCAGAGGAAAGAGGCCCTGAGTTATTCACTGGCTCACTTCTAGTCTTTCCCAGACTCAGGGACCCCTTTATAGCCCTCCCCCCGTCATCCTTAACCTTTTAACCTCATCACAAAGGCTTGTGGTGGTCATGTCCACTGCTATGAGCTTTCAGTAGCTCTCTCTGCAGGGTGGGGGACCCCTTTCCCAGACCAGCCCCCCACTCCTCACAAGTCACGCATTGCTAGGGCCCGGGATTCAGTGTATGCCCCACTCTCCCGGGCTCGTCTCTACCCCAGAAAGTGAGTCAGAGGCCCGCTGACAACACTCAGGGCCTTGCTTTCCTCTCTCTCTTTATTGAGGGCCTTTTTTTATGGTGGTGCTGTTGATGGTGCACATATTCCACAATAATATGTTCAGGATTAGGCTGTACAATGAGATTATGACTCCCTCCTGTGCAGCCCCCACCCAGGGGAGCTTGCCCTGCATCTGGCCAGCGCACATCTGGCTGAGGTTCACAGCTGGCCAGATGTTGCATCCCTCTGAACTAGGCCTGCAGCCTCCTGCATGCATGTGCGTGCGCGCGCACGCGCGCGCACACACACACACACACGCATACACACCACCTCCCTCTATTTGGAACATGGAACCACTGAGGTCATCTGGCTTTCTGAGCGGAGCTCGGCCTTGGTGCAGTGATTCCTCCTGCGCCATAGTGGAGCAGGCAGGCTATTGGGACACATCTGCACTCATAGGTATGTAAATATCAGATTCCCTGCTTCCAGCCCAGACAGGCCAGTGGGAAGGATCCACTTGAAACCAGGCTCTGAATCTGGAGCCTACCTGACCTCCCCCTAATCCTCACCCCCCACCCCAGGGGCAGGCTGCTTTTAACAGTTCCTCCTGCACTTTTAAGGTGCTTGGGGCACTGAGCCACACAAGCTCTCCTGTCTCATGCTGAGGCGCCCCTCTGCACCCTTCTGCTGCCTACCCACCTTCTCCCCACCTTGTTTCATTTTCCTCTCTCCCACATTTTGTAGTTCACAGCTTGCACAGTTTAAAAAAACAAAAGGTACGTCAGCTGAGCCATGGTCCCGCAAATAATTGAGAGGTGATCTGCCCCATTTGTTTGCCCATTGGTGTTGGCAGAGGCTGGGTAGGGTTCAGGGGAGGGAAAGGAAATCAGCATTTATCAGGTGCCAACTATGTGTCAGGCACTGAGCTAGGTGCTTTAAATATATTATCTTGGTTAATCCTTGCAGCCACCCTGCAAGGTAAATATTAGTATCTTTGTTTTACACAGGAGGAAAGTGTGGCTCAGAAAGGTTAAATCCCTTGTCCAAGGTCACATGGCTAGGAAAAGGCAGAGCCAGAATTCTAAGCATAGGCTGTTTGACTGTAAGTTATATGCCCTTATGCCGTGCGATCTCCCTGGCAACTTAGCTGATGACTGCCTCTACCCATCCATGGTCCTCCTTCCTGGCCACTGTACTCTGCAGAGACCCTGAGGCTATGAACTTTGGCCTTACTGCCAGGCCAGAAAGGGCTGCCAGGGCAAGCCAGGGAGGTGACGTACAGCAAGGGGATGCTGGGCTGAGGTCACAGTGTTGTAGCCAGTGGATTTTCTGCTTGGTTGGTCAAGGACCCAGGGACTGAGACCTCGGAAACACAATTAGGAATTGAGAAAACTGGGTGGTGTAGGATGAAAGGCAGGCAGAAGGGCCAAGGAAGCATCTGTGGGGGACTTGGGAGCCTTCCATGGCTGTGGGGCAGAAGGAATCTCATTAGTGGGAGAGAAGAGAGCCACAGCCCAGGCTGCTGTTGATGACTTATCATTCTATCAGCCCTCCAAAGGGCCCAGCAGATGGAACATTCCAACAGCATTCCCAAGGCCCATCTTCCTGACCACAGAATGTGGCACCCTAAGGGGTCAGCCAAAAGTGGACAGGTGCCCTCCAGCCTGACCATGACTGACAAGGTCCTCATGGCAGCTCTAGGCCTTGGCTGCCATGGGCTTGGAGAGCAGGAGCAATGGCCTTACTTCCACTAACTTCATCCCAATTTATAGCTACACATTCACCCACAGACACACACAAACACTGCCTCAAAAAACGCTGTCATTGTAGAGATGAAAGTGAAGCACAATGAAGGTAAGTGACTTGTCCAAGGTCACATAGCCAGCATTGTATCATATGTGATCCTTCTCAGTCTGCATTCTGAGCTCAGCCCACCAAAGGGAGGCAGCCAGGGGCAGTGGGAACAGCACGGGCTCAGGATCATCCAGACTAGATTGAAAGCCCAGCTCCACCTCTTCTCTGCACCATGATTCAACATTTTGGAGCCACAGTTGCAGGTTGGCTGTGAGGATTAGAGACAGCATAGTAGATGCCCAATAAATAAGAGTTGTTGTTGACAGCAGGTGCAGGACATTGGCTGGATTAGTAGTTGGGATGCAGTTAAGATGGTGACTAGAATGGGGCTGGAATGGCGGCAGTGATCAAGGGATGGTAACAATGACTTGCAAAATGGATCTCTGTTCAGAGGGCATTCAGGTTGGGCCTCTCAAGAAGTCTGAACCTGAACTTACTTGTTTTCCACCACTGGAAGGTTTGGTACGTGCAGATCCTGAGGTCAGATATGACCAAATGTCAAGTGTGGAGAGATTGTGTAGACCCTGGTTCAATCCTAGCTGTAGAGAATATTTGCCCCAGGAATCTGCCTGGGGCAGTCCAAGGCCAGACCCTACTTCTCCAGGAAAGAGGAGGTCACAGCACAGCATTGGGACCAGCACCTTTCATTCCTAAGCAGGTGGGCATGGGAAGGTGCTCTTAGGTTTCAGGGAAAGGTGAGATTTTAGCTCTTTCTCAGCATCAAGAATTTTCTATCTAGAGAGAAGCTAAATGTTCTACAGAGGGTGTATCCTACCCCTGGGTGTGAGGGACATGCTGGGACATCCAGCACTGCATTCCAGCTCCTGAGGGATGAGCAAACTCTCCCACTTTCCCCTGGGATCGGTCATGAGGGTTCAGCCAGCCAGGGACAGGGCCAGCATTGACCATCTGTGTCCCTGGCATTGGGAGTTTGGTCTCTGTGTGTGGCTCACTCCAGCTGACCTTCTAGGGGACATGTTACAAGTGTTGAAACAGCCTGACCCAAAGGCAGCTCTACCCTGGGGAGCCTGGAATTCTTTTTTTAATGAGCCTTTGAAATAATCCTTTGAAACAGTTCCCCTTAGGAAGAGTCTGGGACATCATTTTCTTAACAAATTTTCACTTGTCTCTGTCACGAATACTCTGGTCTTAGCAGCAATTTGCTATTTAGACAGAAGCAGGAGCCATGAGAAGAATGTAGCAATTCCAGCTGCCTTTTGGGAGACTTCACCCCATGACCAGCCCCTGCCCTGGCTCTGAGGTTGTCTGTTACTTTCCTTTTTTGTAGTTCAAAACCAAGGTGTGCAGAGCTTATGTGGGGGAAGCTGGTAAATATTAACACCTAGCCATGGCCAGACATCTAGCAAGGCCTCCTTAGAACCCACCATGTATATGGGAACCTTAGAGATGTGACTTTTGAGGGTTTGAGAAAGCTCTGTGCACCAAATTGCAGCCACACTGGGGCCATTTTTTTTTTTTATCCTAAGTAGCTCTTCATAAGTAAAATGTAAATTCCCTAATTAAAATAAAATAGAAGCAGAGAAGGAAAGAAATAGCATAGAAGTCTGGCAAGAGAAAGACCAGCACGATTATAATGATCATCTTTAGGTGGTAGAAGTTCTAGTAATTTTTGTCTTCTTTGCATTTATTATGAACTACTTTTGAAATAAGAAAAAATTCTAATTCAAATTCCCCTTGAAGAAAGATCATGTTAAAACATCACCTATTTGTGCCTCAGTAAAAATCAGCTCTGGGTCCTTTCTTTCTTTTTTTTCTTTTTCTTTAGATTTTATTAATTAATTTGGAGAGAGTAGAGAAACCAAGAAGTGGGGAAGAAAGCATCAACTGTCTCGTATGTCAACTGGGCAAGTCTGGGTTTTGAACCGGAGACCTCAGCATTCTAGGTCAATGCTTTATCCACTTCGACACCACAGGCCAGGCCTCTGCAACCTTTCCTAAGAGCAGGATGTGCTCAGGGGAGGGAGAGCATCTCTGAATCTTTACACCTGACATTGTGTGTCCTACCTGGTACCTCTCAGGACCATCAGATGTCTGTGGAATTCATTAATTGAAGGGTTTTTAAAGACTGATAAACAGGTGGAAATAATAGAAATTTGGTAGAAGAAAGACTGGGCCTCCTGGAGATCCTTTAGTGTCCAGAGTAGAGTTACTTTTTTTTTCTCTTAAAAGGAAAGAAAATGTTAAAAAATAAAAATAATACTTTTTTTAAAAAAAGGAAAATTGGAGGCCCTTTCTGTGGTGATCAGATTAATCCTATCAGTCTTATTCCTCACTGAAATGGCCACATTATGAAACTCTGGGGAATCCTGTTGCTTGAGACATGAGTGATCTGGCCTCGGGAGTCTCAGGGTCCTTGAGATTCAAAGAGCTTGGTAGTTTATGGGAGACTGCTTCCCTTGGCTGCTGAACTTGCCTGCACTGAGGGAATCTTGGCTCTAGCTTCTGTCTGATCTGCATGTCCAATCTGAAATCAGGTTCTCTGTGTTCCACCTCCTAAGCATCTCTTCAGTTCTACAGTTCTCCTCATCCTCACTGTCATCCCCTTTATGTCACCTGGGAGTAGTGCCAACAGCCTGCTAACTGGTCCACTCCAGTCTCACATTTATTTTTCATACTACAATGAGTAAATCTTAATATGCAGATATGATCTTATGATTATACTGCTTAAAACCATTCAGTAGCTTCCCATAACATTCAGGATCAAGTCCAGACTTTTTTGTTTGCAGGTTGGCGATAAAGATTAGAGACAATATAGCAGGTGCCCAATAAATGGAAGCTGCTATTGCCCAGGATGTCGGCTGGGCTAGTAGTTGGGATGGGCTGCATTAGGGGTTGAGATGGTGGACTGGATGATTGGTAGTGATAATCAAAGTGATGGTAACAATGATTTGTGAAGTGGATCTCTGTTTGGGGACAGAGGGGTCTGTTCAGGTTAGGACTCTTAGGAAGTCCAGAGCTGAACTTTTTTCCCATTGCTGCAAGGGTATATATGTGGGAGCCCTGAGGTTGGATGTAACCAGATGTCAGGGACAATGAGATTATGTGGACCCTGGTTCAATCTCGGTTGTGGAGAGTATTTGCCCCCAGGAAAGGCGCCTGCTGCCTGTTTTGGTATGTCTCAGCAAGCGTTGTTGAGATAAAGTTCACATACCATACAATTCACCCTTTAAAGATTTTATGGTTATTAATATAGTCACAAAGTTGTGTAACTATCATTATAATCCATTTTAAAGCATTTTTGTCATTCCAAAAAGAAACCCCTGTACTCTTTAGCCTTCTATTACCCCCATTACTCCCAGCCCTAGGCAGCCGCCTATCTACTCTGTCTTTAGAGATTTGCCTATTTTGGACATTCCATATAAATGGAATTATGCAATATGTGGTCTTTGGTGACTGGCTTCTTTCACTTTGCATACTGTTTTCAAAGTTCATGTTGAAACATGTATCAGTACTTTGCTCCTTTTTATTGCCAATGATATTCTATTATATGTACATATTTGTGTGTGTATACACACACACACACAAATATATATATATAATATATATATATTATATATACACATACCACATTTTATTCATTAGTTGATGGTCATTTGGATTGTTTCTACTTTTTAGCTATTATGAATAATGCTTCTATGAACATTTGTGTATGAATTTTTTATGAACACGTGGTTTTGTTTCTCTTGAGTATATATCTACCTGGGTGCAGGATTACTGGGTCTTATGGTATCTCTGTGTTTAACCTTCTTAGAAACTGCCAGACTGTGTTCCAAGGCAGCCAAACTATTTGACATTTTCAGCAGCAGTGTCTGAAAGTTCTAATTTCTTTGCCTCTTCATCAACACATGTTATTACCTGTCTTTTGTATTCTAGCCATCCTAGTAGGTGTGAAGTGGTGTCTCATGGTTTTGATTTGCATTTTCTTAATGACTAATGATGTTGAACATCTTTTCATGTGCCTATTGGCTATTTGTGTATCTTCTTTGGCAAAATGTCTATTCATGTCCTTTGCCCATTTTTAATCAAAGTTGTTTGGTTTTTGTTGTTGTTGTTGAGTTTTCCTTTGCCAATTTTAAAATTGAATAGTTTATCTTTTCATTATTGTGTTGTAAGCATTCATTATGCATTTGGGGAATATTGCCATCTTAACAATATTATGTTTTCTGATTTATGAGCATAAGATGTTTCCATTTATTTATATCTTCTTGCATTTCATTCAACAAAGTATTTTGTAATTTTGAGGGTTTGAGTACTGTACTTTATTTGTTAAATTTATTCCTAAATATTTTATTCTTTTTGATGCTATTATAAATGAAATCCTTTTCTTAATTTCATTTTTTTTTTTTTTTTTTGCATTTTTCTGAAGCTGGAAACAGGGAGAGACAGTCAGACAGACTCCCGCATGCGCCCGACCGGGATCCACCCGGCACGCCCACCATGGGGCGATGCTCTGCCCATCCTGGGCATCGCCATGTTGCGACCAGAGCCACTCTAGCGCCTGGGGCAGAGGCCACAGAGCCATCCCCAGCGCCCGGGCCATCTTTTGCTCCAATGGAGCCTTGGCTGCGGGAGGGGAAGAGAGGGACAGAGAAGAAGGCGCGGCGGAGGGGTGGAGAAGCAAATGGGCGCTTCTCCTATGTGCCCTGGCCGGGAATCGAACCCGGGTCCTCCGCACGCTAGGCCGACGCTCTACCGCTGAGCCAACCGGCCAGGGCCTTAATTTCATTTTTGATTGGTTTTGCAAGTGAATAGAAATACAATTGATATATTCTAACAAATATATATCTATATATATCTCATATATACATATATATATCTATGAATAAATATATATCTTGTATCCTGTAAACTCGCTGAAATTGTTTATGAGTTCTAATAGTAGATTCTTTAGGATTTTCTATATACAAGATCATGTCATTGGTAAATAAAGATAGTTTTATTTCTATCTCTTCAACATGAATGCCTTTTATTTCATCTTCTTGCCTATACATTTTTTGATGGTTGCAAAAAATCAGGGAACAATATTTTGACATGTGAAAATGTTATAAAATTTAAATTTTGGTGTCCATAAAGTGTCTAAGACTAGCCATGCCCATATTTACATATGGTCTATAGATGTTTTTACTCTGCAGTAGCAGAGTTGAGTAGTTGTAGTTGAAGCCCATACATGACACTGTTGTCATTGTGCCCTGCTGCACTACAAACTACAATGATGTGTTTATACCTTGACAGTGTTTCAAGTAGCATACATGTCACTGTACTGTAACATTTTATTTTATTTTTTATTACCAGTGAACACTTATGTCAAAACAAGAAAAGAAGAAAAAAGTGGACTTGAACATTATACTTTTGAGGCCACAGTGGGCTGTGGATTATTTTGTTGTCAAATGAAATAACAAAGAATTGTTTATTACCCAATAGCTATGCTAAAAGAATACAATATATGTCAACATTGCCAAACTAAATGTTTGTCATAATATTCCCAATTCACAGGAAAGCAATGGTTAGAAAAATTATAAAATTTAAAATGGAATTTCTCATCACAGCAGGATTTCTTCACAAAAATAAAAAATGAAAATGATACTTGTAACCAAAGGAAGTTTCCAAGTGGCTCATTTGTTAGTAAAGCAAGGAAAGCTGTTTACAAATGGTGAGTTGATTAAATTGTGTTTGATTATAGCAACGAAAGACTATGTCCAGAGAAAATAAACTCACTTAAGACTATTAGCCCTTCGGCAAAAATAGTGGTTCAAAGAGCTGACGACATTGGGAGCAACATAAATAGTAAATTAAAAGTCAAGACAAATGATTTCAAGAGGTTTTCCTTGGCTCTTGATGAGTTGACAGATGTTAATGATACTGGCTAGTTATTATTGTTTATCTGAGGAATCAATGCCAAGTTTGATGTGACTGAAGAATTAGCCTCTAAGAATGGTCTGTATATAGAATTATGGGTGAGCATAGTTGAGAAAATATTAATTCAGTACAACCTGAAGTGGAATCTGCTAAGATGTGTTATAACCTAATGATGGCAAAAGTATGCCTGGAGCAGAAAAAGGCTTAGTTGGGCAAATTTATAAAACTTGTGAAAATGTGAAAGGTGTTTAAAGCCTGTAATTATTCATTGTATTATTCATTGGCAGGTACTTTGAGGAAAATATTTTAATCTATCATGTGTTACTCAACTGGTAGTGTCAACAGTGAACTCCCTAATATATATATTACAGATAGATATACTATATATATTCTTGGAAACTTGACCATTGACAATTCTGTGCATTTTTGTCAGAAATAAGAGGTGAATATATTAACTCCTTCTACCATACAGCATTTTGATGACTTAATAGTAATAAAGTTTTGTTGTGATTTTTGAGCTTGGAACTGAAAATAAAATCTTCCACCACTATTATCAAACCTAAATGGGGCCCTAGCTGACTGACTCAGTGGATAGACTGTCAGCCCAGCATGCAGGCATCCAGGTTTTGATCCCCAGTCAGTCACACATGAGAAGCAACTATCTGCTTCTCTTCCCCTCCTTCTCCCCCTTCTCTATCTCTTTCCCTCTTGCAGCCAGTGGCTCTACTGGTTTAAGCATCAGCCCCAGGCACTGAGGATAGCCCAGCTGATTCAAGCATTGGCTGCAGATGGGGGTTGCCAGGTGGATCCCGGTAGGGACTCATGTGAGAGTCTGTCATTCTGTCTCCCCTCCTCTCACTTAAAACAACAACAACAAAAAAAACCCTAAATGGCTTTGGAATTTAGCTTTTGCTGCAGGCTTGATATATTTATTAATGAATTAAACCTAAAATTACAATACAGAACAATGCTTATTTATGAGCTTTGTGTTGTGCTAAAATAATCCCAACTACAATTCATGCTGACTGAATCACAAGTAGTGTCAAACTGCTTCGTGTACTTCCTATGCTGTCAGAAGTTGAAGTAAGAAGCAGGCTCTCCAGTCCCATAGCAATTTGAAGTGAAGCATTTTCCAGCTCAAACTATAGTTCCAATGATTTTTTTCCAACATTGATGCAAGTGCAAAGCAAGTTTCCATATTTCAAAATTCATGTAACTGTGGTTGAGAAGCTTCCACCTAACCTTCAATTGGAAGTGATTAATCTCCAATGTAATGACAGGCTAAAAGGCAAACATCAAGAGAAGAATCTAGTAGAATTCTAAAAATACCTTGTAAGTGATGAATATACTCCATTAAAATCATATGTTCATGCATTTGTATCAATATTTGGCAGTACTTATCTGTGTGAAAAGGCATTTTCAAAGACCAAATACATAAAATCTCACTGCAGATCAGCAGTAACAGGGAATATTTGCAATCAATTTTGATGCTAGGGAACACTAACTTTGCATCACAATTAAGTGAAATATTATCCCCCCAAAAGAATTCCATTAATTCTTATTAGTAGACCTATATTACAAAGTATTGTACTCAATTATTATATTTTGAATTTCATCAATAAAAATTGTGGAAATTTTTTTCTCTTCTCATATGAGTATCAGCAACGTAGCCTTGATTTTGCCTCTCAGCTTACAAAGTCTAAAATATTTACTCTCTGGCCCTTTATTGAAAAAATTGGCTGGCCTCTCACTTGCAAGATGATAACCTAGCCCCCATCTATCTTCCCAATCTCACCTTTGTCCTTTAATGTTCCAGCTCAACAGAACTGTCCTGCAGTTACCTCTAATGCCACACTTTTTTTTTTTTTTTTTGCACATCCTATACTCTCTGCCTCCAATACTCTTTCTCATCATCCCCACTTCTGTTGGCTAGCTCCTTATTGTCCTTCAAGTCCTAGCTTAGGTATAACTTCTTCAAGGACGTATTTACTGACACTCTCCACCAATGTGAGTTAGAGATTCCCCTTATGAACTCCCACAATGTCCTGTCCCTCCTCTACATGAGTAATCTTTAAGCAAAGGTACATGGCAGAAAGTTCAAGAATGTGTGATAGAAAATAAAATCTGCCCATTTCAGACTCCAGACCAGGGGTCGGGAACCTATGGCTCGCGAGCCAGATGTGGCTCTTTCGATGGTTGCATCTGGCTCACAGACAAATTTTTAATAAAAAAAATAATAATGTTAAAAATATAAAACATTCTCATATATTACAATCCATTCATTTCCTACCACTTATGTTCATGGTTGCGGGTGGCCAATCACAGCTGTCCTCCGGAACAACACCAAATTTTTATTGGATAATGCGTAACATACACAGGTCATTGTATAGCTCTCATGGAATTACATTTTAAAATATGTGGCGTTCATGGCTCTCTCAGCCAAAAAGTTTCCTGACCCCTGCTTCAGACACTGAATTCTTCTTCCTAGAGGGTGCCATTATTACATTTTCTTGGGTATCTTCTTAGAGATACTCTCTGTCGATATGGGACATACATATATGGGGTTTTTTCCCCAACAAATAATAGTGTACTATATATTACATAGTTCTGCACATAATTTTTTTCACTTACTATAAACTTTGAAGTTTATTCCATATGTCCAAGATAGAGCTGCCTCATTTTTTTTTTATAGAATACATACAATATATTTTACTAATTTTAAAGGTACAATTCTGGGTTTTGATAAATGTCTTCAGTCATATAAAATGCTACCACTCTCATATTATAGAACATTCCCATTACCTTCAAATATTTCCTCTTACCCATGTCATCACTGACTCACTTTCTGTCACTGCAAATTAAATTTGTCTTTCTATAATTTCATTTAAATGAAATTACAACGTATGTACCCTTTTGTGTCTGGTTTCTTTTACTCAGCATAATGTTTCTGAGTTTTATCCATGTTGTTGCATGTTTTATTTTCTTCTGCTGTGTGGCTAAGTAGAATTCCATTGTATGGCTATACCACAGGTCTTTATCCATTCTCCTGTTAATGGACATTTTGACTGTTTCCAGTTTGGGGCAATTAAAACTGCTGTGAACATTTGTGATACAAGTCTTTGTGTGGACATGTTTTTATTTTTCTAAATGCCTAGGAGGGGTATGGCAGGGTGATATGGAGGTGTATGTTTAATTTTTTAAGAAACCACCAAACTGTATCATTTTATACTTTCCCAGAAGTAGTTCATTAACATTTCAGTTGTTCTACATCCTCCCCAATGTTTTCTTATAAAGATTTTATTTATTCATTATAGAGAGGGGAGAGAGAGAGAGGGAGAGAGGGAGAGAGAGAGAGAGAGAGAAAGAAAGAGAAAGAGAGAGAGGGGGGGGGAAGAGGAGCAGAAAGCATCAACTCCCATATGTGCCTTGATCAGGCAAGCCCAGGGTATTGAACCAGCAACCTCAGCGTTTCCAGGTTGACACTTTATCCACTGCACCACCACAGGTCAGGCTTTCTCCCCAACTTTTTCTATGATCATTCTTTCTAGTTTCAGCTGTTTTGGGGGCATAGAGTAGTATCAGATTGTGGTTTAATTTGCATTTAACATCTTGCCTTGTGCTTCTTTGCCATTGGTATATCTTTATCGGTAAGTGCCTGTTTAAATCTTTTGCTCATTTTTTTTAGTTGTTTGCCTTCATATTGCTTAGCTAGAAGAGTTCTTTATGTATTCTAGACATAGTTCCTTAGTCAGATATGTTTTGCATATTTTTGCCAATCTGTGGTTTGCCTTTTCATTTTCATAGCACTTTAGAAAAGCAAAAGTTTTTAATTTTGAAGCCCAATTAATTTTTTTTTATAATTCATATTTTTGAGTCTTGTTTAAGAAATCTTTGCCAAATCTACGGCTACTAAGAATTTTTCCTATGTTTACTTCCCAGAAGTTTTTTAGGTTTAACTCTTCTGTTTAGGTTTGTGGTCCTTTTTTTTTTTACTTAGTGAGGTGCGGGGTGGAGACAGGAAGGGAGAGAGATGAGAAGCATCAACTAATGTAGCGGCACTTTAGTTTTTCATTGATTGCTTCTCATATGTGCTTTGTGACTGGGGGGGGGGCTCCAGCTGAGCTGGAGTGACCCCTTGCTCAAGCCAGTGACCTTGGACTCAATCCAGCAACCAAGGGATCATGTTGATGAGCCTGCGCTCAAGCCAGCAAGCCCACGCTCAAGCTGGTGAGCCTGTGCTCAACCTGGCAACCTCAGGATTTCACGTTGAAGCTCTAGCCACCATGCCACCACTGGTCATGCCTGTGGTGCATTTTGAGTTAATTTTTGTATATGATGTGAGGCAAGGGTGAAGGTTCATATTTTTTATATGGCCATCCAATTGTTCTATCCTCATTTGTTGAAAGATTATTTTCCCCCCAAGAATTCCTTGAATTACCTTAGGACTTTTGTTAAAAAGCAATAATCATCTATATGTGGATCTATTTCTGGATACCCTATTGTGTTGTATTGATCTATGTCTACTTTTATGCCACTATTGCATCGCCTTATTATAGCTTTATAATAAGTTTATAAGACATGTTTATAAGAAATCAAATGGCAAAATGTTTTCAACTTTTTTCTTCCTTTTCAAAATTGCTTTGGCTTTTCTAGGTCCAATGTATTTCCACATACATTTTATTTTTTAATTTTATTTTTCAATTACAATTTACATTCAATTTTATTTTGTATTAGTTTCAGGCGTACAGCAGAGTGCTTAGACAATCACATACTTTACAAAGTGGTCCCCCTGATATTTCCAGTACCCATATAACACCCACATAATAGCTACCCATGTAGTTATTACAGTATTATTGACTATATTCCCTATGCTGTACTTTACATCCTTGTGAGTATTTTGTAAATACCAGTCTGCACTTCTTAATCCCTTCACCTTTTCCACCCAGTCCCCAGATCTCTGCCCCTCTGGCAACCATCAGTCTGTTCTCTGTATCTATGACTCTGTTTCCATTTTGTTCATTTGTTTTGTTCTTTAGATTCCACATATAAGTGAAATCATGTCCTTATACATTTTAGAATCAGCTTATAAATTTCTACTAAAAAGTCTGCTGGGATTTTGATTAGGATTTCATTGTATCTCAATTCAGAGAGCATTTACATCTTAACAATATTAAGTCTTCTGATCCATGAATACAATATATCTCTCCATTTATTTAGATCTTAATTTTCTCAGCAACATTTCATAGTTTTCCGTGTGTAGTTTTATACATCCCTTGTCAAAGTTTCCCCTAAGTTTTTTATATTTTTATGCTAATAGTGTGTTTAAAATTTTTTAGTTATTTTTTCAACTTTATATTTTTAAACAGTTCAAATTTGAAACCTAGAAGCATTTAAAGAATACACATATACCCTTCACATACAGTCACCTATTGATAACACTTAGCCACACTTGTTTCCTATCTCTCTCCAAACACTCATACACACACACACACACACACACACACACACTTTACTAAACCAATTGAAAGTAATTTGCAGGCACCATAATATTTTACCCCTAAATTCTGTATGTATGTATGTATGTATTTATTTATTTATTTATTTATTTATTTATTTATTTATTTATTTATATTAAGTGAGAGGCCGTGGGCAGAGAAACAGATTCCTACATGTGCCCTGACTGGGATTCATCTAGCAAGCCTCCTACCAGGCGATGCTCTGCCCATCTGGGGTGTGTTGGTTGCTCGTCAACTGAGCTATTTTAGCTCCTGAGAGGAGGCCATGGAGATATCCTCAGCGCCCCAAGCCAGCTTGCTCAAACCATTTGAGCTATGGCTGCAAGAGGAGAAGAGAGAGAGAAAAAAGGGGAAGGGGGTAGGGTAGAGAAGCAGATGGTTGCTTCTCCTGTGTGCCCTGACTAGGAATTGAATTCAGGACTTCCATATGCTGGGCTGATGCTCTACTGCTGAGCCAACTGGCCAGGGTGGGGTTTTTTGTTTTGTTTTTTCATTTTGTGTACTTTACTGTACAGATTTTAGAAAGAAAGACAACCATACCATCTAGACCTAAATGCCTCCTACATTTGCTTTTTGTATAATGGTGGTGTGACTTACAATCTTGCTAAGCTCACTTATTAGTTCTCGTAACTTTTTTATAGATTCCTTAGGATTTTCTACACATACAATGCTTATTTATGAATAAAGGCAGTTTTAGTTTTCTTTTCCAATCTGTATACCCTTTTTTCTCTTGCTTTTTTGCACAGTCTAGGACCTCCAATTCCATGTTGAATAGAAGTGTTAAGAGCAGATATCCTTGCTTTATTCTTGATTTTTTTCCCCAACCTTTTAAAGAAAATATTTCATCTTTCAGCATTAGGCATGATATTAGCTCTAAGTTTTTTGTAGATGTCCTTTATCAAAGTAAGGAAGTCCCCTTTTGCCCTGAAATTTTTTGTCCTGACTACAATATATGGACTTGATCAAATGCTGTTTCTACATCTCCTTAGATGATCAATTTTTAGTTTGTTAATAGAGTGAATGATATTGATTTTCTAATGTTAAAACAGTTTTGAAATTTAGGGATAAACTTCACTTGTAGTACCCTTCAAAATACTGTTTGATTTTATTTTCTAAAAATAATTAATAAAATTTTAATCTGTGTTCATGAGGAATATTGGTCTGTAATTTTCTTTTTCTTAATGTCGGTGTTTGATTTTGGCATCAGGATAATGCCATTCTCATAGAATGAGTTCCCTTGTCTCCTATTTTTAGCAAGTTAGTGTAGAATTGCTATTATTTTTTCATTAAATGTTTGTTAAAATTTACATGAAGCCATCTGGACTTTGTCTGTGGGAAAGATTCTAACTACAAATGCTATTGCTGTAATAGATACAGAGCTATTTAGGTATCCACTTCTTGAGTGAGTTTGATAGTTTCTTCATTTCAAGGAAATTTTCTATTTCATCTAAGTTATTAGCATCCCATTGCTCATGATATTCCCACCTGTGTGGTCTATTGTAATGTCCCCTCTTTCTTTTTTTTTTTTTTTTTAATTTTTTTTAATTTTTTTTTTTTAGAGAGGAGAGAGAGAGGGAGATAGAGAGAGAAAGAGAGACAGAGAGAAGGGGGGAGGAGCTGGAAGCATCAACTCCCATATGTGCCTTGACTAGGCAAGCCCAGGGTTTCGAACCGGTGACCTCAGCATTCCAGGTCGACGCTTTATCCACTGCGCCACCACAGGTCAGGCATGTCCCCTCTTTCGTTGCTAATATTGCTAATTTGTATCTTCTGTCCTTTTTTTCCCCCTGATTAGTCTGATTAGAGGTTTATCAGTTTTATTGATTTTTCAAAGAACCAACTTTTTTAAAAGTCTATTTTAAATTTTCATTTTAAAATTAATTTTTAAAGAGAGAGAGAGAAACATCGCTTTGTTGTTCCACTTATTGGTTGAGTCTTTTTTTTTTAATTGATGGATTTTAGAGAGAGGAAGGGAGAAATACAGAGAGAGAGAAGGAAGCATTTATTTTGTAGTTCCACTTAGTTGTACATTCATTGATCATTTCCCATATGTGGCCTGCCTGACCAGGGATTGAACTCAAACTTGGTGTTTCAGAACACTGCTCTAACCTACTGAACAAACCAGTTTAGTTTCATTGGTTGATTCTTGTATGTGCCTTGACTAGGATTGAACCCCCAACCTTTGCATATTTGGATGATGCTCTTACTAACTGAACTACCCAGCCGGAGCTCAAAGAACAAACTTTTAGTTGCATTTATCTCTCTATTATTTGTATTCTCTTTTCATTGGTTTCTATGATCAGCTCTATTATTTCCTTTTTCTAAAATTTATTTTTATTTACTTTGGGTTTAACTTGCTCTACTTTTTCCAGTTTCTTAAGATGGAAGTTTAGGTCACTGACTGAGCTCTTTCTTCTTTTCTCTCATAAAGATTTGATTTCATAATTTTCCCTCTAAGTACTGCTTAAGCTGCATCCCACAAATTTTGATATGTCATATTTTCATTTTTATTTGATTAAAAATATTTTCTAATTTCCCTTGTAGATTTCTTCATTGACCCATAGATTATTTTGAAATTTATTGTTTAACTTTTAAGTATTTAGGGATTTTTCATTTATCTTTCTGTTACTGATTTACAACTTAATTCTGCTGTGATTAGAGAACATACTTTGTATGATTTGAATCTTTTACAAGTTATTGAGGTTTGTATTATGGTACAGAATATGATCTAGTTTGGTAAAAGTTCTGTGGGAGCACTTGAAGTGAGTATGTTCTGTTGTTATCCAGTGGAATGGTCCATGAATGTTAATTAAGATTATTAGGATTTTGTTTTGGTAGGTGGTTATTTCCAATCTTTTGCTAGAAATTATCAATGAACATCATTAATTTCTGTAAGTGAATATTGCTTGATCAAAGGATATATATATACATTAGAAATTTTTATAGATATTACCAAATTTCCTTCCATATAAGTCATACCAATTTACACCCTACCAGTAGTGAATGAAAGCTATTAGAGCACCTACTACATGGCTTGTTTCACCCGCAAGATTTATTGTTCATTATTGTACTTCCAGCACCTGGCCCAAGGCCTATAAGCCTTGTTTCCCTCTACCTGTTCTTCAAAAGTGACTTGGCTATATTTGGCCCTTTGGGCTTCACTCTTTAAACTTGGCCCCAGCAATGTGGTCTGAAAATAGGGGAATGGTCCCTTCCCTACTCCCCTTCACACTCTGCTCTCAAGGACCTACTCTTATCTACCTTCTCCAGATTGATTGCCCTGCTGATTGTGACCATCAGAGATTTTGTTCATCTCTGAACTGCTACATTTTAAGTTGTACCCCCAATCGAGTGCTTGATCACATCCTGTTTGTTTGCTAATGTTCATGTAGTTTGTTGCCTAACTAGATTATAAACTCAACTCCTTCAAGATTGGGATTTTTTTTTCCCTCTCTCTAGAATATTAACAAATTGAGTTACTTCTGTGTGACAGGTCTTGTCTTGGGCACTTTATACTATTATTATTACATCTCATCTTCACAATAGCCTTGTCAGGTAGGTATCATTTTCCTTGTTTCACAGATGAGAAAACTGTGAGGATCAGCAAGATTAGATGGTGACTCCAAATTTATCAGCTAGTGAAAATGAATGACTAGGCTAGCAACTCAAACTTGAGTTCATCTAAATCAAAGCCTATGTGCCCTTGACTTTTTACTCTAGCTGGACTTGAAACCTCTTGCTCTTGCTGGCCATCAGTCTGGCTGTCATCATGCAGAACAGACCCAGATAAACTGGTTCTTTAAATGGTGTCCAATGGCCCAGCATTCTCTGAAAACATCTTCAGCCTATCTGTCTGCTTTAGCCCAGGCTACCCTTCCCATCAGAATCCACCAATGGGCTGCCATTCCCTGAACCCCTACATGGTAGCCCACAGAGCCTTTGTTGTCCTCTGAGGTTTTCCCTGGCCATTTTTGCCAAGTGGGCCGTGAGCAGGCCCAGCAGCAGACTATGAGGCATGCACTTAATCATCAGAAGCAGAAGTGTGTTCTGTGGAGATGGAAAGCAGACCTCCCACCAGGAGATGAAACAACCCAAAGGGAACCTATCTCAAGCTTCAATTGAACTCTGCTCCTTTTCTATCTCTGAGACCTGGAGGAGTTTGGTTCTCCTTGTTGAATCATTTTCCAAATATACCCTCCTCGTGGCTAAAACAGATAAAACATACCATCTCTTCACAGTGGTTCTTTAGGAAACATCTTGCTTTCAGTGCCTTATAGACACGACCACCTCTCCGCTACTTAACCAAGCCCTTTGATTGACTCTAGTATCAGTAAACTGGAAAAGAAAACCTCTATTTAAACTCAGTTACCTCCCACCCCCAAGGGAAGCACAAAATAGCACATTTGTAGAAGAAAGAGGCCAGTTATGATGTAGGCTGTTTTTTTGCTTGGGTCTAAGAGGGAATAAATGGAGTCCTGACTCAAAGTGGGAAAATTTTAGGAAAGGGAAAGGTGCTATGGGGCAATGCTCTAACCTTGTTATAGAAGCCCTCTCTGAAGCTGAAGGGAGGGTCTTGGGTAAAGAAGTGTCATCATGTATTCAAACAAATGAGCAGTGAAAGTCCTAGGCAGTGATTTTCTTCCTTTGTCCCTAAGGCAGAGTCAGAATGGACTAGAGCATGAGGTAACTCTCTTCACTGACAGAGTAACCCAGCAGCTGATGGGAGGGTTGATGTGAGAGGAACTTGTGGGACGCCAACCCCAATTGGAGAAAAGAATCTGAGTGTTGGAGGGGTCTTTAGAAATGATGATATCCAATCTTTTGACAAGGGGAAGAAGCAATCCTATGGTTAAAAACATTTAGAGAGAAACCTACAAATAGCCTCCTAGGGATGCCATTTCCTTGTTACTCAAATGGAAACAGGGCTTTGCTGCGTGGCAGGCATTTCTGTACAACTGCGACCTCTCTTCACACTGTCCTTCTGAGGAACTCAGAGCCTACATCTGAGCTTATTTAATCTCTTGCCTTCCCCAGGAAGCAGAAATTGTATCTTCATCTGACAAGCACTATGACCACCCGCTGTGTTAGGTGCTAGGAGTACAGTGAGGAAGGAGAAAAGGTCCTTGTCCATTAAAGATTATGGTTGAGTCAGGGCGGTGAGGTCATGGAAATATTGTAGTAGATGCGTGATGTGCTTATAGAAGGCTTCATTGTAGGGAGGCAACTTCTGATCTTGTCCTTTAGGGTTGGGGAGGTATAGAAATAACAGAGATGGCATAAAGAGTCTAGGAGCCAGAATAAGCAATGTTGAGAAGAGGGAGGGTGTGTTTGGGAACCATGTGGCCAGAACAATTAGAAAAGACACAATATAAATACCATGAGTGCCAGGCCACAGGATTTGTGCACTATTTGTGAGCTGATTGAAAACTCACAAAGGCTTTTGAATAGAGGAGTAATAAGATAACAGCTTTTTTGGAAAGATTAATCTAGCAACTTTGTGTAGGACTTTTTAGGGGTGGTGGACTAGAGAGAGAGCCAGGGTGAAAGGGGGAAGTTGGGAGATTCTGGAAGGCAAGATGGTGGTGGTGGTGATGAAAATTAATAGAGAGGAAGGGGCAGATGTGTTAGAAGAACAGTGTGTTGGCAGAATTAGCCAGACACAACTGGTGACTGGATATGATGCCAAGCTGTCAGTCAGAGAGAACTTCTGATTTTCATCTCCAGTGGCCAAGAAAATGCTGAAGCAGGCAATGGAAGTCAGCGAGTCAAGAACCAGAAGGAGCAGGCTCAGGGAGATGATGCTCAGTGCTTTTGTAGTATCTGAACTCCATCTTCCAGGGACAGGTAGGTGTCCAGCTGGAGTTAAGAACAGGGTTAATCATCAGGAAAGACTTGGGTTGGAGACACAGAAGTGATGGTTATTGCTGTAGGCATTATGGACATCCTTAAGTGAGGAGTGAGAAATAGATGGCACTGCCCAGCCCAGTACCCGGCTCCGAGCAGGACTCATATGTTTATGGAAGAGAGAAATAAATGATGGATGAATGACCCTGGGGCAGAGTTCTGAGAAGCACTTACATGTATAGAAAACTAGGAGAATCAAGACAATGGCCCTGAGAAAAAGTATGTGGGAGGGAAACTTCCAGGAAAGAGTGGGCTTATGGTGTTCATTGCTGCAAAACATCGCAATCTTGGGAAGACTATCAGGATGGCTGGCTCTGTTGCTATGAACTGAGCAAGTTTCATAGCTTGCCTCAGTGATGGGGCTCAGTCTGGGCATTCATGTTCATCTTGTTGTCTTTCCTGCTTTGTCATAATGGCTGCACCTGTCATGCAAGTATTGGCCATGGGCGGCTGACTGATGGCAAGGGAGCTCTATTTTGTCTCTTGCCTTTGACCAGTGGTAAAGGACTGCTGAGCATACTGTGGGGTGATAACGTGAGGACTGAGAAGGCTCTGTCTTCTAAGACAGAAAGGCTTTTCCTAGGGCAAGGGGCAGAGTAGCAGACATAACTGCCATCTCCGTAAAGTCTGCCTCTTGGCCTCCCAGAGAGAGTAGACAGAGCTGTGAGCTGGTAGCTGTCCCATCTGAGGCCAGTGAAGTCATTGTAGGGATGGTTTTCTTTGGACATCAGATAAGAGAAAAGCAGTGCCAGAGAGTATTCAAAACTTGTCCTCTTCCTTTTCTCAGATTTCTTTTTTGTAATTTTCATTTTCCTGTGTGATCTATTCTTTGAGGAGCAAACCCACCACCTCTGAGCAGGGAACTGGAGGGCTTCAGATATAGGATGGAGATGAAAGGTGGGGTGAGAGGAGGGTGGGGAGGGGAGCTGCTTGGAAGTCACTGCAGTAAAGGTTCCAAACAGGATGGGGCAATAGGGCAAGGGTGAGGCATCTGGGCCCAGAGTCAGCCAAGAATAACCATAGCAGGGACGGGGAGGAAGGGAGACTGCTACTCCCATGAGCATGTTCTCCCAATATGGTCTCTTAGAGAGGCAACTGTGACCCTTGCCAGGTACCACATCCTTTTATTAGGTTCTTCTTGGCCTCTTAAAACAAGACTGTATGAGAATGTTGATTCTGTGGAAGAAGCCAAGGTTAGACTGCAGTAGGGACATCCCAACAGTGAAGGCCTGGTAGTGAGTGGCTAGCACAAGGCCCTGAGCTCCATCCCCTCAAGAGCCAGGCAATTTTGCCTGACCAGGTGGTTGTGCAGTGGATAGAGCATCAACATGGGCCACTGAGGACCCGGGTTCAAAACCCCGAGGTCACCAGCTTGAGCACAGGCTCATCCAGTTTGAGCACGGGTTCATCAGCTTGAGCATGGAATCATCATAAACATGACTCCAAGGTCACTGGCTTGAGCCCAAGGTTATTAGTTTGAGCAAGGGGCCACTGGCTGAGCTGGAGCCACCCGGTCAAGGTACATATGAGAAAACAATCAATGAACAACTAAGGTGCCGCACCCACAAGTTGATGTTTCTCATCTCTCTTCCTTCCTTTCTGTCTCTGTCTCTTTCTCTTTCTCTTTCTCTTTCTCTTTCTCTCTGTCTTGCTTTTTTAAAAAAGAATCTGGCAGTTTTCCTTCCTTCCATGATCACAGAGGGCACTGTGTCCTACTGGTTGGTGGACAGGTCTGGATGGAATGTGCTTGGAAGGTAAGCTCAGGTGATATAGTACATGGATGGGCCCATTGCATCCACTTCGAAATGGAAGGAGAGTTGTAAATAGTGAGATCGGACCATTTCTGGAGGGATTGACTGAGCATTCACATATCACCTTTGGGCTAGAGGCAGGCTTGCCTGAACCTAGAGTCTGGAGGCTGAGCATTTGTAGCCTAATGAAGGAATGAAGCAGAACAGCACAGTTAAGACAGTTTTCCTGCCCAGTGGTATCACTGTGCAGGAGTCTGCTGGGCACGACACCTCTGGACAGGCTGTGAAGCCAGAGGCCAGGCTGCTGAGACCAAAAACACAGCGGCATCACTCATGCCAGCCTGCCTGGAGTCTGGGAAGCCTTTGAGAGCCAGACTTGTGTGATCATATGTGCCTGAGTGTGGCCATGCCTGGCTGTGTGCACTGCCTTGCACAATAGTGCTTCTTCCCCGGCTGTCTCTGTGGTGTCATCCTTCCTAGCTGACAACCCATGCAGAGGCAAGCATTAAATGCCAAGAGCCAAAATGCCCACATCAGTGCATACTGACCCTAGTAGAGCAGGCAGATCATGTGATGTGGTTTGTAATTTCTTGGAGTCCTGAAGAAATAAATCTGTTGTGGTGAAGGTCATTTTACTTTTGTTTTGTGTCAGAGGAAGACCCTCACTCTCCCCACATCCTGCCACCACATTAGGGGCAGAGATGACTCAGAGGCTGTAGTGGCCACATTTGTTGCACCTGGGGTGCATGTGAGGTGGAAGGAAGCAAGCGAAGGGTGCCCTGGGCAGCCGGAATGGGCCCTGCCAGCTGGCAGGATCAGCCTCCCTGCATCTGCAGCTGGCTGCCTGGGAGACCTTGTGGAGTGGGTAGAGTGGTGAAGCCTGCCAGGCTGTGCTGGCCAGGCACTTCAGAGAAGATGGACCATAATCGTGCCCTGCCATCTTCCCTCAAGCTCCCAGGCCCTGCCAGGGGCCTCTGACAGACCCCGGGGGCCTTGCTGGGGCACAGCTCTTCCTTTAGCTTGCTTTGCCGAAGGGCCTATACTCTTCCCCTTAATCGGTTGATCTAAAGGCCTGAACTATTCTTCTCCCCTCAACCCCCCAACTCCAGGGAGGCTAGGTTAGCTATAGAATAGGACTCCTGGACTATTAGCTATAGAATAGGGCTTTCACTACTAAGTGGTAAATAGGCACCAGGGAGAAGCGGAAGCCTTTCCTAGCCACTTGACTACAAGAGAAGTTTCCCTTCCTGAGACCACAGGGTAGGCATATTCAGTGGGTACCAGCCCACAGGATCTGGGATTGCTAGTACTTTAGGGGGAGTATTATCTCAGTTTCCCACCAACATAGAAACTCTTGAGGGTAGAGGAGGACTCCCCCTACCAAGCAGTAAAAGACCACATACAAGAAAGTGCTGAGTTATGCAGTGTAGGGGTCCCCAGTGGATTCTTCAGTGAGACATCATTAGGAACCCAGACTTTTATTCCATAGGAATTTTGGCACTGGTTTGCAGTGAAGATTTAGCTTCTGACCAAGAAAACCATAAAGAAGACAGCCAGACAGTGGAAGCTATTGAACTGGCAGACTTGATGAACTACTTCATCCCGACACCTCAGTTAGTCTCACATCTTCCTTGACCTCGGGCTATCCTCTTGTTTCTGCCTTCCAAGGCCCTCCCTCTGGGCTGCCTCTGGTCTTCACATATACTACTGTCCCAAGACTCAGTCACTTCCTCTTCTCAAGATCCCCACACCGCCTGACTAGGCAGTGGCGCAGTGGATAGAGTGTTGGACTGAGATGCAAAAGGACCCAGGTTCGAGACCCCGAGGTCGCCAGCTTGAGCATGGGTTCATCTGGTTTGAGCAAAAGCTCACCAGCTTGGACCCAAGGTCACTGGCTCGAGCAAGGGGTTACTCTGTCTGCTGAAGGCCCACAGTCAAGGCACATATGAGAAAGCAATCAATGAACAACTAAGGTGTCGCAATGTGCAACGAAAAACTAATGATTGATGCTTCTCATCTCTCTGTTGCTGTCTGTCTGTTCCTGTCTATCCCTCTCTCTGACTGTAATAAAATAAAATAAAATAAAATAAAATAAAAATAAGATCCCCACACCAACATCATGTTCACTCTTGTACCTTGAGGTGTTAGCAGCTTAGTTCCTTGCCTTCCGTGGAGGGATAGGCTCCAAGTGAACAATGATCTTTGTCCCAGAAGCAGCTGCAGAGACACCAGCAAGGCCCTGGAGAGGGAGGTGGCCAAGAGAGCCAGTGCCAAGCCCCACCGGCCCAAGGAAGCCTTAAAGATTCTTTCTGGAGGAAAGAACACATTAGCTGAGCCTCCCCAAAGAAGAAAAGTAAAAAGAACAGAGAACTATTTCCTTTAAAAGGGAGTAAGAGCAAATGGAAAGAGGGTTTATATTAATGAAATCTCCAGATATTAAGGATGAAATAAATGCCAGGGAAGGTTATTATCATTTCATTAGAACACAAAGGAAGAAACAAACACATTACTATGTGAAACCAAGAAGTTATGAGCAAGGGAATCCAGCAGGGAAGTTATTAGCTGGGCTAATTAAAATAGAGCAAGCCGGTTGAGTAATTCCGTCTGTAGGACACAACAAGGAAGACATAATTCATCGCCCTCGAGAAAAAATTCAGAGTTTTACTTTTTTCGTTTACCAGAAATTCCGCACTTCTGCTATTGCCTTGCAAATCAAAAAAGACTCATTCTTGTCAAAACCTAATTAATTTAGCACCAGAATATTTTATTAAAGAGAGTCCAGTTCTGATCAGAAAAGACAGAAATCTACCAGAGACCCTTGAGGCCAGAAAGCCAGAATCCTTCTCCTATCCAAGGTCATGGGCGCCTGGAAGGTCCCTTCAGTGCCTGTCTGCAGGGTTATAGGAGGTGGCAGCGGAAGGTGGGGTGAGGTCTCACTCATCTATCCCAGTGATCCTGGGCAGGGCTGGACTGTTCTTCTTTTTCACTCACTATCTTCTCTTCTCTGCTTCCTCTTGGCATATTGAAGTTGTGAGTCCTTGGTACAGTAATGCTCGCTGGAGCTGTCAGACCCAGTCTTTCCAGCCAGCCCTGTTGGCAGCCCGCACAAGGGGTAAATGACCAACAGGACTGCTTTTGCCGTGTCAAGCCACTTGGTCTCAGGGGCCTGGGATCTGCTTGTTTGGGTGGAGCTCATATATCTGAGCTGCTGCCCCCTTCAGGAAACTTAGAGGTCTCAAGCACGGCAGTCCTCAGCAAGCCAGATGGATCCTATCAGCCCTCAGGATCTTGCTGGTCTCTTGGGTGTCAGGCCTTATAAATTACAAGGGCTCTGGGTTTGGCTGAATCCTTTGAGGTTGATCTCCAAGGGATTTTGCTCAAGTTAAGGTACCAAAGAGCCAGAACTCCCAAGTTCTTTGGCACAGGCACAGGCACAGGCACAGGATGCGAGGGCTAGAAGGGACCTTGCTGAAGGGATACTTTGTTGGAGAGGAAGAACCTGGATCCCAGAGAGGACCTCTGGAGAACACCAGATACATTTTAATGAAAGATAATGTGAAAGCTCTAGATAAGTTTTTTGTTTTTTTTTCCATTTTTTTCTGAAGCTGGAAACAGGGAGAGACAGTCAGACAGACTCCCGCATGCGCCCGACCGGATCCACCCGGCACGCCCACCATGGGGCAACGCTCTGCCCACCAGGGGGCGATGATCTGCCCATCCTGGGCGTCGCCATGTTGCGACCAGAGCCACTCTAGCGCCTGAGGCAGAGGCCACAGAGCCATCCCCAGCGCCCGGGCCATCTTTTGCTCCAATGGAGCCTTGGCTGCGGGAGGGGAAGAGAGAGACAGAGAGGAAGGCACAGCGGAGGGGTGGAGAAGCAAATGGGCGCTTCTCCTGTGTGCCCTGGCCAGGAATCGAACCCAGGTCCTCTGCATGCTAGGCCAACGCTCTACCGCTGAGCCAACCGGCCAGGGCCTGCTCTAGATAAGTTTTAAGTTCAGAGCAAAATTGAGCAGAAAGTACAGAAATTTCCCATATCCACAAAGGCATAGCCTCCCCATTGTCAGCATGCTTCCTCACAATTGTGCACTTGTAATATTTAATGCACCTAAATTGACACTCCATTACCACCTCAAATTCATAGTTTACATCAGGGTTCACTCTTGGTGTTGTGCATTCTACGGGTTTTGATGAATGTTTAATGACACGTCTGCCATTACAGTATCATACAGAATAGTTTCACTGCCTTAAAAATCTTCTGTGCTTTGCTTGTTTATCCCACCCACCTGGCAACCCCTGATGTTTTTACTGTCTTCATAGTTCTGCCTTTTCCAGAATGTTATATAGTTGGAATCATACAGTATGTAGCCTTTTCAGATTGGCTTCTTTTATGTAGTAATATGCATTTCAGTTTCCTCCATGTCTTTTCATGGCTTGATAGCTAATTTCTTTTTAGCATTTCTTCACTGTCTGGATTTACCACAGTTTGTTCTCTTACTGGAGGGCGTCTTGGTTACTTCCAGGTGTTGACAAATATGAATAAAGCTTCTATACACATCCTTGTACAGGTTCTTGTGTGGACATGAGTTTTTAATTCATTTGGGTAAATATCAAGGAGCACAACTACTGGATCATATGGTAAAAGTATGTTTAGTTTTATAATAAACTGCCAAACTCTCTTCCCAAGTGGCTGTACCATTCTACATTCTCACCAACAGGGAATGAGAGTTTCTGTTGCTCCACGTCTTTGCTATCGTTTGGTGGTGTCATTGTTCTGGGTTTGGGCCAGTCTAATATCTGAATAGTGATATCTCATTGCTTCCATTTGCCATTCCCTAATGACATGTGATGTTGAACGATTTTAGTATATTTACTTGCCATCTGTATATATTCTATGATGAGGTGTCTGTTCAGGTCATTTGCCCATTTTAAAATCAGGTTATTCCTTTTCTTATTGTTGAGTTTTAAGAGTTATATATGTTGGGTAATAGTGCTTTATCAGTTATGTCTTTTACAAGTATTTTCTCCCAATCTGTGACTTGTATCTCATTTTCTTGACATTGTATTTAACAGAGCAGAAGTTTTTGCTTTGTTTTTTTGCTTTTTATTGAGATATAATTAACATATAACATGTAAGTTTAAAGTGTGTTCAAGGTATTGACCTGATACATTTATACATTGCAGTATGATTTCCACCAAAGCATTAGCTAACACGTCCAATGCATCACATAATTATCATCTCTTTTTTGTGATAAAAAACATTTAGAAGTTTTTAATTTTAATGAAATCCAGCTTATCAATTATTTCTTTGATGAATTGTGCTTTGGTGGTCTCTCTAGAAAGTCATCACCAGCCTGACTTGAGGTGGTGCCATGGATAGAGTGTCAATCTGAAACACTGAGGTCGCTGGTTCAAAACCCTGGGCTTGCCTAGTCAAGGCACATATGACAAAAAAATCAATGAACAACTAAAGTAAAACAACTATGAGTTGATACTTCTCATTCCTTCCCCCTCCTCTCTCTGTGAAAACAATAAATAAATTCTTTTTTTAAAAAGTCATCACCAAACCTAAAATCATCTAGATTTCCTCCTGTGTTATCTTCTTGTTTTGTTTTGTTTTGTTTTTTGCCTTTTACATTTAAATTTATTATCAGTTTTGAGATTATTATGAAAGGTATAAAGTCTGTGCCTATATTTATTTTTGTGTGTGTGGATGTTCAGTTGTTCCGACATCATTTATTGAAAAAATTATCTTTGCTTTATCGTATTGCCTTTGTTTCTTTGTCCAAGATCAGTTGATTATATTTATGTAGGTTCTGTTTCATTGATCTATTTGTCTATCCATTCTCAATACCACACTGTCTTGATTACTATGAGATTTGCTGCTGAGGAACACTCCTCAACCTGTAAAATAGAATCCAGTGCCTTAGGTTGTTGGCATGTAAGAATTCACATCAGGATCGACTTCCATTATTCCAAGCTAAGCTGGATTTCTCCTTATGCCTTGTTATAGTCCAATGGTTCTCAAACTTTTTGAAGTCGGGACACATTTAAAATCCTACAAATAATTGTAGGCACACTATATACAAATTTCTGAGAAATATCTTATAATAATTAAGCCAAATATTAAAAAAAATAAAGTCCAAGCGTGCTTTTATGGTAATTAAACAAAATAAATACGACAAAATTAAATTTATTCTGACATTAAAAAACATTTTTATATTACATTTTTTGAGTTATGCTTTTTAGAGTTTGTAAAAAAAGAGGAGTTAAAAAATAAAACAATGGCCTGACCAGGCGGTGGCGCAGTGGATAGAGCATCAGACTGGGATGCGGAAGTACCCAGGTTCGAGACTCCGAGGTCGCGCGCGGGCTCATCTGGCTTGAGCAAAGAGCTCGCCAGCTTGGACCCAAGGTCGCTGGCTCCAGCAAGGGGTTACTCGGTCTGCTGAAGGCCCACGGTCAAGGCACATGTGAGAAAGCAATCAATGAACAACTAAGAAGTCGCAACGTGCAACGAGAAGCTGATGATTGATGCTTCTCATCTCTCTCTGTTCCTGTCTGTCTGTCCCTGTCTATCTCTGCCTCTATAAAAAAAAAAAAAAAAAAAAAAAAAAAAAAAACAATGAAAAAGTTATCTTTTTATATATATAGATACATTCTTAGTAAGATTAGTAAATTCAGCAGGTCCTGGTGTGAATGTGTTTTTTCATTCTTGTGTTTATGAGAAACATGAGCCTGATGTGTCCTAGCGATTTCTTCAATGTTTAGGCATATATTTGAAAGGCAAACTCTCATTTCCTCATCAATACATTAAAGAATTTCTCTCTTTTTACTCTTAATTGTGTTGAGTGCAGAAAACCCCCACCATACATATCAACTTAACTTTACACCAAACAAAGGATAGAAGAAACTTGCCTCCAGTCTTTCCGGGGAACATAGCGGGTAGTGTAAACAATCCAGCACCACAGCTTAACAGCCTTTTGCAACCTAATCAGGCAAGTGGGGTGGGGGGTTGGGCAGACTGTCAGCTTAGAGCCAATTCCCCACACCTCTGTCCCCCAAAAATCTAAACTCCCAAAACCGTGTTGCTTTTTTGGTCCCCAACAGGCACATATTTCTCTGGAATACCATAGGGCGCACCTGGAAATCTTCTAGGGCACACCAGTGTGCCCTGGCACACAGTTTGGGAACCACTGTTATAGTCTGTTCTTTCTTTGGGATATTCCCTACCCTCTTTGGTTTGAGTGAATTTTACTTTTCCTTCAATCTCCACCAGTGGTGGTCTCATCCTTCCATGACCACTCCATCTTCCACAGTTCTATAGCACTTGTTTTCTAGACCAAACCTAGTCAGGTTTACAGGAAGAAAACTTATGGAATGCTAAACAGGTAAAGCCTTACTTCCCACCATCTTTCTGATTTTGGTTGAGAGCCTTGCACAGCTGTCTCGGGTGTGGTCTCTTGTTCAATTGCTGCATTTTATTTATCATCTCTGTACATCACTGAAGCCAGCATGTGTCATTGAAGTGATTGGTTACCTAGTGTTCTGTGCTGTACCTCCACTGCTTCTCTCTTAGATTACTGTATTGCGCATTCTAATTCAATTTTGCATGCAAGTATGTGCAAGAGACCACATCTCTTGCCTGTTAGTATGGCAATTGTGAGTTCTTCAGGACTAGAATTATCTACAACACCATTCCATCCCTCATTGTGCTTAGCTTGCATATACCAGATGCTCAGAGGACCCTACTCAATAGAATTAGATTATCACAAAGCCAGGCATTTAGCCATGTAATTCACCCCCCACAAACCTCTACCCTGATACAAACTACACCTGTAAGGGCTAAGATGTAAAACAAGAGAGTATCCAGATGCTTGATCACTCTAACATTTGGGTCTCTCATCTCCTTACCTCCCATGGCCCCTCCTCTAGACTCTAGAGTATCACTTTGCCACAGGAATTCAGGGAACCTTGAAGTTGGTTTTCTCCAGCAGCTAATGTATACAAGCTAAACACAAGGACCAGCTCCCTGGCAAGTGCTTCTTGCTTTTAGTAACACAGGGCTATAAGGGGCCTAGGGCAGGGATCAGGAACCTTTTTGGCTGAGAGAGCCATGAACGCCACATATTTTAAAAGGTAATTTCGTGAGAGTCATACAATATGTTTAACACTAAATACAAGTAAATATGTGCATTTTATGTAAGACCAACACTTTTAAACTACAATAAGTCTCTGAATTCTTTTTAATAATGATATTATGATGTTGCTAACCAATGATGAATAAAGTACTCTTTACCATTAATGCGACTTCTGGTGCTGCATGGTTTTGCTGATGGCTTTATAGTCTGGTTGATACATGGTGAGGTTAAGCTTCATGCAGGCGTTGAGACTTCCATCCATTAAACGTGATTGTAGGTTGGTCTTAACGTTCTTTAGATGTGAGAAAGACTGCTCACATGTATATGTAGAGCCAAATATTGTCAGTACAGCAATACTCACATGCTGCAGTGTGTGGTATGTGACAGGAAGTGCGTTCCAAGTTTTGACAATCAGCTGGTCCGTGGGTTGAAGTTTTTTCATTTCTCCCCACTTGTGTTTGCTCACCAACTCTGCTTGCTATTGTGCAAGTCTTTCCAAATCTTTATTCAGTGACTTGAACTTATTCACCCACATGTCTGAGGACTTCAGGTCAGCAGCTTATAGCTCAAAATCTCTGACGGAGACGCCAGGGATGTAACTCAGGATGGCGCTGTCCACTGAACACTTGTGTGGATGGGTGATGAACTTAAAAAGACGAGTGCACTCACAAAATTCTCCAAAGCGAGCTTTGAATGACTGCAGGAGATTAGATGTGAAGCTCACTAGCTGCTGGAGATCAAGATGTTGAGCAGGGTCACTTGCTGTGCATGCATCTTTAAGCTCTCCCAGTTTTTCAAAATGTAGTAAACGACCTGTTTCAATGTCAGCGATGAAGAGTTCCAGCTTGTTTTCAAATGCAAACATTGCTTGTTGAAGGGATAAGACTGTATTTCCAATGCCTTGCATTTTCACACTGAGCTGGTTCAGATGTTCAGTCATGTCCACGAGATAGTAGAACTTCAGGAGCCACTCAATGTTAGCTAACTCAGGATTCTCAACGTTTTTCATTTCAAGAAAAGTCCAGATTTCACTCAGACAAGCCATGAAACGGCTGAGCACCTTCCCTCTTGACAACCAACACACATTGCTGTGCAGAAGCAGACCAGGATAATTATTCCCAACTTCATCCAGCAGTGTTTTAAACTGGCGATCATTTAAAGCTCGGGCAACAATAAAGTTGACCACCCGAATGACCAGTGACATCACCTCACTAAAGCTGCTCACCACACATCTGAGCACAAAGCGTGATGTAGGATGCAGTGAAAACTTAGGATGGGTCTCTTTTCATGTTCACAAAGAAATGCTATGAATCCTCTGTTTTTCCCCACCATGCACGGAGCACCATCGGTACACACCGAAATGAATTTATCCATTGGTAGATTTTTTTATTTAGCAAACTCAGTGAAAGACTTGAATAAATCCTCCCCTCTTTTGTCTCTTTCATAGGCAAAACAGCAAGACTTTCCTCACGTAGTGTGTCACCAACAGCATACCTTGCAATCATGCTGAACTGAGACAAATGGCTTTCATCTGTTGACTCATCCAAAGCGAGAGAAAAGAATGGTGCTGCATTTATGTCCTTCACTCAATTTGATTTGCTATCATGATGATATGATCGTGAACAGTTCTTGCCAACAGAGGCATGTCTTTTATTGGTTTGATTATCTTGTCTTTATCCGAAAAGTCGTCAAAAAGTTCATTGGCAACATCAAGCACGAATGTTTTGGCATACTCCCCATCTGTGAATGGCTTTCCATTTCTCACAATTGCTAAAGCACCAGCAAAGCTAGCCGAATTCCAGTCACTTTGTTGGGTCCAAACATGGAGTTGCTGCTGACTAGCTTGCACTCTGCACTGTAGCTCTTGACATGCTTTCTTCCTGCTGTCCCTTGCTGGATATTTTGACGCAAATGTAGTATGGCGCGTATCGAAGTGCCGCTTTATATTTGACCGTTTCATCGATGCAATTTTATCATTGCATATTATACACACCGCAGAACCTGCTCTCTCCACAAAGGCAAATTCCTCTGTTCATTCCTGCTGAAAAGTACGCTACTCCTCATCTTTTTTCCTTTTAGCCATCTTCTTCATCAAAAGGGTTTCTGCAATTAGCTAGCTGACTACTTGATTAAAAGGAGGGAAGTTTACTTCCTGACCTCACAATGACCCATGTACATCACACATTATCCAATAAAAATTTGATGTTGTCCCAGAAGACAGCTGTGATTGGCTCCAGCCACCCGCAACCATGATCATGAGCAGTAGGAAATGAATAGATTGTAATACATGAGAATGTTTTATATTTTTAACATTATTATTATTTTTATTAAAGATTTGTCTGCGAGCCAGATGAAGCCATCAAAAGAGCCACATCTGGCTCACAATCCATAATAGGTTCCCGACCCCTGGCCTAGAGGGTCATGGGGATGGGATGGTTAATGACCCCATGCCTATCATTTCCCTGACTTTGAACGTAAGCTCAAAACTCACAGAATTGCCTGTTTAATCTATATTCAGACTGAAGAAATCTGGGCTGACCCCTCTGCCTTTGGGAAGGTAAGCATTTCAGAGCACACTGCCCTCCCTTCCGCAGACAGGCATAGCTAGCTTCAGGCAAAACTTTTATGTGAAAATTCCCTTTAAGAGAGAGGGAAACAAATATTAGAGAGTGATTATTGGCTTTACAAAAGAATTTAAGAAGAGTTTTCTTTAAAAAACACAGAGCCATCAAGCAATAAAGTGTGATCCGATCTCCAACTCTTTACAGCAATGATCTATAATATTCCTTCCCTGACCTCTTTGGTCACATACCTCTGTCTTTTGGAAATTTTCACCCTCCTGGCTAGGAAAATTCTTCTCCTACCTCTTTTTTTATACACTCCTTTGATCCCTCCTGGTCTCATCCCCTGATGACTTTTTCCTGGCCTCTAAATATGGGCCTCTACCCATGAGTCTCTGCTTCAGCCCTTCTCTTTTCTCTCTGCAATTTTTTCCTGGCGCCATGCTTGCCCTGATGACTTTAATGATGCCCTTCAATAGTGACTCTTCAAACCCTATCTTCAATCCAAATCTCTTGAGCTGACTCTACCACTGCATTTTCTGATGTCTGCTAAGCATGCTCTGCTGGCAGCCCAAATCTAACTTGTTGAAACAGCTCAGGCAACTCTTCCCCTTGTTTTCCCAACTTCCATCAGTGTTCCAGACACTGATGTTCAGAATCTTGGGGCCTGTCCTGTCGGGGTGACTTACTAACCACATCTTAGACCTTCACTTTTTTCATCTGTTATATGCCCTCTTTACCTCACTAAGATGATTGAATGAAACGAGGTATATGGAAACACATTTGGGGGGTCACTACACCCACTTCATTACCTTGTGTTACCATTTTCTTCATCTCTGTATCTCTCATTCGTCCTTTTATCTCAATTCTTGATTTGACCACTATTGCCTAGCCTAGTTCGGTATCTTCTAATTTAGTGGGTCTCAGACTAGAGTCCACATAAGAATCACTGAGCAGAATTGATGGAAAATGCAATTGTATTCTCTTTAACAATAATGCTGGGACAACTGAATATCCACATGCAAAAGGATACCTCACCCCATGTACAAAAAATTAACTCAACATACATCAAAGACAAAAAAACTTATGAGCTAAAAACACTCTTAGAAGAAAAGATAGGCATAAATCTTGCTAACCTTTGATTAGGTAATAGTTTCTATGATATGACACCAAGAGTACAAGCAACCAAAGAAAAAATAGATATGTTGGAATTCATTAAAATTAAAATTTTTTTTGTTTCAAAGGACACCATGAAGAAAGTAAAAGACACCCTGACTGGTGGTGCAGTGGATAGAGCATTGATCCGGAGCACCAAGGTTGCTGGTTTGATCCGGGGGTGCTGGTTCCATCCTAGGGTCACCAGCTTGATCCCAAAGGTGCAGACTTGACTCTGAGATCACCAGTTCAAGCCCTAATCAGGGTACATATGAGAAGCAATCAATGAGTACACAACTAAGTAGAGCAACGAGCTGATGCTTCTTTCTCTCTTCCTTCCTCTCTATCAAAATCCATGGGGGAAAAAAGAGAGTGAAAGATAACCAACCGCTAATTGGAAGAAACATTTTGCAAATCATATATCTGATAAGAGACTTATACCTATAACATATAAAGGACTTTTATAATTAAATTATAAAAAGATAAATGGTCAAATGAAAAACAAGGAAAGATCCCTGACTGGATAGCTCAGTTGGTTAGAGCATTGTCCCGAAGTGCAATGGTTGCCAATTTGATTCCTGATTTCTCTCTCTCTCCCTTCTTCTCTCTCTGAAATCAGTAAAATAAACATTTTTTTAATAAGGAAAGAATCTGAATACAAATTTCTCCAAAAGAGATCTACAAATGGCCAATATATATAAGAAAAGGTGTTCAACATCATTATTTATCAGGAAAATGCAAATCAAAACCACAATGAAATAATGTAAAATTCAAAAAACCATTTAATTGTATAAATGGGTGAACTATGTGGTGTGTAAATTATATTTGGGGGGAGGGGATTGGTTTTGTTTTTTTTACAGAGACAGAGAGTCAGAGAGAGGGATAGATAGGGACAGACAGACAGGAATGGAGAGAGATGAGAAGCATCAATCATTAGTTTTTTGTTGTGACACTTTAGTTGTTCATTGATTGCTTTCTCATATGTGCCTTGACTATGGGGCTACAGCAGACTGAGTAACCCCTTGCTCGAGCCAGCGACCTTGGGTCCACGCTGGTGAGCTTTGCTCAAACCAGATGAGCCCGCGCTCAAGCTGGCGACCTCAGTGTCTTGAACCTGGGTCCTCTGCATCCCAGTTTGACACTCTATTCATTGTGCCACCACCTGGTCAGGTGTAAATTATATTTTAATAAAGCTACTTTTAAAAACACACAATGAGATACCACTTCACACTAAGATAATTGAAATCAAAAGTCAGATAAGAACAAGTGTTGACAAAGGTGTAGAGAAATTGGAACCCTCATAAAGGCTGGGAGAAATACAAAATGATCCAATTCCTTTGGGAAAAAGAGTAATTCCTCAAAAGTTTAAACAGAATCACCATATAACACAGGAATCCCACTCCTAGGTAGATATGTAGTCAAGAGAAATTAAAACATACAAAAACTTGTACACAAACATTATTTATAACAGTCAGAAAGTAGAAACAATTCAAATGTTTGTCAGTTGATGAATATATAATAAGTGGTATATATGTACAATTGAATATTATTCAGTCATAAAAAAGAATGAAATACTGATACATTCTGTAACACAGGTGAACCTTGAAAACAGCATGCTAGTGAAAGAAGCCAATCACAGAAGGTCACATGTACGATTCCATTTATATACAATGTCCAGAATAGTCAAATCTATAGGAACAGAAAGGAGAATAGTGGTTGCCTGGAGCTCCAGGGGAAAGGGGAGCTAAGGGATTCAGGGTTTCTTTGGGGAGGGGGTGAAAATGTCCTAAAATCAATTGTAATGCTACTTTCACAACTCTGAATATACCAAAAGCAGTGAATTTAAATGAGTCACTTGTATGGTATGTGAATTATATCTCAATTAACTTTAAAAATACAGTTGTAAGGAAAAAATTGATGGAAACTGGTCACAGAAAGCTGTAAATGCCAAGTTAAGCGGTGGGGGCGGGATTTTCTAGGGCATTTTCTCCAAGTGTGTTTCATGTACCATCTGCGTCAGAATACTTACAAATGCCAAGTCTGGCCCCATCCCAGGGTCTGTAACCCAGGATTTTTTGGATGGTATCAGTACTCCGCATTTGTAGCAAGCACCCCAGTGAGGCTGTAGCAGGTGGTACAGCCTATTGTGAAAATTGTTGCATTGATCAATCTGCTGCCTCCAGACTCTTCCTGCTTTCTTCTGCCTTCCACCACAACACTGGGGAATGAGCCTCCGAGAGAAGAACTTGGGTCGGGGTCTCCTTCTCACTCAGAAACCTTCAATGTCCTCTCATTTCCTTGGCATGAGCTGTAAGGGCTCTAAGCCATCTGATTCTTACCCCTTTTTCCAGACTTATCTCTCAGGACTCCCCACATGAGTCTTTGATGTCGGTCAAAACTGGAATGTTTATTATTCTCTGAACCCACTTTGCGGGTTCCTGCTCGTGTGCCTTTGCCCAGGCTGTTCCATAATCAAGGAAAGCATCTCATATACTCCCAGCTCATTTTTTGCAATACAAATGTAACCATGATCCTTTCATTTTAACCATAATTGCTTTCATTTTAACTAGATGATCATCTAGAATTTACCACACCGCCTTTTATAAACTTTTAAGCTATGTAAATCTGCTGCTTGTAAATCAGATAACAATACTCAGAGTTATGAAAGAATACATGTTGATCAAGCAGCCCAGTCTGGCACATGATAGGAATGTAGTAACTGAGCAAGGGAGCACGTAATAGGGTCTTCAGTGCAGAGGATGCAGGTATGAAGGGGGTAGGGCTGGCATGCCAGCAGCAAAATTCAGTGGCTCCTGAGAAGTTCAGGGTCCTCTCTTGGACCCAGAGATCAGGGATCTGCATCAGATACTGCTGTAATGTGTGCAGGACCTGGTGGGCCTGGCCACCACAAAGCCTGTCAAGCCTCAACAGCTCAGCTGGCGCCAGATGCTCAAAGTAGCTGGAACTGCTGAGCCAAATTCTCTTTTCAACTGTTGACCCTGAGTGGAAAGGCTCCTCCACTCCATCGTCAACCAGGTCACCTCATCTGTCTCCACAGCTGGAGAGAAGGCTAGAGAGCGGATTGCACTCTATTTGGCAATGAGCTCTTAAAAATAAAATGATTGTCAGATAATTATTTTACAATGCAACAAAAGCCCCCTTGCAACCATTTCCATAATTATG
Source organism: Saccopteryx bilineata (assembly GCF_036850765.1). Classification (NCBI taxonomy): domain Eukaryota; kingdom Metazoa; phylum Chordata; class Mammalia; order Chiroptera; family Emballonuridae; genus Saccopteryx; species Saccopteryx bilineata. Next base: position 165,288,582 of record NC_089493.1, on the reverse strand, counting down.
TTAAGCCATTCTATTTGTAAGAAGCTAATAGAAGACAAACCATTAATTAGCATTTTGTCTTTTCTCCCATGCCCCTTCCCCCTTGAATTATTGGAGCTGTACCCAGGGGCCATACAGTGAGGATGCAGGCATATGGGTGGAAAAAATGAGGTGATACAAGGGTCAAGGCTCACTGATAGGAAAGAGTGAAGAGCAATGGAAAGTATCAGAATTTTTGTGATTCCAGTGGAACCAGTCCCAGGGCCTCCCATGGCCTCAGGTCCACCGGAGGAGCCCCATGTGGCTCTGCGTCCGCTCCTTTGGACCTGCAGTAGAGCAGCCAGTAGCTGTGCAGCAAGCTGAACCCAATGTGGGCACATTCCCAGGGGCCTTAAAGACTATGGGTGGGGCGGGCACCTGGGCAAACAGAACTAAGAAACGGGCAGGAATGAATCAAGGACAGCTTAAATATGCAGAAATGCAGCTCATACCTCTGGGCACAAATAATCCCAAACAGAGTTATGTAAGGGATGGGAGGGATATGCTAGGAGGGATGAGGCTATGAGAGGTATACTAGTACGAGTGAAGGGGCAGGGGGGACACTGGGGACTTGGCAGAGGAGCTCATAGAGCTCTTCTCTTCAGGGTGTGTGTGTGTGTGTGTGTGTGTGTGTGTGTGTGTTCACGTGCGTGCGTGCATGTGCGCGGGCGTGCACGCATGCATATTGGGGAGAAGGTATCATTCTTTGTGCAACCCTGGAAAGCAGCTAGAAGAAGGTAGCTCTAAGTGAGTCTGAGTTCTGTGCCCAGGGTGGCCTTCAGGTGGTGGACTTCCTGGTCCTGAGGTGGTGGGGACTGGGAAATGGCCAGAGGGCACAGATGTGGGGTCTGAGGCGCCACAGTTTCCCTTATAAGTCAGTGCCCCTCCCTCTGACCTCCATATCTCATCCCAGCTCTCAGCTCACCTCCAGCCCTTTCTGCTAATTGGACTCTTCCGCTTCCTCCTATAGTAAGCCCACCTTGACTGACCACCCCAGGTCACGCCAACTCTCTCTCTCTCCCCAAGGAACGTCCAGGATATTTAGTCTGATCCTCTCATAGGAAATTATCCATATTGTGCTGCCGCTGTTTTCTGTGTGACTTTTGTCCACCTAGGAAAGTGCTGTCCTCTCCCTAGGCAGAGCCTTTGTGTCCTGCAGTGCCCAGCACTGTGACAGTGACCGAGCAGGAGCTGAGCAAGCAACATCTGACTCTAAGGAGAAGCGAAGGCCAGGCAGGGGAGAGGGGCAAAGGCCTGGCGGGGAGTGCTCAGGCAGCTGAGCTCCGAAAGCCACTGGCTGTTAGGTGAGCCCTGAGGACCAGGGATGGTGGCTGGTGTTGAAGCGGCAACCTGATTTAGGAGGGAAGGGTATGGATAAAATTGCGTCAAGGAAGCACTTGGCTGGACATCAGTAAGAACCCAGCATAATATGGATAATTAGACAGAGGCCTGTGGTAGGCACTCACTGACCACAGTTTTTAGAACCCATTGCTTCAGAGCAGTGGGAGAAGGAGTCAGATTCACCAGAAGCCTGGGTGTGGCTAGAGCAGGGTGTAGGAAACAGATGTAGGGATGAGTATGGCCAAGAGAGCCAACCATTGAGGTCACCATCATTGTCATCCTCCTTCTCATTGTTGTCATTGTCATGATGAGGGGAGGGGAGGGTTGATTTGATGGATGCGACCTGCAGCCCTAGAAAAACAGCAAGGGATTCTGGGGCAAAGTGCTCAGGTACAGGTGTGCAGAGCTCCTGAGGCCGTGTGTGTGGGTGCTGGTTCCCATGGACATTCCTATGTGCATTTACAGGCTGGCTTACAGAGTAGAGGTTCTGGAAACCAGTGGTGAACCTTCCAAAGGTGAAGGGGAGGCTGCTAGAGGACCAGCTACAGAGGAAGCAGGTGATAGCAAGGGACATAGTTCCCAGAGTTGGCAACATATCTGGAGACTCAGGGCTCTTCTGAGTTTCATTTCTGTCTGAAGGTTCATTGTCAGAGTGGCCCTTGAAGAGCATTTTGGTTTCCCTTGTTTCATAGGTAAATAAATAAACATTAAGATCCAAAGGGAAAATATACCCCAAGAACCACCAGAAAAAAAACAAAAACAAAAACTGGCCAAACTATAAGAAGAAAGGTTTCTACCCCTATCTTGATATTTTATCTACTTGGAATTTATATATCTTGCTCCTGGGTCAATTATGGTATTCATGGCTCCAAGGTGCTCCAAGATTTAAGAGCCTTGACATTCTGGTGATTCTTGCATTGCAGTTAGTGCTGGAAATTTCATACTCTGTAAATAGGGGTTATGAGGAGAAGAAAATGGGTGATTTGGGTAGTGAGGAGAAAGAGGACAGAGCCAAAGTTCGGTCTTTAGGGCCTGCCACAGCCCCTATGAAGTTAGTGTCTGTGAGGTTGTTCATTCGGACCTAAAAGATCTAAGTCTGGCATGAAAGCCAGAGCCCAGACCAGGCCAGGGAAACTAGGCTGTGGTCCCAGGAACAGCCAAGGCTAGGGTGGCAGGGCTGGGCTGGGTAGGGCTAGGCTGGGCAGGGCTGAGAGAGAGGAGAGAATTTTTTGCCTCCAGGCTCATAAATGCCTATATTGGGCAAGGCCTCTTGTTTCCTTGGGTGGTGACCAGGAGTCTCTCCAAATTTGCCAGCCTGGCTTGAATTGTCTGCTTCTGCCTATAAAGAGACTGCAACCTTCTATAGGGACCCCCCCCCCCAGTCCTCAAGAGGATAGAATGGGCCCTAGCCCCTCCAACCTGACTTCCTCAAGTTGATGGAGAGTTATAAACAAATTCCATGTAGTAGGCTGGCCCCTCAGTACCCCTCATCATGACCCACAGGGCAGAGGACAACTACTTTTGGGAGACATGGTTCCTATGGGTTGCTGATCCACATAGTCACTGTGTTCCCTAGGTGACAAAGACAGTGGCTAAGCCCTTGTGCATGGTCCCCACAGCCTGCAGGCCAGCAAATAAGTCATTATGTCATTACATAAATAAATTATGTACTTCACAAGACTTGGTGTATAAGTGCCAGTTAGCATTAGTATTATTGCTGTATAATTATGCATTTAGCTTGAAGAGGGAAGCAGGCTGAAGGACTAAATCAGTCCCAACCCTGAGAAAGGTGGACAGGCTCCCACCTCTCACCCCTCTGGGAACTGTGGCTCTGGGTCACAGAAGATAAAGAGCTGGAGTCTCCTATGTATCTCCATGCAGATGGGGCAATTTACCCCAAGGCTAGGCCCTTGAAGAGGCTGGCCCAGGCATCCAGGCTTACTCACCTGATACACATGCATGCCTTAGGCTTTCTGCCAGCCTCCTTACCTCCTCCCAGCTGAACAGAGGGGCTCAGTGACAACTCAGGGCTCTGCCAGGCCAAGAGACCACAGAAGGAAAGGGCTTAAGGAGAATGTGGGGCTGGGAGGAAGGCCTGGGAACCAGTAGCATCTAGTCCCCACTCGGGGCCACTCACTCCTCCCAGCAGCCCTTTCCCCCACTGGCCAGCTTGGACCACTGTGGTTCCTCAGATGGGTGGGCCTATCAAGGTCATCTAGTTCAACCTCTCATATTTCAGTTGGGGAGGCAGACCAGAGAGGGAAAGAAACTTACCCAAGGGCACCCAGCAGGTCCCTGGGGAAACTTAAAGCAGCTTCTGGCCTCCCTCCCTCCAGCCTCTGTTCTGTTTCCCTCCTTTGTCATCTCCCAGTCCCAGGGCCCCTCCCTCATCACAGGGCTGCTCCAGTTTCTCACTTCCTCTCCCGTCCTGCCACCAGCTCTGCCTGGGCCTGCCTGCAGCCTCACCTCTCCCCTCGTTTGTTCTCCCATTGCTGCCTCTGCTTTCTTCTCCCGGCCCCTGGAGCCAGGGGAGGCTTCCCACCCTTTCTTTGGCCAGTGCTTTTCCGCTGGTCCCTCCCAACATGTCTTGGGGCTCCTCCTGGGATGGGCTGCCCCTTCCCTTCTGTTGTCTTCTCGCTCCCAAGGGGACCGGAACTGAAGGAAAGAGACTAAATTCCTGAGCCGGGGGCATGAATTCTGTTCTGGATTTGGGGCTAGGTGGACCGAGGCAGGAGGAGCCTCCTAATGATGGCATTGGGAACAGAGCTGCTCACTATCACAGCCCCATAGCCAGGGCCCACCTCAGGCTCTGAGGCAGCTGACCTGTACCCCATTGGAGTAGAGGGAAAGGGGAAGGGGTCAAAGCGCATGGCAGGGAGGCATGATCCAGCACCACAGCACCTTCCTCAATTCAGGAAGATCAGAAATGAATGGAGGACTGACGGGGAGCTTGGGTGGGCTGACTGACTCAGTCTCTGCAGTGCCAGCCTCAGGAGAGTTCATGCACCAAGGTGTGGACGTGTATGTGCTGAGCAGGTAGCACATGCTGGGAGGAATAGCCAGGGTTACCTGTCTGTGTGTGGCTCCAGGGGCATTCCTTCCTACCTGGCAAGTGAATGCTTTTCTGCAGTGATCTCAAGTCTCCTACTCCTTTAACCACCCTGAATCTTGTAGCCTTCCTGAGCTGGTAAACTGCTCAGATTAAATTAATCTCAGGGCACAACTGGCAAGCCCAGGTATCGCAGCATCTGAGTCCTTCCGGTCCACACTGTAGCCAGCCTCCTTCTTTTTGGCTGCCCGGTTCTCTGTAGGCTGTCTGAAGGTGGTGGAAGAATGAGTGAACTTGAGTGAGGGAGAACTCTGGAGTGGTATACAGTGATGCGCAAGCAGCAGCCGGGGTACAGCTTCAGGGACGGGTGCTCTCTGGGCTGGGTGAGCTGGGACTAGCCCCCGCGTGCCCCTCTCCTCAGGGCATACCTGGCTCCAGCCAGAATCCCACTGCATTCTAAAGTCACAGGGATATTGGGGCTTCCTAGGCCTTGCGTAATCCTCCAGGGTGACGGGGAATTTCTCTGGTCCTGCAAGGAGTGGCATCTTGATCTATTTCCTTCTCCCTGGGTGAAGAGTGAGGTGGAGGAGCCTCGTGACTTGGAGGCACTAAAGTGGGGGTGTCTGAGGGTAAGAATAGCCTCATCCTCTCCAGGACCTAACTCCTGGAGGGTATACTGTGGCTCAGGGCTGGTTCCGGGGTGTCCTTTTCTGGTGTTGGGTGATTCTAAGGAGCTGCTGTGGGCTCTCCCTGGCCTGAGCTCAATGACATTCTCCTCTCGATTTCCATCAGAGAGTGAGTTCAAGGGAAAGGGACTTGGTTCCCAAGACCTCTTTTCAGGAAAATTTTATAGGCTATCCTCTTAGAGCCCCAAAGTCTCAGGTGGGGAAAAGAACAGTATGGGTTTTTCCCCCTTTTCACTCAAAGGCATTTTTGCACATGATTCAAACAAGTCTAAACTTTCCTAAACTTCAAAGTTTGCCCATGGCACAGCCTCAAAGTGGAGGGGGAAATGTTAAAAAGGAAAAAAGAAGTTTGTTAGCCAGTTAAACATTGTGTTTTTGCTCTGTAAAGGAACTGAATTAACTTGTTATTTACTATTAGTGTCCCATTGTGAAACCAGGGGTGGGGAGAGGCTTCTGCTCTGGGTGGTGTGGTCTCTGAGCCATCTCCAGGTTCGGCTCTTCACCCACAGGAGATCGTACAGGGCATCACACACCTGTGGAAAGAGGAAGGGTTGGCCATGGCATAGGCCTGGCCTCCAGGGTCATTTTCAGGCTCCTAGCAGGAGCCCTGGTCTGGGTTGGGGATGCTCTAAATGCCTGCTGCCCTTCCCCACTAAAGCCTTTGCTGTAGGTGCTGGGAGGTCAGGGTAGTGGGAAGTCTACCTATATGCCTTGTGCCATGTGGCTCTCTTCACCTGCCTGTGACCTAGGCACTGTGCATCGGCCACAGAGCTGTAGACTGTGGGTCCTGAGGATAGTGGTTGGGCTTGAAGATAACCTTTATCTGCAATCTCTCCCTTTTTCACATCTTTTTATTTTCCTTTTGAAAGAGAGGCAGAGAGAAGAGGGGAGAGGAGGGAGAGAGAAACATCAATTTGTTATTCCACTTATTTTTGCATTCATTGGTAGATTCTTATATTTGCCCTCACCAAGGGTTGAACCCACAACCTTGACGTTTCAGAATGATGCTCTAACCAACGTAGCTACTCAGCCTGGGCTCCACATCTTCCTGAGCAACATCATGGAACGGTGCTTTCTGGCTCTGGGTCCTCAACTGCATAGATTCCTAACTCTGCTCTGCCACTTAATAGCTGTTTGACTTGGACAAATAAAAATAATTTCACCTGTCTGCTTCTCCATTCCCTCATCCACAAAATGAGGAGAACAGTAGACTTAACTTCATAGTGTTGTTGTGAAGAATTGTACATTAAGAATATAGGCTGAGCTATTCTTACTACTATTTTCACTGCCTTTACTCTCTGGTGCAGGCCCCCCTTACCTGACCCTCACAAGTTCAGGTCCTGACACGTAATAGGCTTTAAAGTAATATTTAAGAGTTGACCTGCTTAAATGGTTCCCTTGCCTCCACTCTCTTCCCTTTTCCATCCGTTCTACACATGTCAGTCAGATTAATTTTTCTAATGTACATATCGCATCCTTCCTCAAAAAATCATCAGTGAATTCCCCTTATTTGCTAAATAAAGTTGCAAAGTCTCTACCTGACAGTTCGAGTGTGTCTCTGGCCCGTGGACAAGCAGCACGGTGTGATGGGGGCTCTAGTGAATGGTGGCCAAGACGTGGGTCCTCACTTTGTAGCTTCCCCACTGCATGACTTTGAGTGAGTAATCTCCTCATTCCTGGTGTTGTTCCCTCTTTAGCCCTGAGATAATGACTGAACCTACCTACAGGGGTTTTATGAGGATTATAAGAATAACACATATTGTATAAGGTTCTTAGCACTGTTACCTCTACTAAATGCCCAATAGGTGTTTGCCATATTAATTAGTAGTAGCTCCTCAAGTTTCCTAATATAAACCTGGTTTGCTCATAGTCCCCTGAGTGAGCGCACAAGCAATGCTTCCCCTCGGTCTTTGCCACATCTCACATGTTAAAACCCCTCACCTACTCCCCATTGAAATCCTCCCCATCCTTAAAGACTTTCTTCAAGCCCCAGCTCCCCCAGCACTGCATCTGGGTGTCCCCACCCATAGAGCATTGATATAAACCATGAACAGTCTTGAGCTCCAGGAGAGCTCTACCCAGGAGATGTTCTATTCAGCTGGCCATAGGCTTCCACTTGGAGCCATTTTTGTCTTGCTGCTCCCCTGGGCCATCTTCACTAGCAGGACAGGGTCACTCACTCATATGTCCCACAGGGAGGTACGGATCACCTATCACGTGCTAGGCTCCCAGCCTTAGAGGGTCCTGACTCTAAAACTAAAAACAATACAAAGTAATTTGTTCCTATAAAGATACATAAAAAGTACCAAGGAAGCAGAAGATGTCATTGTTGTCCTTCCCACCTGTCATAGACACTACTTAAAAGCTTTTAGAAGCAGACTGTTGCTCTTAGGATAAACCCCAATATCTCTCCTTGGCCCATAATATTCTCAATATTCTATTTGAACTGACCACTTCTTGCCTCTGCTCTTGGCTCCCTTCACACATATGTGCCAACCCGTACCCCTACATACCTCATGTACACACACACACACATATATATATACAGACACACATATACTAATTAATATACACACGCACACCCCACACACTCACAACACACCCTTAAGCACACTGACTGACTGCCTTTTTTTTTTTTTTTTCATTTTTCTGAAGCTGGAAACAGGGAGAGACAGTCAGACAGACTCCCGCATGCACCCGACTGGGATCCACCCGGCACGCCCACCAGGGGCGATGCTCTGCCCATCCTGAGCATTGCCATGTTGTGACCAGAGCCACTCTAGCGCCTGAGGCAGAGGCCACAGAGCCATCCCCAGCGCCCGGGCCATCTTTGCTCCAATGGAGCCTTGGCTGCGGGAGGGGAAGAGAGAGACAGAGAGGAAAGCGTGGCGGAGGGGTGGAGAAGCAAATGGGCGCTTCTCCTGTGTGCCCTGGCCGGGAATCAAACCCGGGTCCTCCGCACGCTAGGCCGACGCTCTACCGCTGAGCCAACCGTCCAGGGCTTGACTGCCTTTTGATTTTGCAAAGACCCAGGAGCTCCTCCTGCTCATAGCCATTGGATGTGCTGTTGCTTCTGCCAGGAATGCTCTTCCCCAACTCTACCCATTTCTTGCATCCCAGGTTAAGTGTTTTCTAGGAAAAGCCTTCCCTCACTGCAGTGTATTTACTCTACCAATCTGTATGTCAACATGTAGAAATGTTTATTGAGCTGATATGTCTCTTTAATATTGAGCATAATTTTAATGAATTCGTTGTTTGTATAATTAGTTGTTTGTCCATCCCCACCAAGATTGTAACCTTTTTGTAAGCAGGCCCATGTTTCTCTTGCTCACAGCCATCCCCAGCTCTTAGCACTGTGCATGAAACATAGTAGGCCTTACTATGTATTTGCTAAATGAATGAACTGAGAGGTTGGCCAAACTGGGGAATGGACACAGAAAGGCGGAAGATGGAGGCAATGTTGATCACTGGTACTCTTGGAGCCTCAAGCCTGGGGAGACCAAGTGTAAGAGTTATGCCTCCTTCCCCACATCCCGACTGAGATGCAGTGAACACTCACCTCCATTCATGTGGTAATGGCCAAAAAAGAAGAGAAGGCCATTCTGGGCAGAGAGTGTACTACATGCAAAGATGTGGAGAAGAGACAAGATAGTGTGTGTGGCCTGTAGGTAAATGTGACTAAGGCATAGGATTGGGGGCTAGAAGTCTATCAGCTGGAGCCCAGCGGAATAGGCCCAATAAGAAGCGTAGGTTTAACTCATGGGTAATAGTAAATGAAGTGACCTGGTTTAAGTTTTAGAAAGCTCACTCTGATGACCTTGAGGAGTTCAGAGTTTGTGGCCGGAGGAGGAAGTGAGCTGAGGTCGGGTTTGGATGGCTGGGAGGAGTGGATGTGAATGCCATTTTGGAAGCTGAATGAGCAGGAGTTGGAGCAGGAGTAGGACCTGGACTCCAGCTCTGGCTCCCCTCAGGACCCCTGGCCTCCCGCCTCACGAAGAGTGATACCACATGAATGGGGGTGAGTGTTCACTGCATCTCAGTTGGGATGTGGGGAAGGAGGCATAGCTCTTACACTGGGTCTCCCCAGGCTTGAGGCTCCAAGAGTACCAGCGATCAACCTTCTGCATGGACATTGCCTCCATCTTCCCCCTCTCTGTGTCCATTCCCCAGTTTGGCCTCAAGGTCTGGTCAGGCCCCCAGGTAGCCCTGGAGCCCCAGAGTCCCTGGCCTTGACCCAGAGTCCTAGTCTGCTCCAGGCTCTCTTAAGGAAGACACTGTCCAGAGAAGCCTGGGGACCCTCTCCTGAGGAGGCAGAGGACTGGCTGAGATGATCTTTGACTGGGATTCCAGTTGGGATGGCTGTAAGGGGACACCTCAGGCAGAGAGAGGCAGGCAAACCGCAGGCTCAGGCTTTCTGGGAGCCAGAAGAGGGAGAGCATTTGCTATGTAACCCTTTACGCACCACACCAAAGCAGGAAGCAGGACACTGTCCTTTTTGGCAGCCCTTGTCCTATGGCTTGTGGGGAGTGTTGTTTTTGTTTGGGGGTGGGGAGGAGCAGGGGGCATAGTCTCAATGTCTGAATTCACCTCCACAGGCCTTGAAGAAAGGAGCCAGCTGGTTTTGGCAGCCTGGGCCGTCAGAGTGTGTGTGGGAGGGGGCTACAAGCCACCTGGGGCACCCAGGCTTCCCTCAGGCTGCAGCCTGCTTTGGCTGGGAGGGGCTCCTGGGCCACCAACCCCTGCAGCCAAGCAGAAATGGCAGCTGCATAAAAGGTATTCCCCTCTAGGGCCTAGATGGTGGCATCCCATCGGGTTGAGGTCAGACTGTCAAGGTTGAGGAGGCCCAGGCAAACTGCCTGTAAAGTTGGGGAGGGGAGTGGCACCGGGCGGTGGAGACCTGCAAGGAGCAAGAGCGCTTTCTACCCTGCTGGGCTGTCCAGTTGGCTTCATTTTGGTCCCTTTTTGGGCCCTCCTCTCGCTGTCTCCCCACCCCCATGCTGTCCTTAGCCTGGCCCTCACTGCGGGATCTCTACTCCCCCCTCCCCGATCATGGCTCAGGCCCCCAGCCCAGCTCGAGCCCCCTCTCCGGTGCGGAGGTCTGTGGCACTCTGCTGGGGAGCCAGTCCTGCCTCGCTGGCTCCCTCGCTCGGTGGGCCCAGGGAGGGAGTCCCCGCTCGGAGCGGTGCCCGCAGCCCGCCCCCCTCTTCCCGCAGCTTGATCGGGTGGAGAGGGGGGGATGCGGGCGCCCGGTGGGAGGGGAAGAGTTAAGGCTCGCAGCTCCCCTCCCCCGGAGGGTGTGACCGCCTATAAGACAGGAGCTGCTCTCGGGCACTGGGGCTGCAAGCAGCAGGGGGGGGGGGGCGCAGCGTGGTTACGGAGAGGAGAGCAAAGGCCGTTCCTGCCTTCTGCACCTCGAGTCTGTCCCACCACTGCGGACCCCAGGCAGAATGTCGGAGTCCAGGAAGAAGGGCCAAGGCCGCGGCAAGAAGCACCGAGAGGGGAGGAAGCGGGAGCAGGAGCGGGAGCAGGACCAGGAGCCCGACCCCGGGGAGAAAGGTAGGGCACCTCAGCTCGCCCAGAAACCCGGTGTTGCTGGGAGAGACCTGCCGCCAGCTCACCTGCCCCCTGCGCTGCGCGGTGTGCCCGCCGCTCTGCAAGCCCCCCCCCCCGGCCCCCTGCGGAGGCCGAGGTGACAGGCACCGAGGGGCGTGCGTGCCTGCTGCGAGCAGTCGCGGCGGCCGGGTGAGCAAGGGACTGCGCACCGGAGCCGGTCAGTGGCTGTGCGCGCCCATCCCCTAGCCGCTCTGTTCCAGCGGAAGGGGGCGGGAAAGAGGCACTGCCTGCGGTACCGGCCTGCAGGTGAGGAGTCCGAGCGAGTGGCGGAATGGAGCCAGGGCACAATCGAAAAGACAGCGGACAAGCAGACACGGGGCCTGGCCTGGCAACAGAACGCTCTGGAGAAGCTGTCACTGCATTCCCTTCCTGGAGTGTGCTCTGGGCTCACTCCCACCCATGTGCCACACCTCCGTGAGTTCTGCTCAGCCATTGGAGCGGGGCAGCAGCGCCTGCCACCTCCCGAGACCCGGAGGGGATGCCCAGCCCAGCGGGCAAGCCCCAGGGAGTAGGGAACCGCTGCTTCTGTGACAGATACTTCCCTCGGAATATTTCCGTCAAGCAGTTAATCCCCCTTTAGTCTTCAGGAGTGATTCCCTTGAACCCTTGGGTTCTGTCTCCCAAGGAGGGAAATGAGAAGGTGCTCTGGGTAATCGGAACCTGTGCTGAGACCCACTTTGGTGCCCTCCATGGGCAGCTGTGGGGGGATGAAGGAGGAGGGATACCACTCAGTGCGTTGGTCTCGGGCTTCTCAAGGGTGGGCCTAAGGCATGCAGGTTCACCCCTGCAGAAACAGGCTTGTGTTGTGGGGTGCAGTTGGGTTCTCACTTCTTTCCGCGGTATTTTGTTAATGTCCATTTTGTACTGGACAGCAGGCTAGGCATGTTCAAATGCTTCATCATAATTTAATCCTCATAACAACCCCGGGGGCAGGTGATCTGAGCTCCATTTTACAGAGGGATCAGCTGAGGCTGACTGAGGTTAGCCACAAAGTAAGTTGCAGAGGTAGGTCTTAGGGGCTTCAAATCAACTTTCTCTGGACGATGCCCATTTTGCTGGACCTCTATCCCCCACCAGAGTTCCTGCTAGAACTGCAACATAAAAATGTCTTAGAAAGAACACTGGACTGGGAGTTGAGAGGCTTTAGCTGTGGTTGAGAATTTGGCCAAATGTCTCTCTTTCCTTTTCTGAATTTCTGTATAATAAGGGGCGGGTAGCAAGGTAGCCTCTGAGGTCTCTTGATTGGAAAGAGCCTAGGAGTCAACAATACCTTCATCACAGTAGAGAAAATGAGCTAAGGGAATTTAAAGGCCTGCGCTGTGTTGTCTTCCTTATAGAGAAAGCCTCTTTGCCCATTTCTGCTGGGTGAGTGTGTCTAGAAGCCCTCCCTAAGGAAAGAGACACTGAGCAGTATGTGGGTCAGCTTTGGCTGGGCTTTTGTGGTGTGGGACAAGCTCCCAATCTGAGACCTGAAGGAATTCAGGATGCCTATTTTCAGGATCAAAATTCATGGCTTTGGCTTAGTGAGCCCCACTCTTCTCCCCACCCCTCACATACACATCCTTGGAGGGCTGACTAGGTAAGGGCACCCTCCCAATGTCAAGGTTGCAGGAGCTGAGCTGGTAGCAAGCCACGTGGTGGGCTCATCGAGTGGGAATATTAGTGCCAGGGAAAGGGGCAGCCTGCCGCTAAGGGTAGAGTATGCATTGGAGCAAAGGTGAGGAAGAACTACAGGTAGAAGATTCTACAGGCTTCTCAATGATCTCTTCCAGCACCTTCTAACCAAGTGAGAAAGTTCTTCTTCATGTCTAATTATAATCTTTTCTTCTCTGCTTCATCTTCTTCCCTGCTTCCAAGTAGACAACCAGTTCTTCAGAATGCCTATTTTCAAGGAGTTGGCTGGTGAGCAGATACCAAACAAACCCAAGGCCTGGGCTAGAAGGATTTTGGAGACCTGGGAAACTTTGGAATGAGGAGAGCATAGGGAAGGAAGCATGCTCTGAAACAAGATATCAGGTGAAAGTACCATTTCAAGCATCTTAAATCCCTGATATGTGACTAGGTGTGTGTAGGAAGAGCAGTGGCTCACTGAGCCACAGTGACCGACGGAGCCACAGAGAGCCACAGTGACTCAGAGCTGGAGGCTTCCTTCACAGGTCCCCTTCAGCCCACCTCAGGCTGCACACAGTCCTCTTATTGCCTGCTTAGAGTGCCCCACCCCGGGAGAACGTGGACACTAGGCAGCTGGAGAGGACAGGGGTCTTGCCAGCACGCAGCTACATTTGATAGAAAGATTGCAGGTACAGACATGGAGAGTGTAAGCAATTTATTCATTAAAATTTTCAGCTTAGCCTGACCAGGCAGTGGCGCAGTGGATAGAGCATCATCGGACTGGGATGCTGAAGACCCAGGTTCGAAACCCCAAGGTCACCAGCTTGAACATGGGCTCATCTGGCTTGAGCAAAAAACAAAAAACCTCTCCAGCTTGGACCCAAGGTCGCTGGCTCGAGCAAGGGGTTACTCTGTTTGCTGAAGGCCCATGGTCAAGGCACATATGAGAAAGCAATCAATGAACAACTAAGGTGTCGTAACGAAAAACTGATGATTGATACTTCTTATCTCTCTCCATTCCTGTCTGTCTGTCCCTATCTATCCCTCTCTCTGACTCTCTGTCTGTCCCTGTTAAAAAAAAATTCAGCTTAGATAGGGGAGGGAATCAGGGAAGTAGGAGGAAGAAAGGAAGGAGAGAGAAGGAGATATTAATAAATTGGCTCCCCATCCCTGACCACAAATCCAACAGCCCCCATCTCCTCCCTGCCACCCACATTCGGGCCAGTGTGGGGAAATAGGCTTTCCCTCAACAAGGAGTGCTGGGTGGGGCTGAACTGCAGGTGTGAGCCCTTCTTTGTGACTCACAGAGTTCATGGGGATGGTACCTGGTATCCTTACCTGAGCCTGGTTCCCTCCATCCTCCACTTCCCCTAATCCCTCCTTAGGGCTCTGGAAATGCTCTCCACTCTCACCTTCTCCATGGCATGGGCTGATCCCCAGCCCTCAGGCCCTGTGTCCCCGAGAATTCTGAGAGGAGGAGAGCAGTGAGATTCAGTGGGGGTTATAGTGCTGGTCCCAAAGAAAGTGATAACCTCTGGAGGTGCCACGATATTTTGAAAGGCAACTTGAGAATTGAACTCTTAAGTCACTGGCCTTTTCTGCATGCCCCCTGAAAAACTAGTCCGAGTTTTATGGGAACATCCCCTCTATTGGAGCTCCCTTGTGAATTGGGAAGTTGTGTCCGCCACAGGAGGGCAGAGGGCAGGTTTTGGTCTCCACTGGGGTGCCCTGGAGTATGAAAGTAGATTACCATCACTAGCTGAGAACTCTGGATACCTCTCATTTGAATGGATGCAAAGAATCCTTGCAAGATCTTTCTCTCCCATCTTTCCCATCTCCTGCCTCTGGTAAACATAGTACCCAGACTTCTAGGACAAACTCCTGTCTTTAGGCTGTCCAGGTCTGAGGTGGCGGTATGCCCATTTGCCTCTGGCTGAGCCATATATGGGGATTGCTTTGGCAGCCTCCACCTCTGGCCTTGGCCCCTGGCTAACCCCACTGAGACAGGCACCTGGAGCAATCCTCCTGCCACTCTGGGGCTCAGCCTGTGCTTCACATTCTGCTCCGGCTCCCTGGCACCTCGGGGTTCATTAGGAACAATAACAACAAGCAGACAGTGACTTTGTACTTCCCAGCAGTCTTTCATCCTGAGAGCTCAAAGCGCTTTGCAGACCAGGACTCATAGGTCTTCAGCCCAGGCCCCAGGCACTCAGTGGAGGGGCCCAGGGGGGACAGAGAGCTCTAGTTTTCCAGATTGGCACAGCAGTGGAGCTGGGGTAAGGCAGTGAGTCACCTGGGGTGGGAGAATCAGGTGGCCAGTAGGTCTGGGATAGAAGTAAAATTGGACTGAGGGCTGCAGGCTACAAGCAGTGGGAATATTCTCCCTTAAAAGAGTATAAGCTGGGCCCTTCCTCTCATCAGGTCCTTGGGCCCACGCGGGCTCTATGAGCTGCGAGAAGAAGAAGCAGCAGCTTCATGGGAAAGAGGGCCTTTGATTCAGATACTGTCAGGAATCCCCAAGTGATCCCTGTGACTGTCCTCTGCCCTTGGTGTTGGAAGGTTCACGGTGGGGACAGCCCTGACCTTAGGACAGTGCCCGCATGAGGAGTGTATGGAGGAAACTGTGCCAGCCCAGCATGGACAGGCACTTGTCTTGGCCTCAGTGGGTTTTTTATAGTGGCTGCCCACGCCTGGTCACCCCCCTCACCCTTTAGGCCTCCTCTTCTCTCTAGTCTACAAGACTGGCCTACGGGACAGTTGGCATATGGAAGAGAGAAGTCGGGTGTTTTTTAAACATTGGCAAAGCATTGCCAAAATTTGAGAGCTGGGTCCCATCAGAAGTATGATCCCTTTATGTTTCCCCACCATTTCAGAGCCTGTAGTCACCATACATAACTTAGCAGAAGTGAGTGGCAGCAACTCCTCCTTGTCATTCTCTAGCCCAGCCCTGGTCTAACCATCCATTTAGCAAGACTTTCAGGTCCCAGGCCACTTGGTTACTATACATAGTGCGTATGCTTTTCTCACTTTTGTGTACTCAGTTCTTCAAGCATTCACTGAGCTCCAATTCTGTGAATAAGTCACAGCCGCTCCCTTAGAAGCAAAGACAGATCCTCACACAAATACCTGTGACTGGAACCAAGTGTGAGGCCAGAGACATGTGCAATGTGTAGTGAGGAGAGGAATGATTTGTTCTGGGAATGAACGTGTAGGGAAAGCTTCACAGAGGAGGTGACATTTGAGCTGAGGCTTGATGGTGAGTAGGAATTTATCTGGGCAAGAAAGAGCCTTCCAAGAAGTAGGAACATGGCCATGCCTATTTGCATGGGCAAAGGGGACAGGGAGGGAGGGAGTTATCATTTTCTGAGCACTTACTACATGTCAGTACTGACTTTATGAAGTATACATATTATTTTGTCATTTCCACTTTACAGATGAGAAAACTCATTTGCCCCTGTACGCAGAGACCTCCCTGGCATCCCTCCTGTTCAAAAAGAGGCAGTCTCATGGGAAGAGGCTGTCCTGGCTGGGTTTTCTTACCTGTGGCCAGGGGCCACAGTGGTTGGGCAGCCTGATGGGCCAAGCATGGGTAGTCCTTCAGTGAGGCCACCAACGTGATCATTGGCTCTGCTGTCCTGGGCAGATGCCTGCTTGGGCTGAGAGCGAGGGGAAAGGCTGAGTTGGGAGGAGTATTGGGTGGAAAGGGCTCTGAGATTAGCCATCAAGGGGCCCTATCCTTCCCTGAGCACTTGCAGCAGTCTTGATCTGGGCCACTGCATTTGTTCAGCCTGTGATCTGTGAGCACCTACTCAGTGCCAGACGCCAGGAATATAGCAATGCTCCAGCACTTTTCTACTTGAGGCCCCCACAGTCTAGGAAGTTAAGAAATCAGTTTGCTCCAAAGTAGGAAGTCCCAAATAGGGCAGGAGAAACGCTGGAGAACTCTGTGTGAGGCAGAGATTGGCTGGTGGATCAGAGGAGGCGAGGGCATCTGCAGAGATTTAGGTTAATAAGGCCTGCCAGCAATTGAGCTCTCTCTCTCTTCCAGGTCCTACACTAAGTTCTTGACATACAGTTCCCCCATTTAATTCTCACCGCAATCTTAAGAGGTGGATAAGGTTGTCCTCGTTTCACAGACAAGGAAATAAAGGCTCAGAGAGGTTAAGGAACTTGTCTAGTTATACAGGGCGCCAATCAAAGCCTGAGTGCAACCTGAGACCAGTCTGAGCCCCCCAGCTGGCAAGTCTGACCCTCTCGACTCTGCTTTTGCATGGGGAATGGTGTGGGGAATCGTAGGGGGTGTGAGGCAGGCAGAAGAAAGAACAGGTACATTTGAGGAGTAGCCACTGATTTTGGTCTACCTGGAGTATACAATTCCTAAAGGGGATTGGTAGCAGGAGAGCAGTGAATTATGTATGGGAAGGGGCTTGTTTACGGACCCAGTAAGCTTCCCCCCGGGGCCCTGGCCGCCAGCCAAGGAAGGCAGATAGCCTTTCTTCTACAGATATCATGGAGCCAAGGAAGGTTTCTGAATGGCCGGAGGCACGTAGCAGTGACTTTGCCTCGTGTCCATTGCTAGTAGAGGGGCACTGGGGGTGGGGGTGGGCACAGCACAGCCCAAACCAAGGCCTGGTAGACTAGAAAGGGTTATGAGGGTGTGAGGCTTGGTAGAAGGTGGAAGTTCTTGATCTTTGGGGAAAGTCAAGAGAGACAGTTGTCAGCAATGACAAGGTAACTGAAAGGAAGAACCCAGGAGCAAGAGTGGTCTTTGGAGAGAAGACAGGAAAACTGATTTTCCATATGTTGTATTTGAGCCAGTGACTGAATACTCACTCATTTTGGGGTGAGTTCTTTCCAGCCAGGTCTCTCTCACTAGCCAGGACCATGAGGCCCACAGCTCAGCCCCTCAGACCCAGAGTGCCTTGTCCAGGTTCTCAATACTTATGGGTGGACTTGCAGGGAAGGAAGCTGGGCCTCTGGCAGCCCGGGGCCCCAGCACCCAGCACCCAGCACCCACTGGGCTGTCTGTATTTGGTGAGCACATGGGCCATATGCTTGCCTGTATTAGGCCCTGAAATCCAACATTTCTTTGAATTTTTTTTTTTTTTTTTTGCAAGAGAGACAGACAGGAAGGGAGAGAGATGAGAAGAATCAACTCGTAGTTGCAGCACCTCAGTTCCTTAGTTGTTTACTGACTGCTTCTCCTACATGCCTTGACTGGGAGGGGGGGGGTGCTCCAGCCAAGTCGCTGAACCCTTGCTCAAGCCAGCAACCTTGGGCTTCAAGCCAGGGACCGTTGGACCCAAGCCAGCGACCATGGAATCACATCGATGATCTCACACTCAAGTTGGTCATCCTGTGCTCTAGCTGGTGACCTTGGGGTTTCGAACCTGGGACCTCAGCATCCCAGGTCAATGTTTTATCCATTGCACCACCACTGGTCAGGATTCTTTGAATTCTTGTATTTTTATTTTATCTTAAGAATCCACATGAACTTGACGTTGTACTTCATCATATGTCTGTTTGCTTTAACACAAGCACGCTGCTTTTCCTTACTAATGAGTTTGGCAGACCCTTTAGAAAGAGGCCTAAGTTCATCCTGTGGCTTTGCCTGTATCCCAGTTTGTTTGAGAAGTAGGTCTTGTCTGGTGTATAAGGTGCCTCCTCTTTCCTTGCCCCCATATATTTCCCATGACCCAGAGCTTCAGAAACAACTTTCTCCAGCCGGGCTGAGAAGGTGGAACGTGCAGGCCCATTCCAGAGGGGATACGGATTCTGGGATCCCATTAGGGTCCTTGAGCAAGGGGCTGCCTAATCTAGCAGCAGCAGGCCCTCTCCACAGAGAGTTCCCTGGGCCCGGGCCCAGCCTTCCCCAGTGGGAAGATTAAGCAGAGTTTAGTCAAATGGTAATGGCCTTCCAGGCCTGTCATCTCTGGTTTTATCCTACCTCCACACCCCCGGCGGCTGAAGAGATAATAGTCAGAAGCCTCCATCTTTCCATAGAGAGTTTTCTCTTACCCATTCCTCTAAAATAGGCAGAGCATGGTTTATAGATGAGTCAGCTGAGGCCTGGAGAGGCTAAACTACTTACCTGAGGGCAGACAGCTGGAAACTCAGGAGACCTGGACAAAGACCTAAACTGCTGTGTCCTCAGCTGCCACGCAGTCTTCTGTAAAGCACTGCTTTCCTTGTGCCTCATTTGGGCCATCTCTGGGTGTCTCTGGCCTGCGCCTCAAGTATTGGTAAGAAACCAGGGAAACTGTGTGCTATCCTAGCAACTGCTTGTGAGCCTATGCAGTCTCCCTCGACATAGGTGAGTGGCATCCACTAATTGTCCCATCTCTGCTGCCCCTTCATGTACCAGTGTCTGTCTCAGCTCTGAGCCAAGGCAAGGACCTTCAGCATGCACCTGCCTGACTCCCGGGGCTGGGCATCTCTCCTCCTTGGCAGGGCCCCAATGAGGCCCCCAAGGAGTGTTTTAGGCAGGATGTCTGGCTCCTGGCAGAGGAGCTGAGGGTGGCTGTAATGTTGACCCTGGTGGCCAAGCCAGGCCTGTTTATGCCCTCACTCACACTGTATGTTGGGTATCAGTGGATGGGTATTTTGGGATAAGCAGACAAGATGCTTTAAGGCAGAAGCCATTTCTGTTGTTCTTGGAGCTGCCAGGTTTTGTCTCCTCGTCCTTCACCCTTGCCCTTTTCCACTTGCCCTCTGGAACAGCGTCAGCCCCCCCCCAACCCCCATCCCGGCCAGCCCTGGGCCTTCTGCTCTACCTTATAGCTGAGGAGCCAGGCACCTTGCCTGCTGAGCTGAGAGTCTGTCAGGTCTGGGCTGGCTTTCACTGGTGCAGGGAAGTGGCCCTCTGAGAGCTCTGCCCCTGCCAGTCTCAGTGTAGCCCTAAGCAGGGGACGGAGCCTGACCCGAGCACAGGAGCCATGCTATCTGGTCAGCGTCATATCCCTGATGGCTGGTAGGGACCCAGCATATCATAGGGCTGTAGGAAGTATTTGTTGGATGGGTGTGAGAAGAGGGCAAGGCAAGCCCAGGTACTAGACTGGGCCTGGTTGGCTAAGGAAATGTAACTCTGGGGCCACTCCCTTTGGGAGGCCTGGCGTGTGAGTGTCAAACAGCTCTTCTGCAGGCCATGGGAAGATAAGTGACTGCCCGTTTCACAGAGCAGGCCCTCTGCCCACTTAAATCAGCTGTGTTTTTAGTTGTTGGGGGTTTTTTCCTTTCTCATTTGAACTTGGAGTCTATAATTAACCTCCTGTAGGTCCCTTTGTGGGTGGGAGAAGGGGAGGGAGGGAGCTGACCCGCAGCCTACCAGCAGCAGGACGGTGGGAGACTTTGATGACATTCGGGCTGGCCACATTGTCTCCAGGTGTTGTCCTGCAAAGGGGACTGCTCAGCCTTAGTCATGAGATGAGAATCATTAACCCTTTTAAGAGTCCTCTGCCTCTGCCCCCTGGTTGCCGGGAGGGAGGCCATGCCAAGCCAGGTCCTCCCTGGCTGGGCTGCCTGGCCATGTCCCGGGCGTCTGTCTTGCCCTCAGATCTCTGCAGGCTCCGCACCCACCGCCCACTGCCAAAAGGAATGAGGTTGCTGCTGTATCTTCTGGCCTTGTGGCTGGGATGTGGAAAGGGAGCAGCCCTGGCCAGCCTTGCTGTTATCTTCATATAATGAGGTGCCTTCTGGGGACTCCTGTCAAACACATAGAGACCAGAGAGTCTACGAGGGAGCAGAAGCCACCAGATACCCCTTGGCCCAACTCATGGCTACTGAGATGTGTCTTAAGATTTTAGGGGACCCATCCTCAAGGAAAATCTTTTTGTGGAGACCAGGGTCATCCTTGAGAGACCTTCCTCTTGTTATAAAACGGCCAAAGAGAGCTTCCCACATCCCACACTCCAGACCCCCCTGCAGAGAACCCTAATACTGCTGCTCAGGTGGCACTGTACTGGAGAGAAAGGAAATGACAAAATAACCTCCAGGAGTGTGAGACCTCAACAGAGAGGGCTTGGGCTAAGGAGGAGACACTAAGGGAGGTGACAGGAGAGCTGCCCAACACCAAAGGGACCACCTAGACCAGCGGTTCTCAACCTGTGGGTCGCGACCCCAGCGAGGGTCGAACAACCAAAACACAGGGGTAGCCTAAAGCCATCGGAAAATACATATTTATTATATGTATATGTGGGTTGCGACCCACAGGTTGAGAACCGCTGGTCTAGACTATCAGTTGCCACCTACCCCCTCACATGTGGGGAAGAAACAGCCACAGGGAAGCCGGGTGTTGGTAACAGTTGTGGGAGCACAGTGTGGGAATTTTCACCTTCTTTTCACACTTCTCTCTGATGCCTCTCCTCTGTCGCTCTCCTGGGTACTGGGCCTTTGAGAGCCCCCTCTGTGCGGGGAAATGTGCACAGACTCTCAGGACCCTGATTCTCCCCTTTGGCTACAAAACTGAGTTTATAGAGAAATCTATTGCAGTCTTGTTGATATTGGCAGAATGTCAAAACAGCCTGACAAAATGATCTGAACAATGGAATATTATGCAGCCATTAAGATGATTTAGATCTGTATTTCTAGATGTGCAAAAATGTTTTACAATATATTTAGTGAAAAAAAAAAATACAAAACACTTTAGAGAGGAAAATCTTGAAGGAGATACATGCAAATGTTGCCAGTGGTTTTCTCTTTGGTGATAATTGAGTGAATTTAAATGTGTTTTTCTTTTTCCTTGTATTATATAATTTTTCACAACAGAAATGTATTTCTTATGTAATAAAACAATAGCAGAAGGGGACAAGCTCAACTCCTCATGGGGCAGAAGTGGCTACCCTGTGGATGGTTAGTCATTTCTGTCTGGGAAGAAACACAGAACCTGGCACATAGCAAGCACTCAGTGGCTGCACATCTATTGACTGGGGGGGGGGTGCGTGCCCGGCACATTGCTTTAGCTGTTGTCCTGACAGACCTCATTTATCCAGGAAGCCTTCTCCTCTCTCTGCTTGGTTCAGCTTTGGCCTCAAGAGGCTCAGGGGACATGATACAGTGGTTTTCTTACTAGCATTGCATTCTGGGCCTTGGGCCATCAAAGAGACCCAGACAATACTGGACCCAGATCAGAGAGGGGCCCAGGTAATGGCTGGAGCTGGTCTAATAAACACTATCTCAAAGGTCTGCTGTGTGAATAACCTCTTAGCTTTGTCAAGGTGTCCCCAAGGGCTAGTGTTGGACTCAGTGGCTGGAAGCGCAGAGGGAGAAGCATGATGCTCAGTATAATAATGAGCTTACAATGCAAAAAGTAAGATCAAGTCATTTCCTGACTTGTAAGCCTTTGATGTTTTTCCGTCACATCTGCAAAGCAAATCCAGGGCCATCTTGGGGAGGTTGTCCATACTCCTCACCATAGAAAGCATTGGGCCCAGAAGTGAGGTTGCAGAGGTCCTCTGGGCATTGTTCAGGGTGCCACCTGGTGGGTGTTCGTGTCTTTCCTGCCACCTGAGTTGCTGCCCCTTGCCGCCAGGGACTTGCTTGAAACAAAAAAAAAAAAGCCTTTTTTCAGGGTCCTATGTCCTTTCAAAATACACATCCTTGGCTTTTAAAGAACTGTGCACTAAGATTTCTATGAGCAGGGCCCAGAACTAGTAGAGACATGGCTTTTAGTATAGTAGTCCCCCATTATCCTTGCGTGATAAGTTCCAAGACCCCCATAGATGCCTGAAACTCCAGATAGTACTGAACCCTCTATG
This sequence comes from Saccopteryx bilineata, assembly GCF_036850765.1. Lineage (NCBI taxonomy): Eukaryota > Metazoa > Chordata > Mammalia > Chiroptera > Emballonuridae > Saccopteryx > Saccopteryx bilineata. The sequence goes on along the minus strand of NC_089493.1, from coordinate 165,266,512 downwards.
TGCTGGTTTTTCCTATACATACACCCATGATAAAGTTTAATTTATAAATTAGGCACAGTATGAGAGTAACAACAATAACTAATAAAATAGAACAATTATAATAATATACTGTAATAAAAGTTATGTGAATGGCTTTGGGGCCATTATTAAGTAAAATAAAGGTTACTTTAACACCAGCAGGTGTGATACCAAGCCAGTCCATCTAATAACCTAGGCAGCTACTAAGAGACTAACAGTCAGGGAGCATACACAGTGAATACACTGGACAAAGCAATGAGTTACGTCCCTGGCAGGACAGAGCCAGATAGTGTGAGATTTTATCATATTACTCAGAACGGCACACTGTTTAAAACTTAATGAATTGTTCATTTCTGGAATTTTCTATTTCATGTATTTGGATTGTGGGTAACTGGAACCTTAGAAAGCAAAAACATGAACATGGGGTTATTACTATATCTCAATTGGTTCTTGTGAGGACCTGTTAAGACATAAAAGAATATTCTTTGTAAAGAACCCAACATGATACAAATATATGGCTATTTTTATTTTGTCATCCTTTTGAACAGTGCTATCTAGTAGGAAGATAATATGATCTACATAAATAATTCTAAATTATCTAATAGGCACATAAAAAGTTATCCCAAAAAAGAGGAAAGAGGACAAATCCAGACTTCTTGTCCTGGCTCACATAGCCACATGTTAGTCATCTGGGCAAACTCTCCAGGCTCCTGTTATACCACACCTGCCTTCCAGAATCTTCCAGCCACATAGGCCTCTTTTATCTAGCTGCTTATCACTGCCTCATAGTTCCTGCTGATTATTTCCCATTGTCTCTCCTCACTAAAGTTCAGACTCCCTGAGAGCAGGAACCTTAACTCTGTTGTTCACAACTATATTCTCAGGACCCAGAACAGTGCATGGCATGTAATAGGATGGATGGATGGATGGATAGATGGATGGATGAGTGGATGAGGAACAAGTGAATTAGATGGGACTGTTCTGAAATGAATACACTATCAAGAAGTGGCTATTGGGTCACACGGGCTTCTCCCTAGATAGAGAGGGAGGGCTGCTTGTGACCTGAAATGCAGTCTTGGGCTTACCATTGGTGGCAAGGGATGACTTTGGAGCCCCCAGTTCCAGGCCCTCTGAATCAGGGTTATGCCTGTTGTTTCAGGGGTCGATCTCTATGTAACTGTGCCCCCCAACCCCCATCACCACCACGATTAAGCAGTGGACATAGGCTCAGTGCATAATGTTGCACCAGGACTCATGTCAGAAAACAAGGAAGTAGAGTGACTACTACCACTTGTTCCCACCAAGTATCACCCCCACCCTCACCCTGGCTTGTTGAGAGGGAGGTTGTCCATGGGGAAGGGTGATTAGAGGGCTCCACTGCAATGAAGGTCAATACTCTTCACCCTGAGAAGAGCTCTCTGTGTCCCTAGTTCACAAGAAGGGGAAGGAGACTAGTTGGAGACCACCAGTTGACCATGAGGTTAGACCCCTGGATGTCAACCCAACTTTAAGCAAAGCCACTGTGAAGATGTGTTCAGTTATTAACTAGTCATGAGTGATATGCTTACAATATGTGTACTTTCCTATATGTATGTTTTATTTATTTATTTATTTTTTAAACTCACATGCTTGGGCTCACTCTCACAGGTTCTGCTTCACCATGTCTAGGATATGTCTTAGGCATTTATTGTAATTTTTAAAGCTTTCCGTATGATTCTTATTAGCATGTAGGGTTAAGAACTATTGATAATCAGTGACTGGGGACCCCGGAGCAAGTAGATAAAGGAGGGTGGGGCTGCAGGTAAGGGGCAAGGTAAGGAGGCAGGACTTCAGTCCCATTTAGAATAATTATGTCCCAGAAAGTCCAACAGACTGATAGCTTGATAAGCAGAAAACTTCTGGATAGCCCTATGTATATATAAAATATAAGAAGTAATTGGTGGGAAATGTAGCAAAAGCTTCAGAGCCTTAATATGTATAAAGAATTCTTACAAATCAATAAGATGAGCACCCAGTAGAAAAACAGAGTACGGACAAGAGCAGACAATTCAAGAAGAAGAAGCACAATGGGCCAATACACTTAAGAAAATTGGTCAGCCTCACCAGGAATCAAATAAATGCAAATTAAAACAACAGAGACATTATCTGTTGCCTAGCTAATTTGTCAAGATTAAATACATGATAATACCTCCTGTTGGTGAGGGTGTGGAAAAAACAGGCCCTGCCATTCACAGTGGGAATACAGATGGATGCAACCCTTCTAGAAGGTAATTTGGCAACCACAAAGCTGAGGGAGATTGCAAACCTTTTTGACACAGCAATTCCACTTTTAGGAAGATTGCCTTAGGAAATAATCGCAGATAATAATAACAATAATAGCTAACCTTTACTAAATGCTGTGTGTGTGCCAGATTCTATGCACATTATCTCATATAATCCTCACAGCCATCATCTCATGAGGTAGGAGCTGTTACCACCTGTTATTTTACCATAGGAGGAAACTATGGTGCAAAATAATTAAGTCAGTGACCTGAGGACATAAAGCTAATAAGCAGCAAAGCCTGGATTTGAACCCAAGCAGTCTGAGTCAAGAGCCACATTAACTGTACAGCAGTGTACACTTGGGTGTGTGCATTGGATATATGTATCATGTCTGCACTAGAAAAAGCTGCAGATGTTCCTCTGGGTTTGTTTATAAAGGGGAGGGAGGGGGGGAGGAAACATGCTACATGCCCCATGATAGGAATTGCTCGCATAAATTGTGATATACTCGTACAGAAATATTATGCAACTGTGCCAAATGATGCTATAGAAAAAAGTGTGTGTGAATACTAGGGTTTTTTATATATGTATGTTACTGGGAATGATTCCATTTTGTTTTAAAATGTGTGTGTGTGTGTGTATGTGTTGTCTATGCACAAATGATCTTTGAAAGGACAGAGAATGAAATGATAAAAATCGGTTGGTTGCCCTCTAGAAAGGCAACTGTGTGGCTGAGGTCAGAAGTTAGAGAGAGAGACTTGTCTTTTTAAGCCATATACCTTTTTCATTCTTGAATTTTGAATCATCTGAATATATTATCTATTAAAATGAGTATGTATCTATAAACATGATTCTCCCAAATAACAGGGTGGACTCGGCCTGGCCTTCTCCCTCCCTTCTCCTTCGAGCTCCAGCCTTTAGCTCTTGGCTGGGTTGGCTCCTCCCTCAGCCTGTGTTGGGACAGCCCCTCTAGGCTTCAGCACCAAATGCCTCCATGAACCGTAAGGTGATGTCAGTGCAGCTGACAGTTCCCCTGAGGGGAGGAATGTCATCATTGTGGTCTGCCTGGGTCCCCTGGCCCAACCTGGGACAGATCATGAGACTGAACTCTGGGAGACGAGGGTTTGAATCCCAGTTCCATCACTTTGAGGAAGTGACTTCACCATTCTGTGCCTCGGTTTCCCTATCTATAAATGGGTTTAATCATTGCAATGAAATCATGGGGTTATTTTCATGAGATAATGTACGCAAAGCTCCCAGTACCATTCCAGGCACGCAGGAAACTCTCCATAGGCAGTGGCCATGCTGACATCACTGCAGACCCTCTGTGAATGCTTGTTAAGTTGAACTAGAAAATGAGACCTGGAGGGCCAGCTCCCCAGGCCCAGCCCAAGGACAGTGGTTCTTTCTCCGCGGCTCATGCTTGGCACTGCCGCATCACCACCATGCTTACCTCCCTGCCTTGTACCCCCACAGCCACCCGACCCAAGCTGAAGAAGATGAAGAGTCAGACGGGACAGGTGGGGGAGAAGCAATCGCTCAAGTGCGAGGCAGTGGCGGGCAACCCCCTGCCCTCCTACCGCTGGTTCAAGGATGGCAAGGAGCTCAACCGCAGCCGCGACATTCGCATCAAGTACGGCAATGGCAGGTGAGCAGCGGCCATCCTACCTCCTGGCATCTCTCCTCCCGAGAAGGAGGGGCCTGAGCTGGCAGAGCACAGGGCTGTGCCCTCAGATCCACCTGTGGATTGCAGCATGCATCTGGGAGTCATGCGTGGTGATGAGATGGTTTCCCAGCTCAGCAAGCTGTACTGGGCAGAGAGCTAGAAAAGGGGGAAGGGCACATGGCTTTGACTAGTGTTGGGGGCACCTGTGTCTCAGACAGTTTCCCCCTGTGATATGGGGATTGTCTTAAACCTTAGAGTCAATGCTCCAGGGAAATAAATTAAAAGCTCTGGTGCCTCCAGCTGTGGAAGGTGGCCTCTCTTCTGAGTTGGGTTGGCCAGGCGGGGCGTCAGACACCAGGGACACCAGGAGTCCAAGGGCAGCTTCTCATCTCTCTCCTACACCTCACAACCCCTGAGAGCTATTAGGAGGCAGGACAAGCAAGAGGGGAGGCCCCCAGCTGCCTGCTAAATAGAGGTTCCGCCTGATCTCTGTTCTGTTGGCCCTGAGGGCAAGCAGGAGTTCCCTCTGGCTGAGGTGCTCCAGCCCTCTGGAGTAGCATACAGCCACTCTCTTCCCGGCTCTCGTTTTCCTCCTCAATGCTCTCAAAATGCAAACAAAGATGATTGTAGAGGACCCCAGCCTGCCTCACACAGAGAGATGGAATGCCCAGGCTGGGCCGCTCCTGGGTTGCTATATGGCCCAGAGGTGCACATTCTGCCACTAGTCTCCAAATCTGGGAAAGAGGGGTGGGGGGAAAGGGTCTGAGAGGCACTTCCAGTTTCCTGACTATCCTTTCAAGAGCAGCGAGCAGAGGCAAAACTGGTCACCTGGAAAATGGTCCAAGCAGAAAACAGTAATTTATGAAGAGTTTGGTTTAGATCGAAGGTGTGTGGCTGAAAGAATGCTGCTTCCTGAGGGAATTGGGCAGAGGGACTTTGTGTGTCTCCAAACTACAGGTTTAGCAAGAAACCCATCAAGCTCCCCTTCTGAGGTCAACCAACCACTTCCCACGACCTGGCCAAAACTGGCTCCACGCCAGAGAAAAGACTGGACAGGCATCTGTCCTCTCTTCCTGGAAGGACAAGGGAGGACACTCTCTCCTGACTTCTGTTGTCTCAGTGAAGTAGGGGAGAGGTCATCTTCCAGAAAAACAACAGCAGTTAGGAAACAGCACGCTCCATTGTCTCCTCACTACCCTGAAACATGTCCACAGCTTGGCCACCCTCATCCCCTGTTCCTGACCCTCGTGTCACGTTCACACTCACCCACATACTCCTGCACACGCATGAGCACACACTCCCTTGGAGCCCCTGCACCTCCCACAAAACCCGTTTTCTGGTGACTTCAGCCTTTGTCTCTACTTTGTCTCCACTCGCGTCCCTGCAACTCCCCAGGGCCGTGCCTTTTCCTCCTCCAGCTTCTCCCCATCTCACTGCTTCCCTCCACCACCACATGGAGTCAGTGCCATGCCCACAGACTCCACTCTCCTTGTCCTCCAGTCCTCTTGGCTCTGCTGGCGTCTGTCCTGTAAATACATGGCTGGGACTCTTCAGAGACCCAGTGACCTCCGCGTTTCCTAGCCCTGCGCCTCCAGACCCTGTGGCATGGGTGCCACCTGCTCCTTTGCTCCTGCGGCCCTCCTGCTCCTCCTGAGCCTCTAACTGCCCTCTCTGGTCACCGTCAATGCTGGAACCTTCCTGTCTTTTGGCCTTCGCTCTCCTCCTCCCTCCCTCTCCACCTGGGGGTGATTGCACCCTCTCTTATCTGATGACTCCAAGCCTCCATCTCTAGTGTGAAGGCTTTTTAAAAAAACTTGAGTTTCAGACCCATGCTACCAGCTGAACACTAGATACCCCACAGGTATCTCTGATCCAGAATGCCCCAGTCTAGCCTCTCCCTCTTGCCCCCCTGGCCTTGCCTCACTTGTGCTGCCCTCTCAGCCTGGCAGAACCAGCCTGCTTGCTGCTCAGCACTGCCCCATGCTATCCCCTCCAGCTGGGTCTGCTTCTCTGGAAGGAGGCCCCTTCTCCCTGCCCCACAGGCTTCTTACCCGCAGCTGTTAGCCTCCTTTCCTCCATTGTCCCACTCTTGGCTGGCCCCACCTTTTCTGGGCCATAGGCCCCTTTGTGAATTCATTTCTGTATCTAACATAGCATCAGTTGTGTGCCAGGCATTCTGCCAGGGGCTGGAGATACACCAGGGCATGGAACTAATGTGGTCCTGGCCTTCGTAGAGGTTCTAGTCTAGCTGCTACTGTAGAATCTAGGTAAAGGCCGCCACCCCCTTTCTTCAGAAAAAAAATGTGTCTCATTCACCCAGTTTTGCTTGCAATTCTAGAAGTTTACAGCGTCACCGACTCTCATGACTCTGACAGGGGATGATGATCTTTCTAACATGGGCACATATCCGATCTCTCATTCATTTACTTGACAGATCTTGAGAGCCTGCTGTGTGCCAGGTACAGCCCAGGCCTTGGGGCCCTTCCGACTCTTCTCTTCCTGGCCTCTAAGTCACTACCCTGCTGTTCCCCAGCACCTCAGTGCTCCAGATCGCTGCTCTTTCCTTTCATGACCCTGGACTTGGGCCCAGGATGTTCCCTCTGCTGGCAGCAGCCACACACACACACACACACACACACACACACACACTGTCCCTGGAAAAGTTCTCCCAGGCCCAGCTTAAATGTCATATTCTGGGACACCTTCCTGAGCCCTCCGGGCAACTGTCATTATCTCCTGTCATGATGCCTTTAACACAGTTCCGTTGCATTGTTGGGGTGGGGGACTGCCTCTCTTCCCAGCTTGAGAGAGCCTCACACACACACCTTCTCCCCTACATGGCCTGGCAGGGGAGATCTAGTTCAGTGTTGCATTAATGAGAACCTTGGGACTAGCTCTCCTCCCTTGGGTACAGGGTGACACTGGAATTGGGCAGGTTGCCCTTTGGGTTGATCTAGCCTTTGAGTACTACAGCATCCTGGTCAAGTCTCAGCTTCATCTGACAAATAGGTCAATCATTCCAGAAATAGGGACTAGTCAGGTCTTTTCCTGGGTGTTAGGGACCCCTAAGAGCCTGAAGTGTGGCCCTGTCCCCTTCCTATCAGGACTCCATCCTATCTGCTGCCTTTCTGAAACTTCCTTGACCCACCCGTCCTGCCCCTGAGTCCCAGCAGGGAGTGGATGTAGTGGAGGAGTGGGCCATGCTGGGGAACTTCTGATTCCTGCATGGTGGCCCAGAAAGGGCTGCCACCTCCACACACACACACACACACTACCTGGCGTGGGGGCGGGGACAGCGCGGGGCAGGGTTCTCCTCTCCGGTGTCATCCCTTTCCTTCTGCCCTCACTGCAGCTCGCTCTCTGGCCCCCCTCACACTCCCCTGCCCCAGCCACTCTGTCTCGATATTGCTCTTGGCCTTGCAGTGACTACCTCCCTGGCAAGTGCTGGCCACCACATGAGGGGGTCTCACCCGAGCCTTCCTGTGCCAGGAGAAAACTGGCCCCCCAAGCCCTGGGCACAGAGCCCTCCCCTGCAAAACCGGGTGTTCCCTTATTTATGAGGGGCAGGCTGGAACAGGCCCCTCGGGCAGGCAGGGGAGGTAGGTGCTGAGGGAAATGTGCGGGGAGACGACGTGGCCACCCAGATCTCATCCCTGCCAGAAAAACACTGGCTGAGGAAGGAAGGGAGAGGCGTCCATCACAGTAGGCCTGGGTCAGCATGGCGAGGGGGCACCAGGCCTGCCAGGAGGTAGGAGAGAGTCCTCATCCTGGCGGCCAGGAGTAAGGAGAAGAGAACACAGAATATGTCATCCCCATCCTGTCCCCACCCCCTCTGCTCCCTCAGGGCCAGGGAGACCCGTGAGCCTCACCCTTCACCTCTGACCCCAGGGGCTCTTAAGCAAGTCTGGGGTGGACATCCCTCGAACAGGCAAGATCATCACACAGCTGGTACATGTGGGGTCATTTCTGTCCCCTTGCCTCTTTCTGGTTCCTCTAACGGGAGGGACCCTCCCTGAACCCTGTCCCTCTTTCCCCAGGTCTCACACACTCCTGTGTGGGAAGCCCTTCTTTCCAGTTCAACCTTTATCCCTCCAGGTAACTGTGGGCCCAGTTCTGCCTGTCCTGCTACATATGATGTTGTGTAAGGGGAGGTCCTTTAAACTCAGCTGTGGGTGACAGGAAAGTTCTGGCTCTGGGTTCGTTTTACTTTGACCCTGTGACTCTCAGGTTATCCCAGATTCTGCTTTTCTAGTGTCAGGAAAGATCTGATAGCCAGGAAACAAAGAAGCCTGGTCCTGAGACATCTGGGCTTTGTGGAATCTAATTAGGCTGAAACCAGGAAAGAGATGCTGTCTTAGCCAGAGGGGCCTCCAAGTCTCTGTTTAATGAAGAAAACAAACTTGAATTGACAGAAGAGGTTTGTAGGCAGACACCAGGCCAAGGAGACACAGACTGGCTTGAACAGGAAACAATTGGCATGGGGGGTGGGGAGGGCCAGGCAGCTGTTGTGGTAACACCAGTAAGGATATTGCCATAGCAACAGGGCCTACCAACTAGACAACCTCATGGACCCTTCTTTGCAGGACCTTGGAATGAGGAGGTCTGAGGAGAGGCCCACTCCCAGAGACAGAAATGGTCCAAGAGACAGGTGCCCATAGCATAGCCCAGTAGAGATATGGGTCAGTTAGCTGATTCCTCCCCCCAGCCCAGCCTTTCTGCTCACCCCCTGCCCAATCCTCCTTCCCTTATCGCCTTTCTGGCTCTGTCCTCAACTCCTGGGCCCAGGGCAGTGGCAGCTGTGCTACCACACCTCCTGTTCCACCACCCCTCCAGCCCACTACACATATTCTGGAAATCCGGTGTTTTAATTGGGACTAAAAAGAGGAGATTACATCACAGAAAGAAATTTTCATGCTACTTCTTGCTTCCCCCTGGGGGCCAGGCTGGAGTCCCAGGCTTTATCCAGAGCTCTGACCAGCCCCTAGAGAACACTGGGGCAGAGCAAGCGGTGGGCGGTGTGAACGGACCCTGCAGAACCCAGGCACCCTGGAGCAGGTGCAGAGAGGCTCTTGGAAAAAAGGAGAGGTTTGGCAGGGTCTTCAGAAAGAAGGAGAACCAGGGCTAGGTGCCCTGGAGTCACACACAGCACTGGAGTCCCTGCCCAGGCCTGGCCCACATCTCTCAACCTACAGGGGCTAGGTGCAGACTCCTCCAGAGAGGGGCTCGCCCCAGGGTCTCGCTGTAGGAGATAGTCCATGTCCTCACCAACTCCAGTTCCTTGTCCATCTCGGCCTTTTCTTTGCCAGATGCCCCGCTAGCATTCAGTTTTTTTCATCTGTGCTGTCTAGCCCACCTCCAGATTAGCCATGAGGGTCAAGCCAGGCCACGAGGATAGGATCTCTTTGTTCCCTAAGCTGTCCAAGCTACTGACACTCAGAAGGCACTCAGTAAACACTGAATGAATGAATGAATGAATGAATGAATGAATGAATGAATGAAGCGAAAGACCCTTGGAGGGGCCAGAGTGCCCCTCACTGACAGGGCTAATGTGAAGTTAGGGGAGAGCCACAGGTTAGAATTGGGAGGCTGGGCACAATTGCCATGGGAACCTGTTAGACTTAGAACAGTCCCTGTGCCCGCCCCCAGGTATCTGGGAATAAGCGTCGCATATAGGGTGACAGGCTGCCACTTCTAAGGGAAGGCTGAGGTAGTGGGTGAGCCAGAGGCTGACCTGTTCACATTAGGGGAAGAACACTGGGACTGGGGGAGGGACACTGAAAGAAGAGAAGAGAGGTAGCCATGTGACTTCCTAAGGGACCCCACTTTCCTTGCTTAGAAAAATTGCTTCAAATAAGGACCAGCCCCGAAAACATGGATGTGGAAAGTCACAGATTTAGAATGTGTGATAGCCACTAGCCCTGCCCTGTGTTCCCCTGAGTGCCCAGGTCTCCTTCCAGCTGCAGGGACTCAGTGTTCCACCCAGACCCAGACTCTACTTCCCATCCACACTGCACAGCCACTGTGGCTCTGCAGGGTGAGGTGACCTCTGGGTGACCGCTGGGGAGCCACAGGCAGCCTGGGCCCTGGCTCATGCCTCTCCCTCTCTTATTTCCTCCCTAACCAGAAAGAACTCACGACTACAGTTCAACAAGGTGAAGGTGGAGGACGCAGGGGAGTACGTCTGCGAGGCTGAGAATATCCTGGGGAAGGACACAGTCCGAGGTCGGCTCTCCGTCAACAGCGGTAGGTAGTCCCTCAACACAGGGAGGGGTCCTATAGGGGTTTGGTGGGGTGGGCTAGTTGCCCCCCAGCCCTGGGGAGGCCGGCACATGATCCGTCTTGCACTTGACTGCCCTCCCTCCTGCTGCTGCCATATCAAGCCCCGAGATCTGGGCAATTCAGAGAAATGCAGTTGAAGCATAAATGTTTAGCTTTGTTATCTGGGCCTGGAAGAGCTGCCAGCTCTCATTTTAAATACCCTAAAAACTAAATATTTTGAAACCAAGAGGTGGGGGTGGGGGAAGGATATTTTTAGAAGGCAATTATGGGAGACTGGGCTGCCAGGACCGGGCTCTGGGGAGAGGCAGGCCCAGGATGTGTGTGTGTGAACTGCCTGCCTCCTGCCTGTTGCTTTGCTGGGCATCTGAGTGCTGGCAAGCCCTCTGCACTGGGCCATGATGGGAGGAGCCATCATGGGAGGGGCCATGGTGGGAGGCTCGGGCGTCTTGGCCCCAGGGACAGCCTCTGTTCAGGGATGGCTGCCCCTTCCCCGCATGTCATCCTCTCCCTTGAAAACATATGAGGTCATCAGCTCAAAGCATGCTTAGCATCCTCTCTCCAGCTTGACCGTGGAGGCTTTCTCCTGCTGAGCTGTCCTCTGTGGCCCTGGTTGCTTCCCTCAACTGGGGGGCATCCTCAGGCCGTACCCCTCTACGCTAGCACACCCCACAGAACTTTTCCCTCCTCCTGATGCCCCCAGACCTAGCATCCCATTTAGCTCCCAGGTTATTTGGGTTCTCTTCCCAGTCCTGCCCCTGTCACAGAATCTAATCCTATCTGTCCTTGTCCATCTGTATTACTACCATATAGCCTAGCAGCACTCTCTAACCCAGCCTGGGCTATAGAAAACTTGCAGCATTGCTGCCCAGGGCCCCAACCTCAGAGGAAACCTGGCATAGACCCAGTCTGTCCTGTAACGTAAGGGACCCCTGCTCTCCCTGCCCCTCATGTTTCTTCGTCTCCCCGGCCAGGGTCTCACAGATCCTGGGCGGGCTTCTTTCTGAATCTCCCTCACACCTGTCCTTTCCATTCCAGCCCCACCTCGGGAACAACCTTGGCCCAGGTTTTATCCCTGATCACCTGAATCAGGGCAGAGGCCTCTGAGGACACTTTCATCCAGTCATGCACACACACACACACACACACACCCGGGGCCACAGAACAGACTGTCTCACAGCCCAGCTTTCAAGGTGTAAATGATCTTCCCGATCCTAACTGCAGCCTGTCCCTTGCCTCCCATCATTATTACTCCTTCCATGTCACCTCTCCCAAGCAGCCTTCCTCCCTGACCACTTCCAGTCCGAGCCCCACACCTGGGCCACTTTTTGGCCAACCCTGATCTTGTGTATTTCTTGAATTCTAGGCTTTGATGGTTCTTCAGCTCCCATACTGAGCTTTCCCCGTGGGTGTGACCTCCCCAGTGGAACTGTGAGCCAGAAGTGGGGAGAGCGGGATGATGCTTCTCCCCAGGGGTTTCAGTCACAGCTACAATTACTGAGCGTGTGCTCTGTGCTGGGCTCCCCATTGTTTCTTGAGCCCTACTCAAGACCATGATACATTTTATAAATTATGAGACTGAAGCTCAGAGAGGTTAAATATCTGCCCCGAGTCAAACAGCTCTCTAATTATAGAGCTTGCAGAATAAAAGTATTTGACAAACACTGAGGCCATGCACTCCAAGGGGCGGTGTGGGGCCTCTGGGCCTAGCACAGTGTCTGGTTCATGCAGGCACCTGGAAAATATTATATTATATAAAAGGACTTAGAACCTGACCCAAGGCCTCGAACTGTCTCCCATATGCCCCATCCTGGGCATGGTTGTAGTGGGGGTACCTGAGCCCCTCCTCCTTCCTACCTGTCCCAAGCCTGGGAATATGGGCCCACGGGGGGGGGGGGGGGGCCAGCACGCAGGTCTACTTGAGGGTTTGAGTGTCCTACTTCATTATTCAAGACTTTCTTGGTTAGAACTGACAAGAACCCAACTTAACACTACCTACAGAAGGAACTTACTAGTTTATAAAACTGAGATGCCCAGAGGTAAAACTGACCCCAGATGTGACAACTCAGAGCAGGGGTCAGGATGCTCTCTCCCACTGTGTGCTGGCCTCATCTTCTCCTACTGGCAAATGGGCTCCTCCCATGTTTGGGGGATGGATTGGGAAGAGGAGGTCATGGCCACAGACAGTCCCGGGTTTGCACCATCCCAGCTCGCCAGGGAAAAGGGAGAGCTGTCTCTGTGCCTATTCATACAACCACAAGGTGGGTTCCGACTGCTCCTGCTCAGGTGAAGCCCCCATTCGACCTGGCCACTGTGCTCAGGGACATGAGGTGCCACCATCGCCAGGCCTGTGAGTGTGCAGAGGGGGTATTGAGAGTCACAGCACTCTGAGTGTGGCCTGCCAGAACTAGGGGGGGAAGCGGAAGGCACTTCCTCAGAGGTGTGCTGTAAGCAGAGGAGGAGCAGAGAACCACAGGTGTGCAGGTGTGCCCTCTTTCCAGCATAGGTCTTGGGGCCTAAGGCTGGGGACTTGTGAGATCCCTCCGATAAGCCACAACTCACCCCACACACTGGCTCCTATCAGCCCTCAGCAGCCCGTGACCTAATGAGTTAAAGAACCAGACAGAGAGCTTTAGGCTGGGCCCCGAGGACTTCCCATGTGGCTCCTTATTGTTGTCCCTTCAGCCTGGCTGGAGAGCAGCAGGGCAGGGTGGTGGAAGGAATCCAGAGCTTGCCTCTCATCCCAGCTCTGAGGTGCAGCCCAGGAGGAGTTACTCCACCTCCTTAGTCTTGAGTTTTCCCATCTGAGGCTCAGCTGCATGATCTCTGAGCCCCCGCCTCCTTGCTCATGGAGAATCCTCTGTGATTCTAAGTTTGATGTTGAGGCTGACATCGGTACACCTAGTGACCATCGCCACACACACACACACACACACACCACCTCACACCTCACCACACCTCTTCTGTTCGCCTATTCAGTCCGTGGCAGGCAAGATCCTGCCTTGATGAGGGTAGCTGACCAGGGCCACTGAAGGGGACCAGAGGCGCCTGCTGGGAATGTTTTCCCAGATATCATGCCCAGGCTCCCTGTTTTCCCAGGGAACCCAGAAAATCTGCTGCAACCACACCCTAGAGATGGGGTGGAGGGCAGGCAGCAGGCATCTGTGCCTGCCCTCCTCTGACTCATCCCAAGGTGGGTTGGTTTGGCCCGCCTGGGCCCCAGGGAAGGCAGGGCTACTGGGGTGGGGAGGCCAGAAGATGGCATGGGAAAGCTGGCAAGGAGCAGTGGCTGCTCAAGGGACACTGTGGTGGCTCTTTGCCTCCTGTAGCTCTGTTCCGGTGGACTCGATGTTCCTTCCCCAGTCACAGTGCACCTTCTTGCAGTCACAGCTCTGCCAGCTCACAAGAAGACATCCTGAGTTGGCTGGGATGAGGAGGAATAGGCAAGAAGTCTGTGGTGCTTTTAGCAAAACAACCTGCTTGGTCCAACCCACTTCTGAGTTGGAGAAACCAGCTGCTTCATCCCCTGGTAAAGAGACCCTGGGAATGCCCAGGGTGGCTGTACCAGTCCCAAGGTGCCAGGCTGGGCCTGGTTTCACCTGGAGGGCAGGCCATGGAAGCCCTGGTGAGGCTTCTGGCTATTGTGGTCATGCACAAAAGACACCATGGCAACCAGGGCTGGGGAGGCAGGCTTGGGACAGAGATGGAGCCTGGTGAGGCATTAGAAAGGCAGCCCTTGGTGAGAGACGGCTGGGGAAACAAAGGAAGAAGCGAATCAAAGATACCCTCTAGGTCTTAGGTTTGTGCCATGCAGTCACCGGCTGGACAGATGACTGGCAGCTGAGTTTGGCACGGCTGGGAGCCATCCCAGTGGGATCATCAAGAGAGTAGCCAGACTCCGCAGCTTGGAGTCCCTGTGTCATCTTCACTTCCCCAAACCCAGGAGCACACAGGGAAGAAATTCACATCCGCTGATGAGGGAGTGTAGATGTGTTGCCTTGAGAGCCCATGTGTGCTAGGGTGGCATGAATGCACATCTTTGGTGTGGAAATCTCCCTGTCATGAGCCTTCCCACCAGCAGAGCTGCACTGTGATGACCCGGGAAGGCCCTGCCATTATAGGGGGTGGCCTCAAGGTACTTCTTACTGAGATAGAATGGCCTATGTCCCTTCCTTTCACACCCTCTGAGACTGGCTCCCCCCTTTGGCCTCCCTTTTTGCCTTTCTAGATCCCCAGACTAGTCCCATAATAACACAGTTCTGGCAGCCCAGGCCAGTGCATCCCAGCTGGGACCCAGTCTTCCTTCAGGAGTTGTCTTCTGCCTGCTAAGGCCTTGATGAGCCTAGACATGCATGTGGACAGACCCAAGCGTGCAGTTATGGTCCCTGCCACCATCCTCACTGATGTCTGCTGCTCACTCAGCGTAGCAATGGGCAGACTCTGCCACCATGACTATAGTGGGAGTCACACTGGGCCAGGCAGGTCCAGGACAAGATCTCTCTGGCTTAGCCAAGACCCACAGGAGGACCCAGGCCTGTGGTCCACATCTGGTTTGTACTCATGTGCCTATGTCAGACCTTGGTGCTGATGTGTCCTTCCACAAGGGACTGGACGCAAGCATGAATGCTCAGCCAGGCATCAAGGTTCCGAAGCCTTGTCGCAGCACACACTGTGACTCTGGACAGGCATTTCCCTGCTCTCTTTCCTCACTCCCCCTTGGCAGTGGAACCAAAGGGCAGGACAACCTCTGGTGTCATTTTGGCAATGGGATTTTAAAACTCAAAGGCATGGTCACACCTCAGCTGTTTCTCTTCTCTGTCCCTTTCTTAGTTGCCTGGGTCTCACTGACCCAGAAGTGGGGCAGAGACCGTTAGGAAGCCTCCTCTCCAGCCAGCATATGGGTCCCAGATGGGCGTGGAGTTGAACATGGGCTGGAGCCCTCAGCAGGGGTGGGGCTCAGGATGCCAGACCAGGAGCAGGCACAATGTGGAGGGGAAGGTGGGAGCTGGCCCTGCCCGCTGGGTTTTATCAGTGAGCTCCTCAGACATATACAGAGGCGAAGCTGTGTATACACTCCCAGTCTCACGCTCCATCTGTCTCCCTGCACGTCTAAACACTGAGGGCGCCGAGCGCCTGCCCTCCACGTCCTCCTCCTCCTCGTCCTCCTCCTCCTCCTACCGGCCCCCATTACTAAAGGAGGTGATAGACACTCAATACCCCTGAGGAGACAGGACTGGCCAAGGTAGGATGGTTCCTCTCAGCCAGGAGTTCGCTGCTGGGTGAGAGTGAGTCCTTACCGGCACAGAGGCTGCCCAACCTGGAGGCACAGCTAGGGGTTAGCTTACAGATGAGAACTGACATTTGAGGTAAGAATTTTCACTTGAAACCAGCTTTCTGGATGCCATCCTATGGGGAAGCAGAACTTTAGTTAATTTTCATTTATCAAATGAAGCCTATCAATCGTGTACGCCAGAGGTCCCCAAACTTTTTACACAGGGGGCCAGTTCACTGTCCCTCAGACCGTTGGAGGGCCGAACTATAAAAAAGCTATGAACAAATCCCTATGCACACTGCACATATCTTATTTTAAAGTAAAAAGCCTGACCTGTGGTGGCGCAGTGGATAAAGCGTTGACCTGGAAATGCTGAGGTCGCCGGTTCAAAACCCTGGGTTTGCCTGGTCAAGGCACATATGGGAGTTGATGCTTCCAGCTCCTCCCCCCTTCTCTCTGTCTCTCCTCTCTCTCTCTCTCTCTCTCTCTCCTCTCTAAAAAAAAAAAAAAAAGAATAAATAAAGTAAAAAAACAAAACGGGAACAAATACAATATTTAAAATAAAGAACAAGTAAATTTAAATCAACAAACTGACCAGTATTTCAATGGGAACTATGGGCCTGCTTTTGGCTAATGAGATGGTCAATGTGCTCCTCTCACTGACCACCAATGAAAGAGGTGCCCCTTCTGGAAGTGCGGTGGGGGCCGGATAAATGGCCTGAGGGGGCCGCAGTTTGGGGACCCCTGGTGTACGCAGTCTGGGTTAACAGCCTTTCATCCTAGACTTGCTCTCACCTAGTGCTCACATCCCAGCTGTCTCCCAGCCCTCTCTCCAGCCTGTCTCCTCTCCAGCAACCCGAAGCCCAGGGTTTATAGCCTGTGCTCTCCGAGGCCCAGAGCTTCCTCCAGAGACATCAGCTAACTAGGTGGGGATGGAGGGGCCACCTGGGAGGGCAGACGCCAAGAAGACCCTGGATGCTTATGGAGATGGGCCTGGTGGCCTTCACAGCATTCCTGGGAGGCCTGTCCCTCCCCCCCCCCCAACAAAGGGAGAAGAAATGAAAGCTAGTGTTCTCCCCACATCTCCTTAGGTCTTAGACAAGGACGGTGTCCAAGTGGTGCCCTTCCCCCCAAAGTGTAGCTTCCTTCTAGCCACTGTAGGGGCCCAAGCAGTGCAAACGGCTGTGATGTCCCCTCCCTATGACTTTGTTCCCCACAGAAGATGTGGTGTCTCATCTGCCTGCTGGGGAGCCCCAGGAAGGCAGACAGGAGGGGGCAGAGGTGGGCCTCATTCCAGTACAGGGAACAATTTTTGCTAACCTCTCACCATCCCCCCAAATGGAAAACCTTCCTGGCCTTTGGAGGTCTGCCCAGAGCAGGGGCCCAGGGTGGTGCTGGGCAGATGGTCAGAGCTCACAGTGACCTCCCCTTTGCCTTGTCGGTGACTGAGAGGGCCCAACCGTCCCTGCCCAGCCATCCCTGCAGTATCTGAGCTTCAAGCTTTGAGATCAGCAGTGAAGCACCATAAAAGAGGTGGTTCCTGGGGCCCAGAGGTGGGCTCAGTGGGTCACTGGTACATGTCTCTCACACCTCCAGTGAGCACCACTCTGTCATCCTGGTCGGGGCACGCCCGGAAGTGCAACGAGACAGCCAAGTCCTATTGTGTCAATGGAGGTGTCTGCTACTACATCGAGGGCATCAACCAGCTCTCCTGCAAGTAAGTGACCAGTGGGGGCGGGTGTGGGGGCAAAAGCAGGGTGAGAGAGGCTGGGGCAGAATTGGGGGGGGCTCTAGGAAAAGGGGTCTCTGAGGGACATAGACAGGGAGCTGTGCCCCACTTTCTAGAATACTGACAGATGTAAGCTGTAAAGGGCTCAGGGCTTCTGCGGTCCCAGTTTCCCAGCCCCCCTCCCCCGATCTCCTGATGTCCACCCTTTCTCCAACACCTTTTGGGAGATGGGGAAGCCATTCTATGACCTGGGCATTGGGTTGGTTCTCTCTCTCTCTCTTCCCCTCCCCATCTCTCAGCAGCTCTCCAAATTGTTACGAACATTTCCCAAGGTGTGACTGCCCCAACAGTGAGGAGCCCGGCAGGGTCAGGCAGAGCATGAGTCCCTTGGTAGCTGAGGGTCTGCTCCTGAAGCCTTGAGGGGAGAGGAAGGCTCTGCCCCCAGTGCTCTCTCCTTGCCTGGCAGGTCCCAGTCTCCAGATATGCCCTGGGTGCTGCCTGTGCTACTTCAGTCCCCAGCCCCTCTCTACAGGTGAAGGAGCTCCAGTGGGGACACCACTCTGGGTGTGACCCAATGGGGGAGGTCAGAGTTGAAGAAAAACTCAAATTGGAGCCTCTCTGCCTCCCCAAGTGTCAGAGCCTACTGTCCAGCCAGGCAAGGCTGTCCCAGTAGGGCCTCCCAGGAGCTTAGATCCACCTGTTCCGCTTACAGACAGGGCAGGTGGGGGCATGGGCATCAGCGAGGATTGTTCAAGCCCAGCCAGACCTTTTGGGCAGCTGTGCCCACAGGGCCCCTCAATGGTTCTCTGGTAGGGGAATGAGGAGAGGAGGGGCGCTTGGTGAGGGAGCACAGGTTCTGGATGGATCCTGAGGAGGAGCAGGTGGGAGGTCTAGTTAACTTTGGGTTTTCAAGGCAACCCAAGCCTCTGGCCTAGCAAGGTGCCGAAGCTGCCCCATTCCCATGGCATCTGGGCACAGGCCACCAGAGCATTGACAGAGATTCAGAGAGGCGTTCGCCCTCCCCCCCAGACAAGGTCAGATTCAGCACTCCTCGGCTCTCCTGCTCTCCCTCCTGACTACCACCTTAGCCTGGGACTTCTCAAGACCACCCATCACACAGAGTGATAAGGAGAGGCTATGCTCCTTCACACTCACCCCTCAGTACTGCTGGCCTCCTTCGCTAGCTTCCTCCCGGTCCCATCCTTCACCTGCTGCCATCCCCTTCCCGCCTCCCCCATCCTGAACCTCAGGGGACAGTCCCAGCAGCAGCAGGCCCCCCAGGGAAGTTCTCAGCCCAGACTCAGTCCTTCATCCTTTCCCTCCTTCCACCTCTAGGCCCTGGGAACATTCTAGCCTTGAGCATGCTCTGAGCTCTCTAGAACAGACCTATAGAAAGACATACAAAGCATTCTGGTACCCCTCACAGAGACGGCCCAGCCTGTACTCCCTACCTGCTCCCCGCAACACGCACACTCCAGGCTTCTCCTCTTGCTTAGCCTCTTGGGCCCTGAAACCAAGAAGGGACCCAGCAACGGCAGGGAAGGTTTCAGCCACCAGGACAGGTGCCGGGGCTGAGGAGGGCTGGGGGCCCAGACTCCAGCACTAGAGAGTTTAGGGTGGGAAAGAGAGTGAGGGCTCCCTGACGGCCCTGCCACCAAGGCTGTCTGGGTCCCCCCCAGCTCCACCTGAGAGGAACAGAGGGCAGGAGCCTGGGCCATTGTGAAGATAGTGTCCTGCTTCCCCTCTCCCCCGGACAACCAAGGGGTCACAGCTTAGCTCTTGAGCTTGGTACCCAGAACCCCATCACAGCCGACCCTGGAACCCACTTCTCTGACTCCCTGAGCCCTCAGGGGAGAGGGGCATCCCAGGTGGGGACTACGGTCAGGAAGGCAGGTCCTCAGAGCTGTGCTGGAGAAGGACAGGGGGGGAGGGAGGCTGGGCAGAGCCCAGAGGCCATTCTGGGGGCGGGTGAGCTGGGAGGAAGGGGGGGTAGGCCTCTTGGGGTTCCTGATGACACCTGAATGGAATGAAAAGGAGAGAATTCAGGAAATGGGACTCACGTCTTACCATTTGTGCTGTTTGTTTACTTTTTATTTTTATTTTTTTGCATTTCCGCTTAGCTTGGATAATGAAACTAGACTGGTCAGTTTCATTCCAGTTTCTATAAAACTCAGTTTTCCTTCTTGGTTTTCTGACACTTGTTGTTGTGTATTGATTGGTTCAGAGCCCTGCAGGGAGTGTTGGAGAGCAGGCACGCTCTGCCCCTCCTGTTTTTCTGGAATTCAGAGCCAAAAGAAACAGTGTCGCTGATACTGAATTTTGTTTTTAAAAAGAAAATTTAGGAGGATTTGAAAATGGGGGTCCAAATCAAGGGGACTGTGTCCTGTCTGGGCCAGACGGGGCCTCTGCACTTCCTCTCGCTGCTTTCTCCTCTTCTCTTCGTGTCTTTGTCGAGCACGGTTGGTGCGTGACTCTTGGGGACTGGTTCAGGGGATGATGACAGAACAAGACTCTCTTTCCAGCCCTGTGCACATACCAGCAGCATGCCTCCCTTTCCCATCAGCTCATCCCCCCATTCCTTCTGCCCCACCCCATTTTCAGGTGACTCCCCATCCCATACCCATGTGCCTGCTCATCCTCTTCACATCGCCACCCCACCCCTCATGAGGCCAGAGACCCTGCCCTCCCTCCAGTGCCTGGGGCACAGCCTCATCCTTCATCCTCCCCCTCCTCTGGGTGAGGGCAGCACACATGGCATTATCCCCAGGCTTCCAGAAGGAGAAACTGAGGCCCGGGAGGTGGGTTGGGAAAATGGGGAGGCAAGTCCCAACCTCGCTGTCACCCCAGATGCAGCCTGTGGGCTCTCCTCTCTGCCCCTCTCACCCCTGCTCTTCTCCAGCCCTGGGCATAGACCTTCCCATCATCATAGCTGGGAAGACTGTTACCTGCCACTCCTTCTAATCTGTCCCCTGTGCTCCTATGCCAGGTCAGATCCTGTTTGAGTGGGAACTATCAGCCAGTCACTCACACTGAGTTCAGATTCCCCCTCACTTCCTGGGTGACAGGCTAAAGTAGCCTGTCCCCTGTTACCTCATCCTGGGTACAGAGTAGAAAGGCTGTAGGCCCAACCCCAGAACCTTCTCTAGGGAAACCCCAGCCTCCTGGATGCGGTTCATCCTCAACAGGCAAGGCTAAGGTGAGAACAGGAGTGTCCAGGAGCCCCCTGGAAGGAGCTGGTTCCCATAGAACAGCATGGGGTGTCATTCCTCCCCACCCTACGCTGTGCCCACCCCCCACTGTCTTTTCTTTTGTTCAGCCCCTGGGGCACACACTTTCCCAGGGCAGGAAGACGAGGACCATGTCGCACAACTCCAGAGGCAAGTTTGTGTTGTAGACGATGTCCACGGCACCGCCTTGAGTTGTGCTGCTCAGTGGCCACTAAAGATATGAGGGTACAGTTGGGTTAGTTCAGGCTGGGTGTGGGATCAGGGACACAGGGATGTACTTAATTATCATTGCTCCAAGAGCCATGGGACAACATTCCTGACTGTCAGCATTGGGAATAAGATCCCCTTTGTTTCCTCCTGCCCCTGCCCCTACACGCCCCATTCTCTCTAACACACACACACACACACACACACACACACACACACACAGGTTTTCCCTGTCTCCAAAGCCAGACTAATCTCAGATATTGGACACAGTCAAACCTCTCTCTTTCTTGTTCCTTTGTGGATTCCAAAAGTCATTTTGGCAAGTTTCTGGGTCTTTATCCTCCACCTCCAAGGGTGCTGCTGCTTGAAATATCACTTCTCCCCTTTCCGTCTGCCTCCCAAGTGGACATCAGTTTCTGAGAGCTGAGGAAGATGAGCTGAGCCTGACTGGAGCTGGTTGGGAAGCCGTAGCCTTAGCCAAGACCTCCATTTTCCTGGGCTGGGACAATTGAGGATGAGGGCCAGGGATCAAAGACGGATGGGCTGACAAGGTGGCAGCCAGCTCCTCTGAGCCACCCTGTTCAACAGGATGAATGTGCATCAGTTTCACTTGTAGCCCCCCTCCCACTATCTCCAGACACACTTCCCAGCCGCCCACCACCACACACTGGCGAGGCCTACCTGCACACACACTGCCACCACTGTGGGGACCAGTCTCCTGCCTCCTCCGAGGGAGACAATGTCAAGGCCCAGAGAGACTCCAGCTACCTGCTCACTGACCACTGCCAATCCTCCAGGCTAGATTGCGGGCCACAGGGTTTTCCTGAGTGTCTATCACAGCCAATGGCCACCATTTCCTATAAGCTTAAGAGGCTACTGATTGTTTGTACACACTAAACTGCTCAGAGGTAGAGTACACTCTCCTCTTGATTGATGTTGAACAATGACCTGTTATTGAGGGGACACTGGTGATGGACTGGCCTAATTTCCTAAGGAGGAAGAGGCAGAGGCAGCATAGACCCATCTCTGAGTAGCGGATAGGATTAGTCTAGCCCTGTCTGGAGGGCTTCCCTGAGGTATCTGGCTTTGCTGGGGTTTAGAAGAGAGTACAGGGCTGGGCATGTCTCCCAGAAATCTGCAAGACAGGGACTCACTTGAGGGGAGAGTGGCAGCCAAAGAGCAAAAGGAAGTACACCTGGGGGAAGGATATTATGGTCAGGGAGATGGGAGTAGGTGGTGCTTTGCAGCTATAGAGGAGGCAACGTGAGAGAATGAGCCCCCGCCAGAGCCAGGCAGCAGTGGAGGAGTAGGTCATGGGGAGAAGGCTGGAGTGCCAGGCAGCCAGTAGGCTCCTGATGTGGAACAGGCCTTGGGGTCCCCAGGGAGCCTCCCCCATGTCCCACCATAGTTCTTGCCAGTTCTGAGCCAGCTTTGGAGTGTTGGTGATTCTGGCTTTTCTTTAGCCTCGCCTGTTCTCCCCACTAAGCTTTCCCATGTCAATTGTTCTAGGACAGCCCTCCCCAGACTGTGTTACAAGGGTTCCTCAAACAAAGACGGCCCTGGTCAAATAAACTTGGGACACACTGGAAACTTCAATTCTTTCCCCCTAAAAAACTTTGTGTAGCCTTTCATATGCCAGCGTGCACTGCCACTCTACAAGAAAGCCTAAACTTATTTGGCCGTAGAACCTTCAAGAGAACAGATGAGATGTCTCCATGACCCCTTTTGTCATGGGCACACAGTCTGGGAACAGCATTTTAGCATTCTCATCTGAGTTTCCTGGGGACTGTTTCATGGATGAGAAAACCTGCCCAGAGCCCTGAAGAGAACCCCTTGGTAGGGCCTAAAAGGAATGGCTCCCTAGAACTTAGTATTCCAAAGAACCCCAGCACCCTGCCTGCTGACTGCCTGGCACCAAGGGGCTATAGTTCTGGCTTCCTGGGGCCCCAGGCAGGTCAGAAGGGAAGTCTCAGGGATCATAAGAACAATTAGGCAGTAAGTTCCCAATTTCCCCACCTTGCTTCCCTATTCATTATCCTCCCTGTCCCACCCCACCCCCACTACCCACAGAGCCACATCTATTAGAGAGATTTGAAGGAGATTTCTGAGCCCTCCACCCAGCCCTGACTCCAGCCCCTTCTGCGATGAGTGTGCCCCAGCGCCCGACTTGGTTTTCTCATTCATCACTGTGCACTTTGATTTCTAACCTGAGCCTCGCGGATGATGCCAGTTTGTTCTGTGATTTTTCCCCTTTTCCTTCTCCAGATGTCCAAACGGATTCTTCGGACAGAGATGTTTGGAGAAACTGCCTTTGCGATTGTACATGCCAGATCCTAAGCAAAGTATGTTTGAAGATACAAACACGAGTCCCTGCTCCTTAGAAAGCTTCTGGGTGCAGTCCCCCCCAATGTAGGGCATAGGGCCAGGGGTGTTGGTTGTTTTGATCTTTGGCTGTTTTGTTTCCTTTTCTTTTCTGTATTTTGGTTTGTTAGTTCTTTTTGTTTTGTTTTGTTTTGCTTTGTTTTTCATTTTTGGCCTAATCCTTGGGTTTAAAGTTCAGGGCTGCAGGTAAGGGGCACAGTGGCAAAGCCAGTACAAATGGTAACGTTGGCAAGGAACCTGGCTGGCATTGGCAGGAGCCTGTGCCAGAGTGTTGCGATATCTGTGTCTTGCTATCCTGGCTCTCTCTTTCTGGTTTTCTTTCTTTTGGTAGGTGTCCTGTGGGATACACCGGGGACAGGTGTCAGCAGTTCGCAATGGTCAACTTCTCCAGTATGTCTCTTTCTTCTATTTCCTTTCTTCCCTGGTGACTGACAGTCTCCCCCTGTGGAAGGGTTGGGGCTTTGTGTAGCGAGACTAGAGGGAGACACAGGGGTGCCCTGGGCTCCTCTCAGTCCTCAGTGCTCACCAGCAGCCTGTGCAGAGGAAACCATACGCCCCTGCCACCCTCACATCCTAAGTCGCTGTACTGCCTGGGCGCAGTGACAACAAATTCTCCCTGCACCTGGCTAGAGTGCCGCTCAGGCCTCCTGACTGCTTCTGGGGTCAAGCAGCCTGACCAGCATAGGAAGAAGCATTTGCAAAGCCCTGACCTGCCTCTGAAGGCCTTTTGGAGGATGTCAGGCTGCCAATGGGGAGGGCAGTGAGTGTGTGCACATGTGTGCTGGTGTGCTTGGGAGAAACGAGTTCTCGGAAAGCCTGCTCTGGGTCAGGCCAGAATTGGTTTGGGTTCAGCTTTCAGTGATGGGGAGTGGAGAAGGGGGTGTTGAGGGAGAACAGATCCCATGACAATGGTTACCACATTGGCCAGAGACCGCAGACATTTACGTGGCTACCAGATGTGGTTGGGGTTGCCATGGATGCTAAAAATAGAGGGGCTGAGGGATCAAGAGGTAATTGGTGACTCCCTCCAGCCCTCTTTGGTCTGAGTCCCCATCCAGGTGTTCATCCCCTTCTTTTCTTGCACTTCGAGGGTGGAGCTTTCTGGTGTGCACAATGTGCTGGGGGGGGGGGGGGGAGTGAGCCCCATGGCCAAAGGATGAGGCCACAATTATGGTTTTCTTTGGAACTGGGAGCAGTTCCCTTTAAGTGCCACCAGGTGGAGATGGAGCAGAGCAAAAGTCCCAGCTGGCCAGGGATTGTGTTTGGGGCCCAGCGGTCTGTTGGCCTGCAAGGCCGGACCTCCTCCTGGTACATTAGAACCCTGCTTGCCCCCTCCCATCTCCTCCTCTCCAGAGAGGACAGCTGGGTCTCATGAGGGCTTAGGAACCACAGGGATGGGGCCTGGGCATGGACAGCTGGAGCTCCAGAAGAGGTTGAGAGCAGGACCCCAGGGGCCACTGAGGTAGTCCTTGGAAAAAAGGGATTTGGGGGTTTGGATCCTCAGGCCACAGCACAAAAGCCTAGAAAATGCTACCCTCTCCCTCCACTTCTAGGAGCCTGGAAGCCAAGACTTGGAGAGGAAACTAGAGTCCAGGGGGAGGTAAGGGCTGGTCGGCGGAGATGGTCAACTATCTTTGTAAAGTATGGGAGGCAGCACTGTCCCAAGACCCTCCCATTGAAGGTCAGAGAGGAAGGCCAGGGTGATAAGAGCAGAGCCCGTGGGCAGGGCATGTGGCCAGTAGAATTCTCTAGAGCCCAGGTTCCAGGAAGAATTGCAGAGTGAGATCCAGCCCTATCGGAAGACCATAGGTCAGGAGGGGGCTCGGGATGGGGCAGAGAAGCCAGGCAGAGGTGGAGGACCAGCACTTAGAGGAGTGAGGGCCTGTTCCTTTTCACCTGTAGGTCCAGAGCCTCTCTGGCTTACAGGACTGCTCTGGACAGGGAGTCCCAGTCCATCCTGAATCAGAGCGGCAGAGCCTCTGAGCTCGGCCACTGGCCAAGCTGCTCTGCCAGCTGGGCTACTTCAGCTTTCAGCTCAGATCTTCTGGGATGGTCACCAGACCGGGAACTCAGAAAAACGCCTGGCAGTGCAGCCCAGGCCTTCCTGCCTAGTGTAACCAGGCTCACTGCTGCTCCCTTGTTAGCTCTGGGTGAAGGATTGATACACTTTGCCCAGAGCACTTCATGCAGCGCTGTCTCAGATAGATTATTATTAAAAAGGCAGAGGAAGATGCTAGCTTAAGTGTTCAAGCTTTAGATTCAGATAGACCTGAATAAAATGCCAGCTCCTAAGCTTACTAGTTTTGGGGCCTCATTTAACTTCTCTTTGTTTTCACATTTGTAAAATGGGGATAACAACATTGCTGCCTGTAAGGTTGCTGTGAGGATGAAAAGTGATGTATAGGAAGGGCTTAGCAAAGAGCCTGCTGTTTGGGTGCAGCTTAGGCAGGAGGGCCAGCATCAGCCCCTGGAGGCTGACTTCTAGCACATCCTGAGCACAGGGTCTGTCAGGCCTTCCTCCTCTGCACAGCCAGCCATTAGACTAGGTTAGTTCTTGCAGAGGCCACGGAATCAGAGCCTGTGGCCACATTAGGACTTTGAAGCTTCTCCTTCTTCTACTGACAGCCCAAAAGTCAAAACTTTTGTGCCTGTATATACCACCCCCATGTAAAAGAGCACTCACCTGCAGTCATATGAACACACAAGTATATATTCACACATGTGCAAACATGCATGTTCTCACATGTACAAATACATGAGCATATGCTCTAGAGCCTATATCATGGTCTCCTTGTCCAGGTCCCTGTGGCTGTGTATCATAGGACAAGCCTAGGATGAACACTTTGTATATTGTCTGTTAAACCTGGCCCTGTTGGAAGCCAGCACCATGTTGGCATGGTTACTGGTCAGTATGAAATTTCTACTCAATAGGACCTGTCTGTGACTCAATGGTACCACTCTACCTGACCAAGCGGCAGCCAGTGAACCTGATAAGTGGTAGACTTTTCTTTGCTGGGGCTGTATAGCTGCAGGCCCCTCAGAATTCATCCCCAATGCAGGGAGAGCAGCACTGCCTTCCTACTGACTGGCCAAGCCCTCAGTGACATCACCAGTCCTGCCAACCACGCCTGGTCCATCCTAAACAGTACTGGCCTCTGACTCAAAGGGAAGGACAGTCAGGAGGCCCGGAAGCTGCTGCAATGGCTACTACTAGAGGAGTGATGCAGACGAACACTCTTAAATGGCTTTGGGAGCCCTACTCACTTCTGCAGATTGTCACTGTCCTTAGGACTAGCTGGTCAGAGCTGCCCAATGGACAGGAATAGCCATGGTTTAGCCCCAAGAGACTGAAGATGTGGCCTCCATTCTCCCTTCTACCTCCTAATTTGCTGTGTGACCTTAGGAACGAGTTCTAGCACCACTGAGCCCCAGCTGCCTCATCTAATACAGCAATAGTCAAAAGTGGGGCCCAGGCCAGCTCTATGAACCAGTCTTCTTAGTGTTCCAGGGCAAGCTAGGCTGCTCTCTCTTAGGAGGCACGGCTGGATATCCAAACAATGTGAGCTCTCTCCAGCTACCTAGAGGGTCCCCGAGGCCACAGGCTTAACGACTCAGGGAAAGTTGCCCCCAAAGACTCTGAGTTTGTCAAGTCTGTACTGTCTGCTTAGCACAGGGAGAGGTGTGGATTCACTGTGCTTACGGTGACTCCTACTCCAGCAGTAAGAAAATGACTGCAAAGACACCACATTCGAGGTCACTCCCAACCTCACATTTCACAGGATGCACAGAAAGGCTCAGATTTGGAAGGGTTGGGTTCATGCTTCAAAGGTGTCTCTGCTTGGAACTGGGGGTCAGGGACCAGGATCTTCCTCAAGCCTCTTTCCATCTGAGCCATCTTGGTCCCTGGCTTAGAGCCACCATGCTCTCCTGCCCTTTTCCAACTGCAGAACCCTCTGAACCCCTGTGAGGAGGCAGAGGTCCAGGGATGACAATGCAGAGGACTTCCTGCTGGTGTCCCGGTGCTCTCCTTCCTCTGCAGGGGATGAGAGCATCAGTACACAAGTTCACCTGCTCCCTGATTGAGCCGAGCTTACTGTGTGCATGTGAGGAGGCCACGGTGTGGGCCCTGCCCCTGTGTGGAGCCTCACACTGTCCTGCCCTGCTCACATCTGACTCCTCACTATGTGGAGGCACTTTTGACAGATGAGCAAAGATTATGACTTTCCCACAACCATAAATTAGGGGCAAAACTGAGCCTCAAGGTCTGCAGATAGGAGCTGGCCACTACATGAGAATGGCAGGTGAGCTTTTCAAAAATGTTATGGAGATTTCTGGGCTCCCAACCCAGACCCTGTTGTCATTGGTCTGGTTCTGAAGCATAGCCAGGTCGCAAACCACCCAGAGATGCCACGATGAGGCCTAACCTCCATTTAACAGAGACTGAGAGCTGGAGAGACTGGGTATGCTTGGAGTGGCACCCTTAGGAAGGGCCTTCTTACCTACACCTTGGATGGCATGGGCACCTACCTCGCAGGGTCCTGCAACTGCACATTTGCAATATGATCCCACTTTAAATATTGGCCCACCACTTAAGGGGCACAGTGAACCCACTTGTCTCTCTCTCAGAGTTGCAGTTTGCTTACCAAAGTTGCAAAATCCAGCTCGAACCCTGAGGACCAGCCCCTATAGGCTTCCAGGGTGTTGGGAGCATCGAGTGGAGAAGTGACCGGCTGCCTGGGGCCTCCTCCACTCCCCACTCCCGTTCCTCACTCCTCACAAACTCTGAGTCTCCATGCCCAGGCTCCTAGTAGATGGACAGGCCAGCGGGGCCTGTGAGGGCAAGACAGGGACAAGGGGCCATTCTGGGGGCCCACACCCTCATTCTGAACAGAAAAATAAGCTCCATGAATGGGCTCAGGGCTGAGCAAGCTGTTTCCAGGAGAGGCTTGAGAGTGCTCAGGGCCTGGCGCTGGTGTTGGGAGGGGGGAAATGGGGACTCCTCCTTGGATCCCCGCCCTCACTCACCTCTCCTCCCTGGGACATAAGCCAACTGACTCTTGCGCCTCTGCCTCCCACCAGGTACTAACCCCACAGCTCATCTCTAAAGAGCCTGCCCTGCCTGCTGATCCTAACACTTCCTCTCTCCACCCCTCTCAGGGGCTCTTGGGGATGGGCTCCCGGGGAAGGGCTCAGGAAGCTGGGAGGGGACACCACTAACCTGCTTTCACCTCACAGGCTGGCTGCTGGTGTCTGAAGAGTCCTGACCAACGTTTCTCTCTCTCTCTCTCTCCTGCCCTTGCCCTCCCCCATCTCTCTCTGTATCTCTCCCTCCATCCCCTTCCCTCTCTGACCCTCCTCTCTTCTGCACTGCCAGAGCACCTTGGATTTGAACTAAAGGGTACGGAGCCTTCATTTATCACTAAGTGCCGTCCACACAGCCCTTCTCCACAGCCTCTGACCCATGTGTGCTGGATGTTTGGCTTCCTTTCCAAAACATGGACAAGGGAAGAGTCCCAAATTCTTCCCTGGCCTCATCAAGATGGCCAGTCACAAACTACTTTGATTTAGGGGAGACAAGAGAAGCTCATGAAAAGCAGGGCACCCTGGGAGTCACACTGTGGCCGCAGTGAATGGCACTGCCCCCTTGCCTGGGGCTGA
Source organism: Saccopteryx bilineata (assembly GCF_036850765.1). Taxonomy (NCBI): domain Eukaryota; kingdom Metazoa; phylum Chordata; class Mammalia; order Chiroptera; family Emballonuridae; genus Saccopteryx; species Saccopteryx bilineata. Next base: position 165,237,815 of record NC_089493.1, on the reverse strand, counting down.
CGGCTGGGAGGCCTCCGAAGGGTGGGGCCTCCTGAGCTGTGTACAGCCAGTGGGTTGGAGCCTCGAGAGCTCGTGTCTGGAAGCCATGGCATCTTGGTTTGGAGGGTTGTGCAGAGAGGCAGCACTTTCCACTTAACTTTAATCCCCTTGCCTTCTCCCTTTTCCATCTCCATTGCTTTCCATCCTGCACCAGGCTGGCGGCTGAGAACACTGTTTGTCTCTGCCCTGGGTCTGCCAGGCTTTGCCATCTGCTTGAGGCTGTCACTCCCTTCATGATCTGTTCCCACGATAGCACGCAAGTTCGTCTGTAAGCAAGGGTGTAGGGAGGGCTGGCCTCTGATGCCTGCCCTCCTGACCCACTCCTCGTGGAGAACCTTACCTCTCTCCTACTCCTGCCCTCTGGCCCCTGGAAGACACCTCGGATGGGAAGGGACTTTGAGGGGTCATCTGTCCTGCTCTCTGGCTTGTGCTGGAAGGCTCCACCCTAGCTCAAATGTCCAGATGTTTTACAGGGGCCGAGGCTTCTGTGGTGTCAGACTTCAGATGTGGTGTGGAGCCTTTAGTCATGGAAAGGCTGTTTCATGGCAGGTTTGGGGAGGCCCCAGGGCCCCCGCCAACCAGCTGCTATCAGATGTTCTCAGTAGAAGCTAGAGCTAAGTCTGTGTGAGAGTGTCTGTCTGTTGACTGACGGGGTGGGAAGGAGAGTGGCTGATTCTGGGTGGGGTCTGTGTGGCGGTGGCAGGGTGCACAGCAGTGGATCTGTAGGGGTGTGTGCTGTAGAGGGTGAAGGTGTTTATAGTTGTTAGGTCTCTCAGTGTAGGGTGTGAGTACATAGAGGGGCGCAATGGAATACCTTTGGTTACAGGTTGAGGTTGTGCAGGTAGAACTGTGAGAGTGTGGAGGAGAGTGTGAGCCTAAGTGAATATGTCTGCATCTGTCATGGTGGTCTGTACACTCATTCACTCACCAACTCAACAAACATCTGCCAAACCCTGGAATTTGCCAGAATCTGGTGAATCTGGCACAAAGTACCCGCCTTTCTGATGTTCAGATTCCCAGGGTAAGACAGATAATAAAACAAACTGGAGAGCTATCAGACAGTGGTAAGAGTTATCCAGAAAATAGAAGGTAGTAATGGGGTAGTGCCTAGCTGGAGTAGGAACAATTAAGCTGTCAGGGAAGGCTTGTCCAATGAGGTGACATTTAGTGACATGAAAAGTAGCCAGCCCTGCAGAAACAGCTGGGGGAGAGTGTTTGAGGCAGGGGCACAGCAAGTCAGCGGTGTGGGCTTGCCTCATTCAGTGGACAGAAAGACTGTTCACGACTCTGGAGCATAGGGGACATAGGAAAGAGGACCACAGGTGAGCAGAAGGGAAGGGGGGAGCCATCATAAGGCTTTGAGTTGTATTCAAGGTGCAGTGGAAGCCATTGTGAGCCATTTGTGGCTATAAATCAGTATGGCTTCTGGCTGGAGAACAGACTGGGTTGTGGGACAGGGTGGGGAGGAATAGAAGCAGAGAAACCAGTCAGGAGGTGACCAGCTGTCCAAGTGAGAGACGGCATTATCTTGGACTAATCTGGAAGCAACAGAAATGATGAGAAGCGATCAGATCCACGGTCTACTTGGGAGGTAGAGCTGACAAGACTTGCTAATGGATCAGGTACCAGGGTAGGTGGGGAGGAACAGAGTAATCAGGAATGATTTGGGGCCTGAGCAACAAGAAAGGTGGGCTGCCACTGAAGAGATGGGGAGAGCAGGAAGCAGGTTTGGAAAGAGGGCAGGGATCAGAGCTTGAGCTGGGCCATGGCCCTTGGATTAGAAGTCTAGAGCTCAGGGAGAAGTCAGAGAGGAGATATAAATTTGAGAGTCAGCTGCACATAGAAGGCCTTGAAAGCCAAGTCTGGGTAAGAGCATGAAGGGAGAGAGGGCAGGCGGGAAGAAGGAAGCCTGAGAGCACTACCCTCCTGCCTTGCAGCCCACATGGTGGAGCAGGAAGCAGCAGCTGAGACGGAGACATTAGCCAGCGAAGGGGGAGCAAACTCAGGAGAGAACAGGAGTGAGCCCAGCAGCTCTCAGGGGACTCAGCCAAGAGGTTGTCAATGACCATGACCAGAGTGGTCTCAGATGAGTGACAAGAGACAGGACGTCTGACTGGAGAGGGCTGAGGGGTGGATGAGGATGAGAACTTGAGGCAGGACACAGACCACAGAGCCCTGAGATGGGAGTCTGGGGTAGAGAGTTGTTTGTTCAAGAGTCCACATGACTGTGTGTCGGTGGACATGACTGCACGTGCACGTGTGTGTGCATGTGCATATGTGTGTCTCTGGATGTGTGTGGATGCATCTTTGTGAAGGGGTCTGTGGGGTGTATCAGACAGGCAGAGTCCTCCAGGTGCACGTGTCCGGAGGGTTTGTTCCCCCAGGTGCTGACTGGTGGGTATACCTCTGCCACAGGAGGTGCGGCACGCCCGAGGGCTGGGAGACAGCTCCCAGGGCTCAGAACAGAAGCCATGTGGGAGGGCCAGCCAGCACGTGTAGGTGGGGACAGCGGGGTGTCTAGGCTGTATGCCTTCACTATGGCTTTTCTCCTGTCCTTCCTCCTGCTTTCTCTGTTCTAGAAGGGTAGAGGGCACTCCACCAAGAAGTGGGAGGGGGAGAGGGCTAGTCGGGTCTTTTTGAGGGCTTTGAGGTCCATCCTAGGTTAGCTCCTCAGAAGGTGGGACTATACCTGGAGCACAAGGACTGTCCTGGGGCACAAGGGCCATGCTGCCACTGGGAGCTTCTCACAGAGAGGGAAAGGAGGGCTGGCGTGGGCCAGGGCCACAGCCCTGACCAGGCTGCAGGGATGAACACAGGCCTTTCCCCATGGGCCTGGTCTGCTCTGCCAAGCCTCTGGGTCAGATGCCCTGTCACCAGCCCAGAACAAGCCACTCTCCACCTTCTTAGAGAAGCTGCAGTAGCAAGCCAGGCCTCTGCCCAGGGTTGCATGTTCACCATAAAGAATAGCTCCCCCAGTCCGTCAAGGTCCTTAAAGCCACCAGGCCATAGTGGGACAGGGCAGGGTTGCTTGCCAAGCTGGGCTGCCCTCGTCTATGGCCTTGGAAACTTCACCTCCATCGCCCTATCCCCTGCATTTTCCACTCACATGCCCCAAGCAGGGCGTGTGGTTTGGGAAGGTGAACTTGGGCATAGTCACTTGTGCCCAGATCCATGGGTGGGTGGAGTTTGGGGAAGCAGAAGGCAATCCAGGAGCAACGGGCAGGGGGGAGGAGACTGCTGGGGAGGGAAGGAGAGGGGAGGAGCCGGGCAAGACTGAGCAGAAGAAAGCCCAAAGCTTTGGGGGCAGGGGGTGTCTCTGCGCCAATGTCGCCACAGGTCAACCACCTACCCG